>NW_005841937.1:403615-424766 GCF_000455745.1 Alligator sinensis
TTTAAGTAATTTAAGGTGTCTAGGTACTTGATCAGAAAGCACAATGAGGTGCTTACCTTTTACGTTATCTAAACTGTATGTGTAAGTAGCTGCAGGCAAAAGCATGTCTGCAGTTACTTGGGGGGACATCAGTGCAACCCAAAACCTGAATATCTGTTAAAGAAAAGCTGAAAATGTGTAGCTACCTCTGTGGTAGGGAGACAGCCAGGCAGATTCTGCATTGCACAGCAGCCTGCATGCATACAAGTGTGGAGGAAACAGGAGCATCAGGCCCACCATTGATTGCTCTTACCAAAATTGCCCCAGGATCATTCACATCCAGACAAGAACTCTATTCATGAACCTCAGAACTGTAAAGGGTGTGTTTGAACCTGTTGCATTAAGATTTTGTGGCTGGAAGTAGTTTATTTCAAACTTGAAGTTCATAGCTAAGTCAGCCATAAGTATTCTGTTTCATTTTAATAATAATAAAAACATGTCAAACTGTTAAAGCTATGCAGGGAATCCTCCTTATGAATTCTCCCTGCCTCCATCTGTAGTTTAAGGTCTTAAAGGATTTCAACGGACTTTGGATGAAGCCCTTTATGACTTCATAACATGAGAACTAACAGTATAAGCAGGATATAAATACTATATAAAAAGGGTATACAAATTATACCTATAGCAAATGATGTATCCTAATGACTTAGAGGAAACTGTTCCACTTGCATATTCCTGTAATAATGCAATCGTAGCAAAATGATTGCAAATTGTAAGCCTGTTTCATCCAGGGTTAAACATTTCGATGATTTAGTTAATTTATATTGCTACAGAAGCATACAGTCAAACAGTTGCATCAAATTTCCAGGTTAAAATTTCCACAGTAGAGGATTTAGATATACATCTGCCTTGAAAATAAATGTAAGATGTGGCTAATACATGACACCATGTGAAAAATCTCAACTATAGTCTCTACAACAGTGTCATATAGTTGCTACAACCAAATTAAAGTCTGGCTGAGCCATAGTGCTTCGCACACTTTGCTGTAGTGCTTGTAACTCTTATCCGACAATCTTAATGGAATGACCATAACAGAAACAACGAGCAACAATATTAATGTTCAAAACTGTAATGTTCAAAACTGTACAGGAAATAGGTTTAACTTATATTTAATGCCTCTATCTACAGCTTTGAAAGTGTCCAGGAACCTCTGAACTTCTGGTATTTAAAACTGCAAACATTCTTATTCTGATTTAGGTATTTAAGGATTCTGCTCATTTGGATATAAACTTTGTAAACAAGTTCACATTCTGGGAATACTTACTCTGCAGTAATCCAAGGTAGCAACAAATTCATAAGATCCTAGAGATAACTCTGGCCTCTCATAGTGGTCCACTCTTCTGCCAACGTGGTCCAGATGTTGAAAAAAGAATGGAGGGACTACAGAAAAATAAAGAATCAGGTCTTTTTATTTTGCTTTGTTTTTAAATACACACAGATGAACCAATATAAGCTCCTATTTTTATGTTCAAGGAAAATGTGGCAAATGGCTGAGCAACGAAATGTTCATGGAAATAGCACATGGCAGGGTTTTTTTTAAAAAGAAAAGGCATTTTCTAAATTCTGATAGATGGGAGTTCCTACTGCATAGGATAAGTCCAGTCACACAAGCACAAGAATGGGATCTTCTATAGATACCCTGCCCTGAGCAGTTGGGACTGGGAAAGGCTGATTCCATGTATGTTGTGGACAGGAACCTGCTCTCCCTAAAATATACACACTGATAACAAAACCACTAGATTGCTGCAAGCTTGAAGCTGCAGTAGTCCCAGTTACAGAAAGCAGCACCAACACAATCTGCAGCACTGTGCTGTGTCAGAGCCACCCATATCATAGGGCACCTACACACAAGCAGTGAGGCTGCTCCAACACATTGTAATTACAAAGCGTTGCAGCAGACTCGATTAATCGAGCCTGCTAGAACATGGTAATTACTGTGCTCCAGCAGACTCCAGTGTCTTGTGTATATGTCCCCACACTTAAAAATGGCAGTAGGGCTGTTTTAAGATGCTCCGGGTGCTTTAATTAGAGCCTCTCAAAGCTGCTCTAATTAAAGTGCCTCCCCACCCCTCTCCTGGAGCACATGTATAAACACCCATAGTCACCAGTTATATCTATCCTTCAGCCAGCCCTGCTTCACCTAAAGGTCCCACTACAAAGGGGTAGTTCCAAAAGGTTCACAAATCCTGGGCTACTGCACAGCAAAGCCCCAACTGACACAAGGCTTAAGTAGAAGTGCACTATCTTAGGAACTGAATTGTAAGAAGTTATATGGTTTGCCAGACTATGGTTTAAATGCAGCCACTATCTTTAGTAGAGCAAGAGGTTGGAAAAGACACCAAGCTCGTGTTTTTTGTTCCATTCATTGCTAGTTACTTCCTTTACTTTACTTAAACTGTTTTGTACATCAGTCTTCCTTGCTTATAAAATGGGGATAATATTCACCTGCCCTGCAGGGGGTGGATTTGAGACCCAGCTAAAGTTCATGAAAATGCTTTGAGATTCTTAGATGAAAGACACCTTAGGAGCACAAAGCATGATTTAAACTGAAATCACTGTTCAAATCCTATATTTGCATTGTTTCTAACAATAGAGGTTTATGTTCAAGAGAATTTAACCTGACAAACTATGAAGCTTGCTGTTTGCTATACTTTGCTCAATAGGTTGAACCTCAGGCCAAAAAAAACAGTTAGCCTGAGTCTTTCAAGGTTCACATTTCAGAGTTGAAAAGATTACTGTATTAGGGAAAGCAGTATACCACTGTGATCCAGCTGAGGAACTCCAACTTGATACAAGCATATAGAAAGGCTAGTTCTGGCAAAGACTTGGGATTCAGCCAAAAGCACAAGAATACTTATGAGTCACATGCAGCACACTTGAACAAATATGGCATGGTATCTTCTGTGAAAACCAACACTTGTCACAGCAAGATTAATAGGTACTTCAACCATTAAATCCATGGTTGTGGACATAACTACTGTGATGCTGTTCTAAATATTTGGTCTTTGGTGGGCATTTGGGCATTTTTAAAGAAGTTTATTTTCACTTGAAGTTGAATTCTAACTAGCAGCTAGAAATAGAGCACAATATATATGCTATGTTGACAAAGCATTTTTAAAAATAAACTTTTGATGAAGCTGGATTTCATTATTTGGCACAGCTGTATTTTGCTAAAATACATTTCTTTTTAAAACTGTCCATATATTTTCCTTCATAAGCCATTTCTCTGAGAGAATCCTACTAAGTGTATCTCACTTATTATTTTCACGTGTATTTAATTGGAGGCTCATCATATGATGGAATGTCAGTAATACATCATCTAGTTATGGTTATATTGCATGACAAATGTAGGGCTCAATTCTTTGCTCTAGCTATTTCATACAGGAAAAGAGCTGGGTTGAAGGAAAAAGTTGTTTTATGACATCTTTGTTCTTTCCTTACTCTGCCACTGGCTGGAAGCTACTTATGGCAGTGTCAGGAGCCAAACTTGCCTTCCTTTGTTCATAGTCTCAAGGGACTATTCTAGTCAGCAGAAGAGCCAGAGAGCACAGACATTTCTGGACATTCCCCTTTTCACAGGGAATACTTTCTATTCCCTGTGGACTAGGAAGGAAGTGGTTTAGGGCCACTGTGCTGACTCAGCTATCTTGAAATTCATCCCAAATTGAATGAATTCTCTAACTCCATGACACTCAACCTCTGGCCCGCAGCCCAGATCCAGCCCATGTAGACAAGTAATCTGGCCCACCACAGGTCTGGAAAATTGCTGACGTGGGAGCAGTAGCAATTAATGTTCCTGCTCCCCCACCGACAAATTTCCAAGCTGCGTGGCCAGATGACGACCTTACGTATGTGGTAGATCAGACTGGTGTACAGGGCTTAGGTTGCAGGCCCAACCAGGCACGTACGCGATCTGGTGCATGCTGGGCTGGAATCTGGTGCAGCAGGTCCATTCCAGCACATATGGAGCTGGGATGGTGGGCCTGTTCTGGTGCACACAAATCTGGGGATTGATTCCGTATGCAAAGCTGGGGTCACATCCTAAACTGTACCTGGATGCTCACCCCATGCTAGACTGAGTCCACACACTGATTCTGTGAACCAGATCCAGCCTGCAGCTGAAAAAGCAGTTAGGACTGTGGTGTGGTTCCCAACCTCTCTCATAGTTTTACTGGAATGGGTCAAAATGGCCAAAAGAAAAACAAATGAGCCCAATACTTATATATTTTCATGTTCACAACTTTACAGAGCATGTTTCTGCTGTTGTACCTTTCTATCTTCTCAGTACCAATTTAAGATTGGTTACATTCATCTTAAAATGACAAAGGAAAATTTTACCTCAAGAGGACACAAAGTGGAGGGCTCAACAGAAAACCTCTGCTGCACTTTATTTTTCCTAACATTAAATATCCAAGTAGAAGGAATCTTCAGAATTGCCTGGTTACGTTTCCTGCTATTTTTTCTGCTGATAGGAAATTCAAGGGGCACACAGTCAGCTAGTAAAAACTGTCACAGCTGTAGGGCCTTATCCTAGACTCCATTCAGTCTTTATTCATGTGGATTCAGAGGACAGGATTTGGACTGTAGTGAATAACATGCCAAAGACTCTAGAGAATAAATATTGGCTCCACTGAGTTCTTGGTAAAAACCTCTCTTCACTTCAGTGGGACTAGTGCTTCACTCCAAATTGTTTTAACAAGAAAACAGAGATGTAATTTCCTTCTTAGTTTGAATGAATTTACCATACAAACAAATGTTAATCATTATCACTTACCATCATTTACACAGCTGCAAAATCCACATTGATACTTTCTTCCCCCTTCAATAAATTGCATGAAGGGACACATATAGGCTTTGCATCTATTGCATCGGATTGGCCCAGTCTCCCCGTGGTTAACAATGTAGAGAGGGGACTAAATGAAACAGAAAATAATCAAAGTTGTAAAAAGCGCTGCTAAACTTTAAGCCTAAAAAGCAGTCTTAAAAGATCATTGTGCATCTGAGCTCTCATATTAAGAATTATTCTTCCTATGCTACATCATTCAGGGTTTACCCAAATTCTGAGGTTTGTCTATTTTGCCAAGAGCAATGGCATCCTGAAGTTCTCAGGGAGCTAGGGATTCAAGATGGGCTACAGCAGGGTGAACTGTTCTTCAACATTTCTACCAGATGTATTCTAAGCAGGGCTGGTGAAGCCTTCCAAGTTTAACTGAAAAAGGGAGAACTGGTTTGTGTTGTAGCTACTCATTTTAAACCTAATATTGCTACTGAGGAATATTTTACAAAGAAGAATGCAAGCTCTCTCTCAGCGGAGGTAAGGAAGGCAGAGGTTGGTCATTTGCACGCACTGTTATAGTTACTCTTTGCAAACCTATAGCCCCAAACAGGAAATTGGGGTTGTAAAAAGAAAGAAAAGACAACTTCACATGGGGCCCACTTATGAAAAGCAAACCCCGATTTAAGTATGCACTTAAGCAGTATCTTGAATTCCCTTGAGCTCCAATGGAACTTTAAACAGGGATAGAGTTAAACACATGCAAGAATTCTTGTGTGTGAAATCTTTTAATGGGACAATTGCATCGTAGGGACAGACATAGGCAAGCTTTGAGGTATCACACAAGTACCCTTCCTCATGCCTCAGGTCCCCAAGAGGCTTAAGAAGAGGTACTGTGATACCCCAAAGAAGAATGCACAGAGTGCAAAGGTCCAAACCATACCCGATTAGTTAACTATTTGTTAAACATGCCAAATTGCTGCTTCTGGGTATAGACACACATACATTTGGAGCTGTCTTAAAAGAGGAATGTTTCAAAAGGGTAACAATTGTTATGTGCCAATTGTTACATTCCAACAAACCAGGAACTATAAAACTGCAGCAAAACGCCTCCAACTTTAACTGTGGATGAAGCATAGTTAAAGGTGGAGCAGGTTAGCTACAGTTATGATTCCTGGTTTGTCCATCCATAATAATTAATAATATAACAGCTGCCCTTTTGAAATGTTTCCCTTTTTGAAATGACTCCAGATGTATGTGTCCATACACATCTCTCCATGTCCCTAGAGCAGATACAGCATGAGCTGCATCAGTATAAGCTTCACTGCCAGGCTCTGATTAATGTGTTTCAACTGTAGCAGAAAGCCCCCTTTTCCTCTTGCCTGCATTTGCTTTCCCCTCTTTGGATATGTTTCTCCTCTTCTACCTTTTCTTCCTTCCTCTTTCTTTCACTATAAGATAAGGAATTGTCTTTTAAAGTTTGTATGTGTGCATTTTGTATCTCCCCTTGTATATTGGTATTTTTATCTATTTGTGTGCCATGGCATTACTATTGTAGCTTATATTTTATACTCCTCACCTTTAAGCTAAATGTGTTCAGTTTCAGAAATAAGTTATACACTGTAACAATGTTAACAAGGGCAGGAATCAAACCCCCGCTTCCCTGTATCAGGCGGGCCCCTGAAAGAGTGAGTGAATCAGTGATTGAATGCATAATACAGTAGCAGGTGGCAATTAACACCTAGGAAAAGCGCAGATCAACCAAGGGCAGAAATTAATAGGAGACAATGTAGCAACTGGGAATTGTCTAAACTTCACTGCTCAAGGGCTAGAAGCCCTGGTCTAAGTTAATCAACGCCAGGGACCAACTTTTGGGCTGAATATCTCCAGATCGACCGCTCCCAGAGCCCTATTCAAAATTCATCAATGGACTCCCAAACCTGCACGTACATGCAGACGACCCCTGGGGCTGACAGATGCCATCCAGTAGCCACCGAGGGGGAAGTCTCATGAGGGTCAATGACACCTGGATTGGGCAAACCTGAAAACTGGGGAGTCACCAAAGTCTGCCAAGGACAGATAAAAAGCAGTGAAAAGTGACACTCAGCGGCGCCCTCTTGATCTCCAACTTGACCAGCCCCCGACCTGTCCAGCCAGAAGGACCAGCCGGCAACCCCCTTCTGGAGGATAACACCACGCTGAAAGAAGCCTCGACTGGCCATCGACGGCAGACTCCAGCGCCTGTGGAATAGGTATACCCGACTCTTGTAGCTCGCTACTGTGTGTGTGCGCATGTGTGTGTGTGTAGGGGGGGGACCAGCACCAAGATTTATGATTTGACTTCATTACAGTGTTTCAATCTGCCTAATAAACCAGAATTTTAAGGATCCTGAGTTGGACATTTGTAGCCAACACAACCATAAACTGAAAGAATATGAGAACACTCCTGTAGAGCGGTAGGCATATAAAACTTTTAAACAAGGATCTATGCTAAACTGTTGATTGGTTGGTACTTTACATCCTTGCTGTCTGCCTCACTGAATTCCAAGTCGTTGGAGTTTTGGAGACAACTCCCAGGAACGAGGGACTCTTACAAGGCCCTGACACAAAACCTAGTCCAGCCTGAGGCTATAGGAAGTGCTATAGGACACAACACAGGTAGAATGGAGCAGGCCCAATATAGGAAGTTGTGAGGGTAGTGGAAGTGTGCTGCTCTTTGCTCAAGCCCCACACTTAAAGATCACCTACAATTCACGAGCATAGAGCTTCATAGGTCCAGTATTCTGCTGTCCTGGAGCAGGTTGTCTCTTTATCAAGAAATCAGTCTATTCAAACCCAGTACATGTGGTTTCCTACCACAGCATTGCTAAGGAAAGCATGGATTTCTCCTAGGTGTGATCTTTTTCTTGCTATCATATCTTGCTCTTTTTACAAATGGTGCCAAAGCTTACATACTTGAAGCACTAGCTTTCAAGCCTGTTCTCAGGGTCACTAGACATAGTGCAAGATTCAGAAAACATTAACATTAAACGAAGGAAAAGACATGAAGCAAACAAATACAATATCTCAAAATCTCGTCAGTTTAATTATGCTGAGCAGGCTTGATTACAGCCTCTCTCGAAATCAAAACTAACTGAAGACACTTTCCAGATGTCTCCCTCAGTAATAGTGCTGCAGTAATTGAAGGATTTTGCAATTATTGTTTATGGGTTTGCTCAGACATGGCTTCCTTAGCTCTAAAGTATGCTCAACAGTTGCATGTGCTTTATAAATAAAAAGTTTCAAAATTTTTGGACTTTCTTCATTAATTGCCAATTTTCCATTGGTCATTCTGTGGTGCTGTTTTAATGAGGCATGTCAGATTGTGTTAATTACACCATAAAACCTTTGCTACACCTAATACATAGTTACTATAACCAGACTCTGTGTAGCCAGATCCAATACATATCAGACTTCTCTCTTTTTTTTGAATGCCGATTAAATCATTCATCCAACCCCAAATATAATACATCAACTATAAGACTACTACTTCACGACATTAAATGGAAACAACAAAACAAATATCAAATGGCCAAAAGAAAACAAGATCTAAATATGAAACATGAAAAGTCCTCGCTAAAATCAACGCTAGAAGAGCATACTGCCCCTCAGTCTTGCAAATCTGTGTACTTCCTTCTGCATGTTTAATAAATTATTTTCTTGGAGACAGTAAAAACAAAAGAATAAACCACTACCAGGCTCTTTCTTCTTTTCTCATATTTGGAGTGGAAATTTTACTTTCTTCCCCCAAAGCAACTAAAAAGAAGGCAGGGGGTCAACAAAACAGCCCAGCTCTATTATTGTAGGTTTAGAAACACAGCAGCCCAAGGCTAACATATGTATAACTTCATGTATGCATCCAAGACTCCTCGTCAAGTCATTGAGGCTACGCACTTTGCAGAAAGTTAAACATGCTTAAATCTTTACTGAATATGGCCTAGGTTACTCATTGCTGTTAGCATTCTCTGAACCTACTTCTGCTCTGATTTACACTAGAGAAATGGAAAAACTCCACTAATATCATACTACAAAGTCAGACTCCATCCCTCTCCACCTCCCCCCCACCTCTTCCTCTTTCCTGTTTAATAAACTTAGAGGAAAGCATACATTTCTAACAGAACAGGCATTATTATTTATGCCCCACACATCATCATAACGTTTGTATCTAATACAGAATAAATATCCCTCAGAATATAAATATTTAGGAGTCCTAAATGCAAACATCCATCTTTCTTACATTGAAATCTGAGTCTCATTACAACATATTTTAGTTTTCTCCATTTTAACTAGTTACATTAGTAATTAATGATGTCTGATAACAGTTACAGTGACTTGTAGAGTAAATCCAGATTGAACAGTACTGTTATGCCAAAACTATCAAAGCACTGTGTACAGTGAAAAATGAGGTTCTTAAAGCTAACAGATGTAGACACTGCCACCACAGACTTGAAATTTGACTTAACCACCTAGGTCAAGCATTTATTTTAGATCAGGGAGTGAAAACCTATTCATTTTTAAAAATCACCACTATAGTAAGGGGGAATAAAAACGTGTGCATTTGGGCTGGTATGCTTTAATGTTGATTTTGTAAGGCTATAGATTGAATGCAATAACATAAATTCACTTGCATACACTACACAACAATAGCATTTACATATCGACGCGTATTCAAAAAATAAACACTACCAAAACCCAAAAAGTAACGCTGGCTACGAAACCTATATTTAACGTGCGTGTGTATTAAGGCGCTATTTCTAATGCATATTAAATTTAGTGCCTCTAATGTGAGGTACTAAAGCATTAGGCTGCCTTAATGTGCATGGTTTTTAAGTGATGCTTAATGCATAGTAGCCTGTTTTACTGCACATTGGTGCAATGTCACCATATTTTATGTGATGCTTTAATGTGCAGTAAAATAGGCTACCGTGCATTAAAATGCATGTGTAGATGCACCCACTGTGTACCAGACAATACTGTAAAAAAAAGGACTTACTCAGGCTTCCATGGTAGCCAGCGGCCAAAAACATCCTTAGAAAGGAGTAGAACAAGATAAGGTCTGGAGTGCTAATCACGCAACCAAGCAATAGTAGGCCAATGTTATTTTCCTCCTTAAATCACTTAAACACTAATAAAATGGTGTTATTCCCACTTTATGTTTGTGTAAATTAGTGTCCCCCTGTATATTATAGCATGCAACTTTTATTAAGAAGACTGTGACCACCAAATTCACACCCTGTTCCATACCTTACCATCATCAATTGAGCAGCTTGAGAAAAAACCCTATTCACAGTGGGTAAAGAGGCCTTAGGGAGCCTTATGATGTTCCAAAGCCACTGGAATTATTATGGATTTACACGGAGGGAAGAATCTGGTTCATCCTTACAAGCACAAAAGACTGCAAGATTGCCCTTAAACTAGATAGAGACTTTAGTGAAGATACAGGGTACACCAAAAGGACGATTTAAAGTATTCTGATCCATTTTAAACTGATAAACAAAATTTAATATAGTATAGTTTGTATTAGTATTGAACCATTTTTTTTAATTGGAAAAATAAGACAAGGGACTGTTTTTGTACTTAGATCACTTTGTTGAATGGGGTAAAAGATCAAATGCTCAGTAGAGGCACTAGGGAAAAACACTACAAATTATTTTGATTGTGGACTCCAGATGAGAAACACTAAGCATTAACAAAGAAGGTCTCTCCAACTATTCTGCTTTGAAGTACTGACTGTTCTTTGGATGTACTGACATGCTGTCTCTCAAGTGAAGGTCAGCAGTCAGGATTAACTGATGATAAGTAGGAGCATGAAATTGGAATGCAAGATGATAGTCAAGAAACGGTGCTGAACAGCAGTCTCTCAAAATGTCAGCACTTCTAAACAACTGAGACTCAAGCAGGGCCTCTTTTGTTCTGTGTTTGCACAGTACCTAGCACAGTGGGAACCTGGTCTGTGGCTGGGACTCGAACACTGTACCACAATGCCAACAATACATTATAATAAAAACAAGACAAGAAAAAGAGGCCTTTAGGATGATTGTATACAGAAGTGAGGAGTAATAATAAAAGGGATGATTTGTAGCTTATTAGCTACAGGAATTTCAGAATAAAATAAATCTGGAGTTATAGAGAGGTGGAATTTTGATTAATTTTATTTCTAGGCTGACCATTTAGTGTAGAGCTGACATGATATGCATGTGGTTTAGTAACGAACAACTTTAGAGAAGAGAATACAGTTAGGGGAGGCATTCCTCTGGCATTTTTATTTTATGCAGACTACTCTGCACGTAACTTTTCTGAAGAACAGCTCCAAATCTGGGCTTCTGGGCTTCAACTAACATCACTGTTAATTTCTCCTCAACTAAACTGAAATTTCATTTGTGTACTGCCTGTGTGTGTCTATGTCAGTTCATTCTCTTGTAAGTTTATCACGTTTTTGGCAGTCATAGAAAAAAAGTAACTACACAATTTGAAATAGTAGTTTGATCAATACATGTGCAAACATAGTGGATATACAAGCAAATCAATTCTCTTATAAAGGCCAAAACCCATTAACCACAAACACAGCTGCTGCTATTTCTGATGTGTTGTGGAATACCCGCAGCATAGCCAATCAAGCAATATTCCAAATGGTGCTTGTGGAGTGTGGCTGCTCTAGGCTTCAGGTAGGGGGGAAGGGAGATTTAAATTAGCAAATAAATTTAAGTGGAACTTGGTTACAGGAATGACACTTCACCTGGATTAGATGCCACGCCAGGAAAGTGCTGTAAAAATCATTAATGCCTTCCTAGCAAGAACAAAAACTGAACTTGAATTTCCCATTGCAGTTAGCTGGTGGGTTATGGGCACACTTTAGACATCAGGTGTATCTTTTCCTTTTTTCTAAGGATATCTAGGATATTTTAGTCAGAAGAAATCACTAGTCCAAGAATTATGGCAAAGGACTGATAAATGGATGACCCCTCTGCCCCCCCCCATTTCCTGTTTCAAACCCTAAAACAATACCTTTTTGGATTTGCTTTTCTCATAATGAGGAACTACTGAGATTTTGTTAGAGGAACTTCCTTTTACTGATTAACTATTCATGCCAGAGAACATTTTATAGCTGTAGCAGGATGTAAAGAAGAGAAAGAAACAAAGTAAAAAAAAAAAAAGTGAGATACTAAAACAGAAAAGTCATTTTGCCTGATTCGGAGCCCTATCGAGTGGTCCATTTGAAAATGAAGGCTGCTGGGATAGGACTTCCACTTCACTGAAATTAAAAGAAAACTGTGAGGGTAGCGAAGAAGATTCATTCTGCATAAGGTGAGTTGCAGAAACAGCCAAAAATGACTGCTGACAACTATCACTGAAAACTAAGGAAAACAAAAAAAATTAGAAAATATCGAGCAAAAAGCAATACAGAATATACTCATCTCCAATATGAAAAAATTAATAATAATATATCTTAAAAGAGAAGATCTTCTTATGAAAAGTGGAAACAATCTTTTTGTTGAGCAAAACTGGCTTTCCGTAATCACCACATCACATTTATTCTTTTTATTACTTTTATTGTTCTGATAGTTGCATCCCAAACAGGATCAGACACCTTACCATGCCAGCTGCTGTGCAAACATCCAGAATATTTCATCAGCTACTTTTCTCCTTTGTCACAGCTTACCGAGTTAGACAGAGCCTTTGCTCATTACCACCAGGAAGGGGCAGTGTGCAGCTAGAAAACACTGCAGGAGTCCTGGGGAGAAACCATCACAATCACAAAACCTTTGCTCATCCTTTATTCTGGAGCCAGGGAAATAATTTGTGTTGCCTTCACCTGGTATGGAATCTCTCTCTAATACAGGAGTTGGCAATCTATGGTTCATGGGGCAGATCTGGCCTGCCAAGCCCAGATACCATCAGCATTTTGGTGATGGGGCAATTTAGTGGCCTTTCTGTGGCAGGGGGATTCTGTGAGATTCAGTGATGGTCAGGTTACATACCCAGTGGCAGCAATTGGGCACTGGGAAGAAGCAGTGGTGGTGGCAGGGTCAGAAGTGCTGGCCCAAATCAAATGGAGCCATGTTATCTCTTTGAAAAGGTTGCTGAGCCCTGCTCCAATTCTTCTGGCCAGCAGTTTGACAAGAGAGTCAATGATCCATACATTCTCTTGACAAGAGTGTAGCAGCCAGAGCCCACTTCCCCACAACTGGAGAGAAAGTGCAGTAAGATCCCCCTAAGGGACAGGGGGCTTATTGATCCTTACTCTTTTGCAGGGCAAATATAGTGCCAGCTCTGAACTGGCCCTAAATGCAATCTGACTCTCGCATATCTGACAGTCAAGCATAACTATTACAGAGGGCTTTTACAAATGTGTTAACTAATTAAACTTTTTCAGAAGTGTGTGTGACATTAAGGAAAAATCCAGTAAAATGGAAGGAACTCCCTCCCCCCCAGCTAGTAAACTATCTATCATCAAATTATTATATTGCAATAAGAGATGACAAATAATATAATATGTATATATACAAAGAAAGTAAGGGAAGCATGACTACAGTTTTAAAAATTAATTCTAAAACTTCCCATCCTGATCCTAGTAAAAGATCCTAGTAAAAGAGTGTTCAACAAAACCTCATAGCGTGTTAAATTCCCTTAGAAACGGTAACATCCCTCAAGGCTTAATGTCAGTTTGCTGTGAGTAAATTTACTGCTGTTGCTATGATCAACTTTGGCAAGTGAAGAAGGGGAGAATCTTATTCCATTTCAGGACAGTAATGGGCAGTCAACACAGGAAAATTCTCATGTACAGAGACAAAGGATATTCCACCAGCTATTATAAGGAATATCTTAAAAAAAATAAAAATCAAAATGACATCTTTCTTGGAAAACAAAATATGTACAAAAGTCAACATGTTACCAAGCAGTTGCACTTAATATAACTTTTACTTCATTCTTTCTTCTGCATGGTTACAGTTACTTAGATTGTGATAGGATTTCCCACCCCAAACCATTCTGATTAATAGAAAGAACTTTGAGTGCAATATCTTCAATCTGTAGAGTAATTTCCACCCCACTTCAAATTCCTAGAATTAGTTAAATCTGGAATTCTGTTATTCTATTTAGAAAGTATAGTTGATGTTTTCCAAACTAGTATCATAACAGTGTCCCAAACTTCTAGAGAGACAGGGGGTGGGGGGAAGAAACTATGGGACTACACTATTAAAATACTGGAGCCTTTCTATGACTTTGGACAGACATAAAATACTTTATACATTTAAGACAAAAATAAGCTATTCTTAAAGAGAGCTATGAATTTACAGAGCTGGGAACAGATGAGAATATGCCTTTTGATTAACTGATGTAATTAGGGATCTCTCCCTCTCTTGTTTTAAGAGATATTCACAATTATTAACATTTACTATGATTTTTCTGAATTTAGGAGGTTGAGGACTGATAATAAAACCCCTTTAGATTAGTTACACTTAACATAAATTTTCAGAATTTCTACTGAACTGTTCAAGGAAAAATATATCAGTCATCACAGAAACTGGGAGAACTTCAGAATCATCCAGTTTCCAGTTTAAATATTTCCTCTATCCTGAAATTCTGTATCCTGTTCATCAGTCTTAACTCATATTTTAACAAATCTGGGGCAAAATCCTTTGCTAATTGTGTGTTTAAACATGCATTTCTGCTAGAGAGCACACCTGTAGCCCAACAGACTAAAAAAACATTTCTCCTGGTTGACTAAAGAAGGTAGCCTCAAGACAGAAAGGACCACAGTTTCAACAGTTTTGCTGGCACTTTTAAACTGGGGACTGTTTTGGTATATCCAGTAACAGAAACATCATGGTTCAGCACAATCCTTTTCCAGGGTTCTCCATAGCAGAATCATTCTGGAAAGAGGAAATGGTATGTAAAATAAGATTAGATTAAGGCCCCTTACATTCACTTTAATATGTGATAGATCTAATCCTCAATCCCAACAATCACATGTGCATGGCAACACACATGATTCTGGGATCAGGGAGAAGATCCCAATTGTGTCTTACTTGCTGCTAAGCAAGATGAAACAAACCACCTGATTGTCAATTGGTGCCAGGAACCAAACCAGTCCCTGGCCCCAGTCAATAATCATCCAAACATCTCAGTGCATGGGGAGCTGTAAAACCCCATGTGCCCCACCCAACTGGACAGCACACAGGGTTTTGACAGGTCCTGGCCATATGTTCAATTTAAGGCATGATACAAGCAAGCCACAAAGTTATTCCACATTATAGGGAATAACTCAAGTGACTTGTTTACTGCATTATCATGCCTTAAATTGACCTGCACACGTGGCTGGGTTACTATTTAAAGCAAGATTAACAAACTGTTCCTTAAATGTAACATGCCAGGGGCCTAAGTAACAGATTTAGTTTAGATGGCATAAAACTGAACTTTAAGTGTATGATCTCCAGAGCTGCAACTACTGAATCCTGGGTGAGGCACTGAGGCTTTGTGTGAGAGTAGAGCATGGTACCTCAGAAAGATACCAAAGTGGCACCATGGTACCAGTGGCATCTCTTGCTTAGTGTATCACAGACAGTTCAAAGCACAAATTGGCCTGATCAGCTACTCACGTGCTCACAGCACAAACCAAACCAACGAATCATATCATGGTCATCTTCGAATTTGAAGGAGAAACAACAACAACACATCTCAGAAGGGTGATCAAAAAACCCTGCATGCTAAGTGGAAAGCTACCCAGAGCTAGCCAAAAGGTATCAAATTTACGCTCAAGTTGGTGTAAATCACCACATTTATTGCACAGTACAGGCATGCACGTGTAGATGCATACCTGTACTGCACAGTAATTTCAGTTACTGTGCAGCAAACTGCCACATGCAGACATGCTCAGTTTGTACTATATACAAGCAGGAACAAAAAAGTGGTGCTTAGGAGTGTGTTTATGGAGTACCTGTGCTCAAATTTGCAACAGTTTCAAAAGGCAAAATGCATCAATTCTGGATTCTAAGTCTGTGGGTACCCACAGTAATTTGCCTATATGCATATTACTACAGGCATGTTTATTTCAAATTCAGTTTTGAAATTTGCCCCTCACTTTCACATGCCTAGGGACAGCAGGGTCTAACAGTAAGGAGAGAGAAAAGGGACGGCAAGCGGAAGAACTTGGAGGGGGGCAGATGGCAAAGAGATCACCTGAACCCCTCCCCAGATTTATTTTCCCTGCTGTAGCAATGGAAGGGGGACAAATTCAAGGCAAACCTCCAATAATTAGATTCTATTCCTGGAAAATTAAAACAAATTTATAAATTTTCCATATATAGTATCTAATTATTCGGGGGGTTATTTTATATTCAAGATCATCTTATAATCAAGTAAATACAGTACCTTCTTGAAGAGCCAGGTAACCTTAAAGGGAATCTGAAATGTTCATGGCTCAGCTAGTGTACCAGATCCTGATTTTAACAAGGGAAAATGGGGATGAACAAATGTCCATGGTTCATAGCTTCTGCCTTTTGTGCTAGAATCTAAATGTCAAAAGAGGAAGCTTTCATTAACGTAACTGAGAAGGGCCTTTCTGCATAACTGCCATCTTAATAGGGAGTCAAATGATGGAGATCTTGAATAAACCAGAATTAAAGTCTGCACATAACAGACGAACAAAATGCTGTCAACAACTGGAAATACCCAGAAGCTAGCATGAGTCTCAATAGCAAGGGGCATGGGGAGAGGTCTCTTAATGATATCATGTTCCAAGCCCAACTGGTGTTGCAAGTTGTAAGCCAATGTGAAAAGGGTATGACATTTCAAAATAAATTGACTGAGATAGCTGGACAGAATTTCAGGCGGCCTTTCCCTTGGTCCCTGAGGATTTTCTTTAGCACGTTGTTATCTTTTGATATAAACAAAAGCTTCCTGGTAGTATGCACAACTTAATTTGTTGGTCGTGTGAACCCCATCTATTCCATCTCATACTATGAAGTATGATTTTAGCTTTGTATATCATAAGAGTAAACCCTTAAACTGTAATTCCCTTTGACTTCAATCATACCGATTAGACGGAACATTACTCATGAAAATGCCAAGCCTCAATGACAGAGAGATTAGGAATTCATTTGCTGGGAAGACAAACAGAATATTTCCCCCATAGAATTCTGTTTCTTCATTTTCCAGAGTAACAACAGAGGTCTTGTCATATTCTAACGGCCTGGGAGACTGTACCAGAGAGGTGTGAAATTCATTTTCTTAAGACCTCTGGCTGAAAGGTATGAGAGCAGTGAGTGAACAAACAATCTGAGAAACCTGGTCACTTCATCAAAGCTAACCAACAAACATACTTCCCACAATGATTTTTTGCAAAAAAGAATGATACTGCCAGGACTGAATGGCATGGCTTGACGTGGGCTGCTTTCCAAAAGTTTAGGAAAAAAAGGAAGACAATATTGTTTACATGACATGAACCTAAAAAGTTGAAGTTAGCCTAGGCTTTGAGCCTACCAGTTAATTTGAGATCTGTGGATGAAGAGTACTCTTGAAGAACTAGGAATTATTAATGTTTGAAAAAAATAAGAGAAACAGGCCCATTTCAAACTGGAAAAAAAAAGGATGGAGAGATAAGGGGAAAAAAAAAAAAAAAAGCAAGTTGTATTATTTTATTCTGCTATTTAAAATAATTGTGGTTATTACATTAGCTTGATCTTGACTTATTGGAATGACATTTGCAATATATTGCTTACCTTTACTATAAGCCTTATTATTAAGATTCAACTCACTTGATTCCAAAATTCTTCTAGTTCCATAGGACTGAAGTAGTGGTCATTTCTAAGATATTTTACTGGATCAGATGGCTCAAAGCTGATTTATTAATCCTTTCTAACTCTCCCAACAGTCCAACTAGACTGCACACCAGCTATTCTTCTGAAAATTTACCTAACTGAAGTAGTTCACCAGCTTTCATTTTCATTTTCTAAGAGAACTCCATTCTAGTTTCATATAAAGTTACTTCATGGCCATCGTTTCTAATACCCTGAGGATTTTCTGTTTTCAGAGAAAGAAAATTAGAAGCCAAATATAAATGAATTATTTTTCCATTTATATACAAGTCACATTATACTGATGTGCTACTGTAAAACAGTGCACACCAGTTATTAGGTGATAACTAAATACAAAGCCAAAACACCTTTACCTTTGTAAGCATTTAACACTATATCTAATTTTTTGGCATTGCTTAATATTTGGTTTTAAAAATGTAAAAGACTGTCAAACTAAAATATTAGTAGCAAGTTGTATTAGATGTTAAAATACAGATCACATGGTTTATCCAGGCTCTGGAAACATTCGTATATCTCCAAAACAAACTCATGTAGGGCCTGGTCTATGATGATAACTGTGAGAGAGAAGTTTATTTTTACAGTCTGTTGCTAAAACAGTGACTGACTAAAAATAAATCCTGCCAAACAATGATACCATTTTCTTTAAAAAGTGTAACAAATACTTTCCACAGATCATCCAAATCAGGATATTAAAGGTGAAGAACAGTTTTGTGCGAGGAATAATAAATAAGATAGTATAGTAGTAGGTTTTTGGATAAAGGAAAAAAGTGTCGTGCCCTTTTTGATTTTTATTTCAATCTATTTTCAAGGCGCAGATGGAAGGCTTGCTGATCTAGGATTACCTAAATCTACTACAGGCACTTTGAAATATAAGTAGAACATTTCCAGCCCTTTATTTCTCTGGACCAGAGTCCAATTTTAAAAGGAAAGCGTGCATAATTTTATATTAGTACCTTAACTACTTTTTGCTTGAGCTCCTTCATAATCCCAGGAGGAATTCTGGGTTTAGTGATGTGTTGCATTCCAAATTATCCATTTTCTCCAGTTACATACTCTTCTGTCACTTCAATCTCTGAGAGGACCATTATTACCAGAAAAGAGCACTACAGGATAGGAATATCCCCTACTTTCTCAGAGGTAAAGACAAAGGCAAGTATGTAATTTAGGCTATGAATACACATTGCATTTGTCCCTGGACAAGTTGTGTCTACTTTTGTCCTGGAATAGAAATATCCTGGGATTGGCATATACACACCTTGCCCTTCTAATCAGGGTTCAGTCAGCAAATGAATGTTCTGCTGCTTTTCTGCCATTAATTCAATGATAAAAACCCAAGATAACTGTTCAGATGTCCTGGGACAAACTGTTAATACTACTTACCTCATTAATCCCAGGACAATGGGAATAAATGTCTGAACAATCACAGTTTGTCCTGAATAAAATGGTATATTCAGAGACAAAGCTATCACGTGTTTGTAGCCTGGGCTACTCAGCAGCATCTTGCTTCCCTAATTACTCCCTTTCAGTCCTGATGATTCAGCGGGTTGATTCTTTCATAGGTCTCTCAATTAGAATCTATTTAAGGAATCTGTTGTTTTCTCTAGGAAAGATTTATTTAAGTACTGAGAAATCATTTCTCTAAAAACCATCCCATTGTACCATTTTAAGAGTTTTACATGTGGATGGGTATTTGTTGTTCGATTGAATTTGGTTGCATGTTCAGCCCTACTGAACACTGTGCACTTAACTTCTTTGTAATGATCTGGAGGCCATTAGTGCAGTAGTATATTTATATTCTGACAGCTTGGGTTTTGTATTCTTCAAAATCTAGTTGTGCTCTTCTCTACTCCAAATGTTTATCCTATGGTTTTTACGTATCCTTTAGATAGGGTTTGTTTGTTTGTTTGTTTACCTGATTTACCTGTGGCAGGTTAGTGTGTTAGGTCTATGTTGTGTCAGGGTTGATAGTAGTCTTATGTAGAGTTTAGATTATGGTTTATATGGACTGGTTTGGATAGGGGTGGTCCTGCCTCAGGCAGGGTGTTAGACTAGATGACCTCTGGAGGCCCCTTCCAGCCCTACTTCTCTCTACAACTCTATTCTATCAATTCTATCAAATTCCATCATTGTCAGATGTTCACTGCAATGCATTCTATTTATTTTTTCTTCTAAACTTCTTTCATTTCTGTTTTTATAGTTTTTATTCTTAAATAAGTACCTGTTCTTCTTCATTTGACACCCAAATTAGTTAAGAGAAATTACCCAGGAGTTTTTGTCCTACTCCTGTATTAGTTCATTGGTTATTTGCATTCCACTTTTACTGGATACATAGATACCATTGTACTACAGACATCCCTAACAAATTTACATATGCCTCAGGTCCTGCCAGCTTTTCCACCCCTTTTTTAAACACACCCTCAAAACCTTTTGTTTTACTTCCTGTTCTATGGAGGCGGAGCCCAAATCCATCTGCATACATTCCGCATCTCCAAACATCCCTCAGTGCTTAATAAAAACTAATATTCCTCTTCTCATGCATGCACAGAAACTGACATTCCTTTTGCCAAGGCAGACAACAGCATTTAACAGAAAGCTAGCTACAAGGCCTGTGTGAAGCAGCAAGTATCTGCTTTGGATTAGGCCGATTTAGAGATTCGAATCACTGCCCCGATTCGGCCGAATCGGATCTAAAGATTCGGCGCCGCTTCGGAGATCTGACCATAGGCTAAACAGGCAGCAGTCCTCACCATGCTGGACACAGATGCCTCCAGCTGGTAAGTCTGTTGTGGTGGGCGGAGAGGGGAGGGAAGGGGCGTGTTGGGAGGAAGGGACTAGGAGTGGGGGCTATGCCCTGCTGCTGCTTGCCCCCTTCCCCCCGGAGCGAGCCACACCTGTATAGCGCTCCCTCCCCACCCCTGGCCCGGCTGGGCAAGCGGCAACAGGGCATAGCCCCTGCTCCCAGCACTGCCCACATCCTGCGCTCCCTCCAAGTCCTGGGCCCCCCCACTCCGGCTGGGCAGCTTGTCCAAGCCCCAGCCCCAATGCCTCCCTCCCCCATGCCCCTTTTTCTGAATCAATTCGGAGGCTTCCGATTCATTTCAGACCTTTTAATTGGTTTCCTGATTCTATATGGATTCAGAGATTCAGTTGCCAAATCTCCTCTGAATTGAATCAGCTACCGAAGCTTCGCACAGCCCTAAAAAGCTACCACTGAGACTAGAACAAAGCTTTCTAGTCTAAATTTATCTTCCGGCACCTCTCTCTCTCTCTCTCTCTCTAGTGCCCTATGCCAGCATTTCTCAACCCATGGGTCATGACCCAAAAGTGGGTCACAAGAATATATGAAAGGGCCATGAACAAACTTTAAAAATTGATTCTCTTCTAAAGGAGAAAAATGTAGGACAACATGGCTTTTCCCTTGCAGGCTGGCAAAGTTCCAGCCTGTGAGGGGCTGCTTGGGAGCCCCCCCCACCCCCCCCCCCCC
>NW_005841937.1:424797-436663 GCF_000455745.1 Alligator sinensis
TCCCTGCCCCACTGTGGGCTGGGGCATGAGGGTGGAGGGCAGTGGGTCAGGAGTGAGGGGCACTGGGTTGGGACTGGCCATTGATATTTACAAAAAAGGTTGAGAACCACTGCCCTATGCCACCAGCAGAGGGAAACAAGCTCCTGCAGCCCCAAAATGACATTTCTCCTTTTGTCTGTATGTAAGGAATGTGTTAGATTTTGAATGCTGAAACCATAATCCCAAAAATATCAAAAAAGTTTCCAGATATTGGTGGACACCACCCTGCTGATTTGGGGTGTGAGGGATGAGAGCACTAGTGAAGGGAGATGCACAGAACCTTAGAATCTACCTGGCACACAGGCCAATTTAAGCCAGCCTGTGTAATTATCTGCAGATCAAAGAAGTGGATGGCAACCATTAACACTACCACTCTCTTGACTCTGTGCATATCCCAATACAATTTAAAATGTTAACACCTTGAAGGACTTCTCTCTTTCAGAAATGATATGGGGAAAAAGGAGGAGGAAGTAGGAAGGGAGGAAAGACTCCATTCCTCCTTCCCTCCCACCAGCTTGGTGCTGATTCAGAGCCTCCTACATGGTATGGGAAGAAGGGAGGCAGGGGTGGAAGGGCATCTCCTCTTTATTCCAAAGTTTCAGGGAAAGTTTTAAGCAACACTGCACATGCCCCTATTGACTTCAGGGAAATAAAAACAAGGTAAGTTAGAAGAAATCAAGCTATAAGATTTCTGCCCCTTAGAGCTGGGGGCAGAAGAATCTCTCCAGGGCTCTCCGCTGCTGCCACCTTACACTAACCAGATGCAGTAGCTCAACTTGTTGGGAATCTGTAGCCAGGGGTGTTAAAGATTAAGGAGAGCATTTTATAGACAACTCCAGTTGCGATGGATTGAATTGCCTGGTAAAACATTTATTTCATAATACAGCAACAGACCACATAATAGAATCAAAATCCCTACTCTAGATACTAGTCTCTTCTAGAATCTGGTAAGCAGCAGTGGGTCCTATCTTAAAGACTGTACTGGAAACTAACCTAACATGGAAACTGGTCACAAGACAAGATTGTTCCAACTTCCCTAGCAGCTTTTAAACCTAATGCCATAAGCAAAACAGTATGTGAGATGCAAGGTCAAGAAAGACCATTAAGAAGGCAGATATACACATGCAATTTGTAACAGGTGAATTTTATAAGTTAATTTCAATGATAAATGGTTCTCAAAGCCCAATGCATGCTAATTGAAATGTATACTTATGCAGCATTCATGAGCCTATTGCTGCTTGAGTGAACCTAATCCATGCTCATGACTTTTCAAGTTTTATTTTATTAACACTGCAGAGAGAGAATTGATATATGCAATATCCATTCATCACAGTTCATTTGGTTCATACTATACACATATTTTCTAAAGTTCTTTGTGTGATCATAATGCAAAATATATATCTGGCATTAGGAGACCAAATGTCAATTGTGCCATTGGTCTAGTAAAGAGGAATAATCTTACAGCTCTCCTAGGGTTTCTAGATTCTTTAGCTTGTCCTAGTCACACAGATATCTACAGGCATTTCATATATTTCATAGGCATTTTACAGCCACAGTTCACTGAACCTTCATAATATTTTTTCAAGAAGTCAGGACTGAATTTCCTCTATTGTTAGCATGAACTATTTTAGAAACGGCGAAATATTAGACAAACTGTTGAAGTACAGAAATTACAATATGACTAGTTAAAACCGGTTTCCCCTTCACTTGTCTAATAATCAACATATCTTAGTAAGACTAGGCAACAAGCTAGCTCCAATTTATCAGAGTATGGATTCTCACTGTGTGCTCAATCCTGCAATGCAAGTCATCATCCAAAATGCTGCTGAAACACATGTAAGGGAACTCCTATGACATACTGAATACTCTAAAACAGGGGCAGCCAATTATTTTAGGTGGAGGGCCACTTAAGTATTTCTGGGGGCAAGGGGAGGTACTTCTGGTGGCAAACATCAGAGGTCAGGGGGTGGGATTTCCGGTCCCAATATGGTGACCAGGGAGCAGGGCAAGTGTCATGGGGCAGGGCTACAAATGCGGCCCTCAACAGCTCACCAAAACTCATTAAGCGGCCCAAAGAGTGCTGCACATAGGGGCAAGGAGCGCAGCCCATCCGGCCCACCTCTATTGCAGGGGATTTGTGCTGCATGCTTGCAGCTCCCACAGTTGCGCGGCACGGGGGGAAGCCCTGCTCTGAAACCAGCTGCATTCCCTGCCCCCTGCCATGCAGGTCCCAGGACTCCACCAAAAGTGAAGGGGAGCCCCAGCCCCTGCTTCCCTGTAGAGTCCCAAGACCAGCATGGCAGGGAGTGAGGCTTCCCCCAAATCCACACTGAGTGCAGGAGCTACAGGTGCGCTGCACGGAGCCCCCACAATAGAGGCAGGCAGGGCAGGCTGTGCTCCTTGCCCCCACATGCAGCGGTGGATGGAGCTGAGTGACACCAGGTACCATTGCCTGCATGAGGCATGAGAGCCCATGTTTGCCACTGCTGCCTGCAGGGGACTGTACACCATGTGTGGGGGTCCACCTCCCCACCTCCCTCACATACCTACCCTGCCCAGGTGAGCTCCATGCTCCTGTTGCCTCCCCTGGACACAGGCTCTGGGCTGCCTCCAGCCCCAGCCCCACGCTGCCTGCCCCCACCCAGCTGCAGCTCCCTGCCCCCTCAATCTCCGCCACTTCCCTATCTGCTGCCCAAAATGAGCAGGATGCTGGGGAAGCCAAGCAAGTGCCCCCACCCCAGGGCAGCTACAGCCCTTCCGCCCAAGAGGATGGCAGCAAGGCACAGTTGGGGGGCAAGGGGGGGAGGGTACAATTCATTGGTGGGTACCTGTGGGCCAAATGAAAGCATCTGGTGGGCCACATCTGGCCCATGCCGTATTTTGCCTGTTGCTGCTCTAAAAACATTTTGTGCTTGTTCCTGCTCTAAAAACATTATGTGCTTGGGAGACTTGGAAGATTTAAGTGTATGCGAGTCTCAAGTCTCACTTAACACTTGAATGTGGTCAAAGAGGCCATCTAAAAGAAAAACTGTTTAAAATAGTCAGTTTACAAGAAAAGATTCCCTCATTCAAAAACCCATAGCTATAGTACTAATAAATAAAATAAATTAAAACAAATATTGTGGGTAGATTATTTATTACTGTTTGATATCGGACAGCTTTTTTTCCCCCACAAAGATCTTTTTCATCACTGTGATCTTAAGAACAGAGCTACATATTATAGCAGCAACATATGAGGTGGTATATACAAGGCTGGTGGCACTGCCTACTAGTAAGACTGCTAGCATTTCCCCACTGTAAAAGTTGTTTTTATTTTATTAACTCTTCGCCAAGCTGAAAAGGGTTAATATTTCCCATGCTGGGCGTGTGAGATTTTTTTTTTTGTTTTGGAATGTTTTTGTCAAAAGAATTCAGCCATTTTCTTTGAAAGAGGCTAGGGAAAAATATATTATTTTTTCCAGAATAATCCTTTTTAAAAGCTCTAGTTCTCTCATGCTTTGGTTAGGTGCATTTAAGATTTGGAAAAGTATTTCTTGCCCCCCCTGTAAAAATCTATCCAACTTTGGCCAAGTTATAAGCATCTGAAAACAGTAGTACACATAAGATCAGAAGAGACTTCCTAAATTTTAGCAGCAGAATTTCCTGGAGTCTGCCCATGCTTTTTAGGAACTTTCCCTGCAATTACAGCTGTGGGCTAGTCCTGAACCACGAGAAGTAAAATACACTGGAATTTAAAGTGACTTATGGCAGTGGAAGGCAGAGAGAGAGGACAGATATTTTATGGCTAACCTATTCTTTCACTGTCATTTCCACAAAGCTACACCCTGGCCAGAGTGCAGACTGTCTTACAAAATTACTGGTGTAGACAGTTTTTCTAGTCACCAAACACTAAACTGCAACAACAAGCTATATTAAACTATCATGAAGTAGATGACAGCTAATTACTCCTCACCTCACTTGGTGGAACAATAGCAAAAGGAGTGACAATAGCTGCGAGCGGAATCCGAGCCTGTTTGGCCATATCTGAAGAGGCTGGAAAGCAGTATGTTGTACATCGGATGTAACGAGGGCTGGCATTACCTAAAACAAGCAACAAAAAAATAAAACAAAGCCAAAACTTGATAATGACAACATGAATGAAAACGATAGAGGATTCATAATGTATATACCCTAACAAGAGATTCTTCCTCTAAGTGAGTTTCTTCCCACTTCCACCTTACTTATTATCAGAGAACTTAAAAGGATCTTGAGAGCTAGATTTCCATATCCCAAAGGTATGTCTACATTGCAAGATGCAATGGTGTGTAAAGCTACTCAAGCTGGCTGGGTACTGGAAGAATTACAGCTACATTAGCAAAACACAAGTTAAATTTACCCTGTGGAGAACTGCACTAATGTGATTATATGCTTATGCCACCCCTGGCTAGCACAGGTATCTCTACCTGGGACTGTATGGTACAGCACAGACAGCCCCTGAAAGTCAAGGAGGGCTGGGCATTTAACTTCCTAATCACCCTTTTAAAAATCTCTGCCCGCAACTTTAATTCTTGGTTTCTTCTTAAAAATGTTTCTGTTCAAAACTCCTTGCCTTCAATCCTTGAAATAGACATTAGTATTTACAACAAAATTTCTCCACAGAGTTAATCCAAAACAAAAAGAAATAGAGGCTGATCTAAACAGTATCACAAACTTAATTTACATGAAGAGATTTATAGCTTCAAGTCTTAAAGTTAAACATGGACATGGATGCTGAGATACATAAGCACAAGGCACAACAGTCTGCAGATGCCAGGATGGAAGTGGAGTTACACAAGCAAGCAGAAAGTTAACCCAGACAGCAATTTTCGGCTCTGAAGAGAGATTTTGACTAGAGATTGCCAATATGCAACAAGTTAAAGATAGCCGAAGATTTTTTTTTGGGGGGGGGGAATTAAATTTCACTATAGATGCTTTAAAAGTTCATGTTTCCTCTATTCTTCCTCTCCATGTGCATATCTTAAATGCCAAGCTCTTAAAATGGCAGGGGAAGTTGAAGAGAGTTCTTTAATTAAGAATTTTGTCTAAGTTAATATGAAGTTATTCAAATATTTTATTTCAAAATTAGACACAGAAAAATACCATCTCTGTATTTTTAATGTTTCATTCTTGTAGCTGAAAAACTGAGTTCCAGGAATTCCATGGAAGCTACATTAGATAGTCTTTGACAAGCCCTTTGTCACATGGAAAATAGTCAGCCAACCCCATATAAATGTAGTGTTTTTAGGATATGCAATTCTTACTAGTAATTTAAGTAATTATGAACTAACATGCAAGTTTAATTGTGGATTTTAAGACTCAATGGGTGCTTGCAGACATAAAGAAAACCCTAAAAGAAACAAAACCGGCGCTTTAACTCAGCAGGGTCCCGCACTAAGCCAATGCACACCCAGAAGAGGCAGTGCAATACTTCAACCTGGCTCACCCAACATCTATAAAGATAAGCCACTTCAGTGGGGCTTTTTTGGCACTTTTACCTAATAGCTGATGAAATCAGTTTTAGCTAAAAAGTCCCAAAAAGTGCCACTGAAGTTCCTGATCTGTACAGAGGCTGCAGAGCCAGGTTGAAGCAACATGCTTCAGTAAAGCGCAGGTTTTGGTTTTGGTTTTTTTAATATTTGCAAGAAGCCAAAATTGTTATTCCTTCCTTTAATGACATTTTTGAATGTGCTATTGAAGAAGAGACCTCACCTTAGGTAAATTCATCAGTACATGAAGGATTCTCTTTGGAGGTCACAAATGTTTCTGCTCTGAATGTTGAGGTTTTTTGCTCAAGGGCTGACAATAGTAAGATCCTGATCCTGAGAAGAGATGAGCACTTCAACCACCTGTGCTATGGGATGCTCAGACTGTCAGGAAAAGAAAGCCCTAAACTATTACAGAAAAGCCACAATCCTGCAAACACTTATCCTTATGCAGTTAAATTGAAGCTGAAAAATAATGAAGCTAATGAAAATATTCAGGCTCATAAAGCTAGCCATACACTGAAGTATTTGCAGGGTCAATGCAGTTGAGTACAGGGAGTACTCCCATGTTGCAAGCCTGCATTTCTCTCACTTGGATGATTTTGTTGTTAGCAACACTGCCATGGAAATAGGGTAATGGTAAGCACATTGTTCCAAATTACTACATATAGTATCATCATTTCTTTTTCATCCTGCGTTTCTAACCGTTAACTACTTTAACTAATGGCTTAAAAAGGAAAGCTAGTTATGTTTCACAAACACATACAGACCAACTGAAAATAAACTATTAAGGCTACATTATAGATTTTCCTTTCATTTATGGCATGAAAAAATACTGTATATTTAATTTTTAGAAGTGTTGCACATTCAAATTCCACTGAAATTAATGGAAGACACAGGACTGTCAATATTTCTGGAAGTCTATGCATTTGTGTTTTGGTTCCTAGTTACAGAATTCCAAGTTTAAGTGTAATGAAAAGATACATTTTCATCTAGTAAAAAGACCAAGTAATGGCACACAGAGTTACCTTGATCTTGCACCACACAATCTGTGGTGACAAGAGGAGGAACTTGACCTCTGATATTTGTAGCATAAGTTTGACCTCCTCTAGAAGCCTTGTCATTTTCAATTACTTGAATCTGGGGAACAAGCAGCAAAGAACAACATGAGAAAGGGCAAACTATATTTTCATAAAAAGTTTAGTAGTATGCACACCCAATTAACATGATTTACACAGATATGCATAGAAACAGTCTTTCTAATATGTAGATACAACACACAGGTTTCTAAGACAGCCACACACAGAAATCTGTGCACATAGCTGCATATGTAAACTACTGTTTTATAAGCGTGGTTGCTTGTAAGCACTCTATATGCAGGACTCACTGTAGGACCAATCTGTATATATCTCAAAACACCAGAAGCTAATGGCTTGGAAGATAGTGCTAGAGACAGGTTAGCCAGCTGCACAAGTGGGATACTTATGAAAAAACTACACAGGCTTAAAATCTGCAGTTTCATATAAACAAACTCCCAATTCTGGATCTGATCATCTCAGCCCCTCCAGATAAAACTACAGGTGACAACTGGGACTCAAGGTTATTTTTGCATCTGCAAAACAATGTTGCCCGCCAGTGCACCTCATAACCAAGTGTATGAATAATCCATCAGTTAATATTCTCTTCCTGGCTGAGCTACCTTTTAGTGTTGCCAGTCAGGTACAATGGTGTAGAACTTTTGAAAGCAGCCCTATGGCATTCAGCACTATCATTCTTCAGAGTCAGCTTGTCAAGCTGTGTTAAGTTAATTCCTAAGAAGGCAGCAAAGGTAAGCAACCATTTGCTTCTTAAGCCCTATCTAAAACACAAAGCTCCACTAGTTTAAAATTAAATGCAAAGCACTGAACAGATTTCATTACATAGGGGAAGCTCTCTGTGGACAGCTGTATGCACATTTAAACCTGGTTTACAGCAGCTAAGACTGCACCTGCCATTTACTAATACATGAAGGATTTACAAAGACTGTCAGTCAGAAGCCAGAGAGACAAAAAACCCCAAAACCAAAGTTAGTATGGAACCCATTAATTTCTATCCAAAAAGCATTGTAATACTAAGGAAAAAAAATAACCATCTTGGGCAGGTAGCATTTGAACCCTTTCCTAGACTAATTAAACAGAAATTTTACACTTAAATGTCATATCTGCTCTTCATGTAATTTTTATGTATTGCCTTTTGGTATGCAATGGGGTTCCTTGGAGATTTCTCCTCCGTCTTGACTTACATACCTACTGCTAGCTCTTTGCACCAAGGAAAAAAATATTTACTGTAAAAAAAAGAGATGATTGTGAGCTATTTACAGATTCAGCTATGTGGAAAATACATTCAGATGGTGCTCAATGGTTAACTGACCTACGCATATCATTATTCTTGGAACTAGTTTTTGACAAAGCACAGATGTTGCTTTCCAGAGATGTTGTTAGAGGACAGATCAACTGTTAACATTTGGAAGAAAATATAAATCAACACTGGCTGTGCAGAAAAAGTAAAATTTAACTGGCAAAACCTATTGCAACTTGATCACATAAAACACAACAAGAAAACATGCACATGGTGATACTTCTCATTTTGAATGAGCTCTTTTGCCCTCTACAGAAATGTTCTGGGTCAATGTCTCTTTTAAACATGTCATTCTGATCCTAACTGTGCTGCTAAAATAAACCTTTTAACCTCTTTGAACAGTGTTTTCTAAGTCAAGGCTGTTTATTCTACTATGGTAATTGAAACAAGACATCAGAACATGCTTTTATACCAGGGATTTTTTTTTGTTAATGTGACTGAATATTTTATCTTCCTTCATGAAAACATGCTATCAAATGGTGAGATGCTTAAAGATAATCCATTAAAGGCAATACTGACATTTGCAAGTTATATAAGCAAATGTATTTCTAAGCATGCATTTCAGCTACTTCAGTTACTTAGCCTGATCATCACCTCAAATAAAGGGAAATTGAGTTTTTATAGAAAATAGCAGAGAACATTTTTCCAGCATTACTTCTGTAGTTAGTATTAAACAGTCATTGGATAAAATACATAATTAGTTGTGGGAACAGGGAATGACACTTAAGCAAGTGCCCTCACCACTAGGCTAGTCATATTCTCTCTGCCTAATGAACCTTGAGTTGTTCTCTCCTTAGTAGTTCAGCATCAAGAGGAAGTGCATATAATGCCCACTCCTAGACAAGTCATCAACCTGGTGATTAGGGCAGTCATTAGGAAGGAGTGGAAGTGTTGGTTGCCCACTTCCTAAGCAAATATTCTAACTGCTAGACTATTACATAAAAGGGGATGTACCACCACCACCACATTCTCCTCCTCATTCTCCCCCAGCTGTGTGTTAAGTACATCCCACCAGACAGAGCCCCTCAAAAGATTAAAGCAGACACATATTTTGGCCTTGGCCTGCATTACTAAGTGTAAGCTCAAAGTTCTGCAGACAAAGCACCTCTGTAATAGCCAGACCTGCAACTCTGCACCAATGATTTAACCAACCTCTGCCAAGCAGGGTAAGGTTTTTGCCACCATGCAGCAGATAGATGAAAGCATTCAAGTATGCCAGTGCCTCCGGCAGTTGGTGCTTTCTATGGGTGCACTCCATACTCTGCCAGCCCAGCTACTGAGTGGAGCTCTATAGAACCTTGAGAGTATCTTGTGCACATATTCTGGCAGCTGCTGCCTGACACCAATATTTCTGGCAGCAGAGACAGGTAAGTGTCACAGCCTAGTTTCTGGAACCATTTTGGGCTTAGGCCCGAGTGAAGCACTAAGCTGCTCAGCCCCATCAAGACTGAGGCAATCTGAGGCAGGCACAGAGATGCAACAGTAGGAGCCTCAGGAACTTTAAAGTCAAAGAAAAAGGTGAACTAGGAATCAGAAACCTCCAGGATTCAGCAGCAGCTGAACAAAAGTTTCCAAGACTATAATTTTTTATTTAGGCATCTAAATATTGCATAAATTCTAAAAATAACATCATAAAAACAGAACCAGATTCAATAAACGGTTAGATATTAGGGCTGTGAGAAATTTCAGCAACTGTTTCATTTCAGAGGCATTTCAGCCCATTTCAGCACTTGAAATGCCGAACTGAAATGAAACGGGAGGCTCCGAAACCATCCTTAATGTTTCAGAAAGGTTTCATATGTTTCGGAGGCACCCCCTGGGAAGAGTCTGGCACAGCCCCGCAACCCTCCTTTTAAAATGTTGTGAGGCTGCAGCCAGGCAGGGGATGGCGCCAGGCAGGGCAGCCATGGGGGCTTCTCGCGCAGCTCCCTGCAATTGGGGCAGAGGCAGGCACAGCTGGGGGAGCCGCGGGAGAAGCCATCCCATGGCTGCCCTGGCCAGCCTCAGCCTCTCGGCACTTGGGGAAAAAAAACAAAACAAAACAACCGCCAACAAAAAAAACGAACCCCCCCCTCCAAAACCCCACGCTCACCAGCTGCAGCAGCGACATTGGGGCCTCTGAGGGCTCGTGGCAGAGCCCCCTTGCACAGCACAGGGATTGCCCCTCCCCACTTGGCACCCACACCACAATTGTCACATTGCACGGGTACAGTGCTGCTTGGCAGGGCGCTGAGTGCTGTCTGGGAGCTGGGGGAGGGCTCCACCTTGCAGCCCCAGTGACCCCAGCTACCAGACAGTGTACAGCAACCTACCAAGCCACACTGCACCTGCACCATGAGGCAGCTGCCACGTGACTGCCAGGTGCGGGGGCAATCCCCACTGCCCCCAACTGTCCCATACTGCGCAAGGGGACTCTGCCACAAGCCCTCAGAGGCCCCAATCGCCACTGCTGCAGCCAGTGATTGTGGGTTTGTTTGTTTTGTTTTTTTAAGTGCCAGGAAGCTGGGCCTGGGAAGGGGATGGGGCTGGGCAGGGCAGCCATGGGGGCTTCTCCCATGGCTCCTCCACCTGGGAAAAGGCAGGCATAGCTGGAGGAGCCATGGAAGAACCTGCAGCCACCCAGCCGTGCCTCTCTATCCCTGGCTGATGCAAATCAGCGCCAAAACAGCATCGAAACTCCAAACAGATTCAGCCGAACCGAAACAGAACAGTGATCCGAAACACTGAAATGAATCACTGTCCTCCGAAACTGCCAAATCTGAAACTGAAACGAAACATAGCTGTTTCGCACAGCCCTATTAGATACCTAAAGTAGATCTTTTTGGAGAAAGAAGAGATGGTTATTCGTTTGCTTTTCAAGTAGAAATAATGTGGATGAAGCCCTAGGTACTGATCAGGTATTGCACAAAGGGAAACATATTGTATAATATTATCACATTAAGAAAAACTGAATGATATGCTCATAAAAATAGTACTAAGGCTGCACACTGCTGTTACATTATACCCTACAGACAAGATTTTCCTCCAGACAGAGAATTCCACATAAATAATTATAAATATATCCTATAAATCATTTCTAAACAAAAAGAAAAATGACCAACAAATAACAGTGAAATAAAAGAAGAAACGTTAACTTTTACAATTTTTGCCAGCACAAAATGTTTTTATGAAAAGCAGTTCACTGCTAGAAGTCCCTTATTACTTACTGGGCTTGGAATAGAATCAGGATCAAGCTTCTTCTGCGGTGGACCTGCAAGTTGGCCTGGACCACCAGGAAAAGCACCAGGATAAGAGAGCTGAGATCCTGCCATCTGAGGGCCATAGTTTGCTGCAGCATTACAAAAAAAAAAAAGTCATTGACAAATTTTCATCAATGCAACATGAAGTTCTTTCAGGGTTCTATCAGATGTCTGACATCTGCCTTTTCCATCAAAGTCCCAGTGAAATCAGTAGATTTTGGCCCTTTTATTTTATTTTATTTTTAAAGAAAGCATGTGTCATGGGTTTCTTAGTTGTTTAATATGATTTGTCCGATTTTGCATTGGGCCCTAATCTGGGCTTCTATTTTTATGGATACAATTTTGTAAGTGCAGATAAGTGTACCTGAATTTCTGTCTAGTGTTTATTACTTCAAAGATAAGCCTCAAGGTAGGCATGGTACATCCAGAGACAACAAAATGCATGGGCCACTATGCACTATGGTCTGGTCTGTAGGGTCTTCCATGACCTAGATGGACTTGTCAGTACACAAGGTCTTGCCGTTAGGGAACACAGGTCCTGTCTAGTTGGTTTGAAAACTAAAGAGCCAGAAAAAAAGACAGGGGTGAACCTACCTGGACCTGGTAGAACAGAGGATTGCATTAGCACTTATTTATAATTTTCAACACCACAAAAGACAATTTGCAAAAGCTGCTGCTGGCAGTCAGTGT
>NW_005841937.1:436673-458447 GCF_000455745.1 Alligator sinensis
TTCTTTCTGGAGCATTAGTAAGAAGCAGTCTATAGAATGCCGTTCCCTTTGTCATCCCCTTTCTATCAATTCATTTTGTTCATGACTTAAGTATCCCAATGGATTTAGCTTCTCCTTTCTTCACAGTGCATTAGACAGATTCTCCGCCGCCCCTTCCATCTCCCTCCCCATGCCAAGAGTCACACTCTAATTAGCTAGGACATCTATGGAAGGCTTTTCTCTGGCATCAACAGAATTTAGATCAGGCCTTGTATGCCAAAAGAAAAAAAAATGGCACTTAGTTTCAGATCAGTAAAACCTGATTCATGGCAGCAATTCTAATGGGTGTTTGGCTGGGAAAGGTGGGAGGAAGGAGTGCTTCCGTTTAAAAATAAATAATACACCAAACTTCCATACTTACCATGCTGAGGGTGATACCCAGGCCCTGGGGGTTGTCCTGGAAGTTGCTGTAAATTGGCATTTGGCGGGCCAGATCCAGGGATCCCATCTTGCATGGCCAGCAGAGACAACGAGGGTGGAGTACAAATTCCATTCAGATTATTTGCTGTTGTTGGAGGAATCTGAGCCCCCGGTGGTGAGGCCATTTGTGGCGGTGTTGGTGGCGGTGGCAGACCTTGAAAAGATGCTGGAGGTCCAGAGGGCATGCGAGAGCTTGGAGAAGCACCAGGACCTGTGCAAAGGCATTACATTACACTTCAGTGATGGCTTACTAACATTATTTAATATCACTGTCTTCTAATACATTTGCAGCTTGTACTAGAACATTGTAATGTAATGTGACTGTGCTGCCTTGAAAAAAAAAAAAAAAAGGCATTTAAAAATACTTAGCTACACTACAAATGACATCTTGGAGGTTAAAAAAAATAAGAAATTAAACTTAAATCAAAATAGATTACACAATCCTAAATTTATACTTTGAGGCCTGATTTTTACAATAACGCTGAGTGCCCACAGTCTCCAAAATAAAATAAGCCCTTAAAGCTGTCTGGACTGGGATGCCCAAAAACATTACCAACTTTTGAAAACTAAGATTGCCCTGATGGCAAATAAACATCATTCACACCATTCAGGTTCTCAAGCACTAAATGCTGCAATATAAGCTTTAGACATTTCCTTGAAGTGTCCACATCTGTTCATAAGAAAACAACCTGTTTCCAACTGGAATTAAACAGAATCATGGAAAAACTTAAAACATTTATTGTAAATGTTTGTTTTGCAAAAAAACCCCTATATCTTGAGTTAAGACAGATCTTTGTAAAAAAAAAAAAAAAAAAAATCAGGACAGATTCAAAAACAGTAGCAAACCAAAAATCCTAAAATGTTTCCATCAAAATACTTGCAAATACTATACAAAAAACTGAAGTGTATATTTAATCAGACAATTACGTTTGTAAAAACAAAGGTCAGATCTTCAACAGGCACAAACTGATACATTTCCATTCAATTGCTGGAGTTCTGCCAAATTAGATCAACTAATACTATGGTCCCCAAAATTTCATGCTGATATTTTGGTTGACTGAAAAAAACCCCAAACTAACCTAGAATGAAAAGAAACATTATTAGAATGGAGAAACAGAATGGCATAAAACCCATACCTTCAGTAATCTGAAGCATATGAATGAAGTAAAATTTGAGAAAAAGTATTTTCTACATATTTATTGTTGAAGGTAAGGAACTGACACCAATCAAAACACACTCATTTGTAAGTCTCAGACATATTAATGAAATGCTTGCTCAAATTTTAGTCTTGGGGAAAGCAGTTGTGCAGTGGCAGTCACAGTTCACTGGGGCCAATTTAACTGGTTAAGTTAATGGACTAATTCATTTTAGTAGAACAAGGAATATTTTTAAAAGAATCCATCTTTGCACTTAGTTATAGAGACAGAGAAAGAGACATGTCCTCTGATGGTATAAACTGACTTCATTCAGTTAGAACTAACAACTGGAACAATCACCTCAATTATCTGAATTTGAAAGCCTTTGATACAGTAAAAGGGTGCATGGTTCAGGGGCTGCAGCCCAGCTGCGGACAGTTATAAGGGGATAGCCTACCTGTCTAGGAGAACTGGGCCAGCTGACAAGGATGACTGGCTCATCCTATAGGAAGTTAAAAACTCCCAGGGCAGGAGGGAGGGAAGGAAGAAAGGTTGGTTTGTTGCAGTGCAGAGGAGGCAGCACAGAGCTGGAGTTGCCCTCTCAGGGTCTGGGAAAGAACTGCAGGTTTGCTTTAACTGTGTATTGTTTATGTATTTGTCTGTTTTGTGGATTACATTGTTTCCCTTGGGAATTCTAAGTAAAATAAAACTCACTACAGATACCATAAAATAGAATGACAGTGTGGTTTTCATCGCTCTGAAGTTTTAAGAAATTCATCCTAGCTAGTAATACTGGGTATGAGGGGGACAACAAAAATGCAATGTTCCCCACACACTTATCACTCCAGTAGATTCAGGGAACAATCCTGCTCCTCTTGAATTCAATATTAAAGTCCAACTGATTTGAATGGGATTGGGCCCCAAGTTTTATTTAATGGGTCTATACAACCAATCAAATCAGCTTTAATGGGAAGTTGATAGGGGGAAAAAAAACCCAAAAACACATGAACAGAGCCATAGCTTCCAATTTAATTTGGAGTTAAAATACTTGAGATAAAATTAAACATAAGCTCAAATATTTAACAACAACAATTTTGTTGAACTAGAATATGGTACTGTGAAAAGAAAAAGACGCCAAAAAGCTGAAAGACAGGAACTACAGTAGGACATCATTGCCCATGCCTTGCTCCATATTGATCATGGAAGGTCAAAGAGCACAAGACCCCACTAATGTAACAACCAGTATTTCTGGAGAGTTCAAAAGCAAGCTGCTTCCACACAACTGAAAACTACCTTTGTAACACATTCTGCAATAACTCCTCAGAGTTACAATCACTAATGGTATTAACATACCACTTCTCATACATTCCTATTATCTTGACTATGTAAGAAAATGCATTCCTAGATACAGATTCTCCACTCCTCAGAGACATATCTCCCAAAGAGTCTTGCAGTGTTTGAAGGCCCAGATTTTGGCTCATGGCCATTTCACAGCACAGTCAGTCTTATTTTGTAAGTTCTTGGAGCTGTACAGAGTCTACAGGGGTGGGAGACCTAAAGTCCATGGGCTAGATCTAATCCATGGACCCTTTAGCTCTGGTCTGTGGGTATGTGGCTTCAGTGGCATTTGGCAGCAAAGGGTGCAGGTACTCTCCCCATGCCACCACAGAAAGAAGTGTCAACTGCAGGGTCTTTCCCTTTCACTGGGGAGACAAGTGGTGGTTGCAGGGTCCCAGCACCCGTTGCCTACCTCTGGTGTAGAATATGATTTGATAAACAGATGTCATATATGTACACATCAGTCAGACAACACTTGCTGAAATCCTATTAATCCAAAATTATTTAAATAGCTCTTAAACTAGTTCAGGTGAGAGTTAAATATGGAAGGAGTCTGAGGAATTTCAGCAATCACACCATATGCTTGCAAAATAGTTTTCTTTATTTGTATGTCACATTAGAACACTGTACATCTATGTATTTGTCTGCTTGCACCAACACAACAATTGCAAGCAATGGTTTCACACACATTTTATTGATGGCCAATAGCTTTTCCAAATTTGTAAATTTGATCCTTAGCCTGTAACTCACTTTGACAAACACTGTTCCATTTCCCTTTAATTTATAGTTCTCAAAATCCTTGAAAAGTCTGTTAAAAAGGATTGTTGATTGCAGCTGTGTTAGTTTAAGGACATACGCAAACAAGGTTCTTGAGTAGGTGTGATATCTTTTATTAGACCAACTAAATAGTTGGAAAAATTGTTATTTGCAAGCTTTCAGACACAATCACCCTTCTTCAGGCATAATATCTCCCTTCTGCCCCAGCACAAGCAGAAAGGAGATACTGGAATTTGGAAGACAGCCCTGAACTTGACACACTGACTCTAGGAGGTTGTCTATAAAGTGTATCCTCTAGATACTGTTGTCTATCCTCTAGATAGCATAGACATTTTAGCCTCTGATTACTCGGTCTGCACCATAAAATTCAAGTCTACACTACTTATTCTCAGTTTCAGGTTTTTTAAAGAAAGATATAGCTCAATTTCACCACAGGAAGCTAAGTTTTCCCTACTGATATACTACTCAATTGTACAAGCCCATTATTAACCCATAATACATCAAAGAAGATTTAGGATCAATTTTAAAAAATAACTGCAAAAAAGGGCCAAAAGTCGCACAATTCCTGTATTCCAATAACTTCAGGTTGAGTTTAGGTAGCTTTTCTTGTTAAATAATATGTTTTTTCCTCCCTAGGCACCAGCATTACAAACTCCCTGGGATTGAAATTAACCTGAACTATTTTATTCTCAAATCACCATTAGTGGCAAAACGTATTGCAGACTAAATGCCATTCTTTATTATAATTGGGCAATCTTCTTCCATATGATCCCTGTAATATCCGTATAACATCATTGTCTTTTCTGTCATTGCACAGCTGTAACTGAGGGCACAATTTAGCCCTGTAAATGGTATTCTGATAAGAATATGCAAGCAAGTACAAAATTCAGCTTGCTCCTCTCAGCTGTGTTCATTCTGCAGTGTTAATGAGAACAACAACATAATACACTCTAATAAAAGCAGATATAACATTCAAAACACCCAGGGAACACCTCTTTTTAGAGTTATTTTCAATATGAAAAAACTGTTTTTAGGAACTAGTCTTAAAAAAATCTCAACATTCACTGGAAAAAATAAAAATTTCATACTAATCATACTTGAAGTTTAATATACAATACAATATTGGCCATATCGACAAGAGTGTGGACGGTTGGTTCCCCAGGGACAACTAGTAGTGGGATACCTCGTGCCACTGCTAGTTATCCCCGGGGAATGCCTGTGCCATGCACCCTCTGGTGTGCAACAGGTTACCTCAGGTGGGGTAGGAGAGGCTGGGGCCTGAACTGGGCTGGCCCCAGCAGCCTTACCTGGAGTCCTGTGGGCCTCCTGGGGCTGCAGGAGCAGGAGGAGGAACGCCCGCAGCAGCAGCAACCCTGCCGCTCAGAGCCTGGCTGGCAGCCGGAGAGTATGCATGTGTTGCTCTGCTTTTTTTTTGTGCAGGTATTTTGTTTTTTTTTACCCCTGCATATCCCTTGACCCCTGGTCAAAGCCCTCCCCACCCCCCTTCTTCCCTTGCAGTGCAGAGAACAGCTGAATGTGCAGTACGTGGTGCCACAGACGTGTCTACAGTGCCACATACTACCCAGCTGCACTCGTCTGGATGCGGCCACTGTGTGCATCCAACACAAGGAATGCTTAGCAAACTGTACTTTCAAGAATCAAGCCTGTACACGCCTGGTCTAACTCTGCTTCTACTGCAGTCAGTGGGAGTTTTACCATTTTCTTCAGCACTTTGAAAAACTGCCTCTCCTGAGTGGTATAAAATAATTTCATCTGTAAACAACTTCAGCAGTGGGCTAAGACTGAAGTTTAGGAACCTGAATAGTGCTCAAGGCAGAGGTTATTATTAGTAAAGTGAAACAAAAGGAAAATCAAAATTGCTGACTCAACATGCTAACAGACAAAAATGAACAAGTACCATAGCTATTTATCTGCATGGTGCCAAGCTGATTAGCCAGTTGGGCTGTGGATGAAGAGGATGTAGTATTTGCATATGGTGGCTGTGACTGATGACTGCAGGGAGGATAGGAAGGTGGTACACTGCTGCCAGGTGAAGGATCTTGAAACCTGAGGAGAGAAATTACATTTACATTGCTTAAGAAACCATTTCAGACAACCATAATTCACATGCCACTTAAACCATCAATGAGAAGCCAAACTGCCAAAGGAATCCCCTCAGATTTTTATCAAAGATGATATCTTCTATGTTAAAAGAAAACCCAGATCATTAAGAAAGAAAACTGGGGGCATGTGGAAATGGGAAATGTTCATTTGCTCACACAGTTACTCAGCTGAAGCAAACAACTGTTTGGGCTTTACCTTTAAGCTTTTGCTCATGCAGTTTAGAAAACTCTTATGATCGGACCAGTCCAGAGTTTTCTCAAGCTTTTTCCACTCTTGGGAGTGGAATCTATTCCCCACTCAGCTGGGAATGAATGAAAAAATATTCCTTTCTGGTTAACAGAGAAATTCCTGTGGGAAGGGGGAAATAACGAGGAGAGGTTGTCCAACCTTCCCTGCATGTAGTAGAAGGAAGAAGAGCCTGTATGGGAAATGCAATAGGTGGTATTTTGCATGCGTGTCAGAGTTCAAAGAATCTGGAAGTGAGGAGACTTTGAAGTTGGGCAGAGATAAAGCACAAGTGGATGGCACAGAAGAGGAGAAAAGAGGATACATCCAACCTGAGCAACACCCCTTATTCCCTTGGTTTTATTTCTGAATAGCTGTCTTTTTGACCACTGCTTGCAGGAGGTCTTCTATAGTGCTGTACCTATATTCTCTCTCTGAACATAAGGCAACTTTTCTTTTCCTATATGTAAATTACCATTAATTTTCTTTACAATTTTGTTCTGGGCACTTCCTAACTTTGAATACCAGTTCTTTCTAACCTGAACATAAACAGTATACAGAGATAGAGTAAAGATAGCATATGATGGCAAGGTAATGAACTAAGAGTCAAAGAATAAAAATCTCCAGCATTGCCACTGACTTATTAGGTGACACTAAGACACTAAGACCTGCCACACATTATACTTACAGTGTGATTATACTTACAGTGTGATGCGTTGTAACCCAGCCACACATTAAAGTAATTAATGGTATCATAAAACAAGTAATAAGCCATAAAGTTATTCCACAAAAAATGTGAAGCAACTTTGTAGCTGGTTCCTATCACACCACTAATTGAACATGTGGCCAGATGCACCCTCATGACTGGGAGCCCACTGCTGATGGGGTTCCCAGCTGCAGGGGTGCACCATCAGCTGTGGGCACTGGATCAGCATGGTGCGCCTCCTCAGCTGGGAGCCCTGCCAGGTGATGGGGTTCCCAGCTGAGGAGCAGCGGTGGCACGGAGCTACCCCTCCCCACCGCCAATGCTGCTGCTGCCGCTGATGGCGGAGGCAGCTTCTTCAGGTCCAGGGCCCGGATTGGAGCAGGGGCAGGGCCCCACATGGGCTGATTTGTCCCGGAGCCTGCACTCTGCTCAGGTCAGCTCTGGTGGTGCCACCCACACATCTGTGCTCACCTGGAGGTGGCCCTAGGGTGCATATTGAATTATTTATTTTTATTATGATACAGCTATAATTGTTCTTCTGGATGTATTTTCATCTGACTGACAACCCTTAGTTCTACCTGATTCAAAGAATGGATTCACAATGTGGTCCCTTATACCTCAAAGGAATGCCCCAATTGCCAGGTAATTCAGTCAGTCAGTCTCCCTTGTTCTCTACTGTGGAAGCTTACACTTGAAGAAATAAAAGTATTATTTGTGCCAGAGAATATGAAACTGACTTAATAGGCTAGTAGTTAAAGCAGTCATCTAGTTGACATGACCAACAAAGATGCAAGTCCCTGCTCTGCATCTGACAGGAAAAGGACAATGAAATCTCCAGTCACTAAGCTTTTAGCTAGTCAGGCAGGTTGGGGTGGGGTGAAGTGGGGTGTAACAGGGAGAGAGGTTTGTCTCCTTCTCCCTTACGTTTTGAGCAGAAATTCATTCTGGACCTAAGAAACCTTTCCAACAAGAAGGAAGGGGAAATACTGATACTTTTTGCTGAAATATTTCTGCTTCAATGAGCAGGCATTTTCCAATAAAAATCACAGCCAAAACATTCCCAAATCAGCTCCACTCATCATTAAAACAAGGGCTGGCCAACTGGTGACCTGGAGTCTGCATCTGAGGGGTTAACCTGTGGCCTCTGAGCTCCCAGTCCAAGCACCACTCCTTTCACTGGTTCCCTGCTGCTGCTGCCAGAGTCTCTGGGCACCCTGCTTCTTGGCCAACCTACAGGGCTCAGGGAGCTTGAGACCAGGGGGCTCAGGAGACCTGGGGAACCCATGCATTGGGCTGCAGTACGGCAGGAGGGCTACATGGTGTAAGGGCACTGGCATGATGCAACAGCAGGCCCATGGCAGGGTGCAATTGGACAGCTGTAACCTAAAGTTTCCAAACTGGCTGGATTAGAATAATTGAAAGATATGCATCCACTATCAAAAAAGGCAAGTGAAAGAATTAAATAATTAATGTGGTTCATATGTAAAGTCACCTGTGTTGCTGATGCCCTGGTGTACTGGGCCCATTCTGGAGATTGGTCTGATTATACAGGTGGGTACCAGGAGGTGGGGATCCAACAGGAGCAGAAGATCCAAAAGGCACAGTTGATTTCAACATACCTACAAAATAAATAGCACACAAATACATTATATCTATTACATTACCGTAGTGCCATTACGTACCATTACGTATTACCACAAAACCCTACTTTAAATGGGAATTCGTTGAGCACTAGCATTAAGTTTTCCACAGCAGTAGCTAAGACTGGACGAATTCAGAGAGAGCAATAGCAAGTCACCCAAAACATTTAACGGTGCTGACCTGCTAGTTGTGCCTTCTCATCCTCCCATCTTTTCCTACATCTGCCCTTAGCTTGCAGGGATCCCAGTTTGTATTTACTGGGCATGTCTACACGTGCCATTAATGTGCAGCAATAAGCTATACAGCGTATTGCTCTGCAGTTTACTGCTACCAGGCACATAGTTTACACATGCATCCAGACACATGCATATTAAGCCAGCAACCCTGGCTGGCAGGGGGCCATGGGGGCCAGCCTATCAGCCTGGGGTTGCTCTGACCAGGCTCAATGTGCTGCGGAGGGGCTAGTTGGGGCACAAGGGTGTTTCAGTGCAAGGCTAACTGGCAGGCAGCCCCCACACTAAAGCACCTTTGTGCCCCACCCAGCCCAGTTGGCATATACACATGCACTGCTGAGCACAAAAAAAAACTCTGCACCAGGGTAGTACTTTTATTTACAAGTTCTATCCTGCTGGGGAGTTTATTGGTTTCATGTACCCCAATGGGAGCGCATATGTAGAGGCTGAAATGTTTACTGTGCAGTTAGTCAACTGTGCAGTAAGTGTCTCGTGTACATGCAAACACTACCTAGCACACTGATTAGGAACAAAGAAATGGAAGAAAGGGGAATATGAAAAGGGGAGGAGGAAGGAAAAGAAAGATAGACAATACAGCGAGGAAAAGAAATAACAGTGGGAAGAAGAGGAAAAATGAAGGAGGAAAGAAGCTAGAAAGGGAAAATGCATGAGTTCAGAAAGAGAGCTTTCAACTTAGTACAGAGAAAACCCTTTGATTTTTTTTAAACCAAAAGCATGATTGCTAATTTCAAGCCTTCCCATTAGGTGTTTTAATAAAAAGCATTCTTCTTTTAAGAAAATATTCCTTTTTTTTTCCTTGGAGTGCTGCATCTCAAAAGTGCTTGAAAACTTGTAACAGGCTCATTATGAAAATACCTCCTCAACTATTACTGGGATCCCCAAAATAGGGCTGATTCCTAAATATAGAGAAACCCAGAAAGCTGACTGATTTGTAGAAAGATACTACAACTTAAGTTAAAATGAACAATACAAATAGCTTTCAAATGAGTGTTTCTCAACTTACTTATCTTTGCCTTTAACTTATATTTTTCACATTAAAAAGCTATACATCTACCAGATCTAGTACTATCATTTCAGAATAGTCTAACCAAAAAACTGCACACATTTCCAGAGGTTATTCTAGCTTAAAGCCAGTAAATTCAGCCCTGATGTGAGATTTTATAGAAATCCTGGTCTCCTAACAGTAGGCCAAATTGATTCCTTCCACTCATTTCATGGCAACTGAAAATGCAGAGATTATAAAAAGAAAAAAAAATGCAAATGAAAATGACCTTGTATTTAGTTTCTATGGATTTATTCCTGTCCAATATCTGAGAAATGTAAAGACTAACAGGATTTTGTAATCTTGTAAGCCTCTTTACCTGCAAAAGTATTTATTAATAATCTACTTGCTCTGATTTGTATAGTTCAGACATCTTTACTATCTCTTTACCTTTAGAAGATCCAGAATGATCTGAATACACTGGAGAAATGGTCTGCAATCAATCAACTGAAATTCAACAAGGACGAGCGCAAAGTCCTGTACTTGGGACAGAAAAACTGCATGCGCAAACAGAAACTGGGAAATGAGTGGCTAGGCTGAAGTACTGGAGAAAAGGACCTGGGGATTACAGGAGACCAGTAATGCTCAACCTTCTGGCCCGCAGGCCAGATGAGTACCACAGGACCCACCTGTAGGCTAGATTGGGCATGGGGCCCAGCACCACCTCTCCCAGCTCTGCACACCAGGACTGGGCTCTAGGGACTTGGAACCACCCCCTCCTTCCAGGATTGGGTCCCAGAGGCCTAGCACCATGCCTCTCCCAGACCCCCAGACCAGGGTTGAGCCCTGCAGGCCTGGCACCACCCATGCCCAGCTCTACATGCTGGGTTGAGGGCTAAGTCCACCACACAGGGCCCAGGGCTCCCCATAGGTCCAGAGATTGTGGCAGTAGGGAAGCAATGCCACTGCTCCCCAACCACTAAATTTCTAGACCTATGGGGAACCCCATGGACCAAGTGAGACAGTGCTTGTGGCAGGCCAGTAGGGGCGCTCCTGCACTGAGCTGCCCACCTCCCTGTGCCCGACCACCTTCCAGGCTCCAAGTGCCTCCCTTGGGGTGCCTCACATCCGGCCGACCCCTTCCCTGGAGCACACCCGCTAGCCTGGGGTTTCCGCTGCCACCATCCAAGGCTCTGGACTCAATTCTGGCTCTGTGCACCTTGGAGAACACAGGCCTGATCATCCAATGGGTACTCGACCCAATATAAGCACTTGGGGCACTTCCCAAGTCAGGGGCTGATTAGGGAAGCCTCTCTTAGTCCACAGACCTAAGGGGCCTCCTTGGCATAATTTAGACCCACCCCTCAATAAGTCTCCCATACCGGTCACAAAGGAGAACTTTATTGATTACAGGGGGTAGGGCGGAAACAGGGTAAAAGGTAGAACAATATCAGAGGAATATCAGAGGAATCCCATAGAGCAAACTAGAGTGGCTGAGGTAGCCGTTTAAACACACATCTGAATTACTGTAAGCTAAATATCTAGTCGGATCTCGAGTAGCTTACTCACTCGCATCATCCAGAGGTGGTTGGAGTTTCCTCTGGAGGCAGGTCACTCTTAGAGCATGCGGTGATGAGGAGAGAGCCAGTTTCAGATTCACCTGGATGACCACATATCTAATGGCTGCCTTCTTCCTGGCCCCGGGCCCTTAAATAACCTTTCTGACCTCAGCAGCCCGGTCCAATCGAAGCTGCCAATACTGGCCACAAGCCGACCAATCTCCCAAGCATCCTCGGCCCGTGCGCAGGGCCGGGCTTTCCCCCCTGCCCAGGTGACCAGAGCATCGCCTCCCAGGCACCAGGCTTTTGTCATGCAGACAAGGAGGGAGATCCCCGCCCTGAGGGATTCAACACCAGCCTCTCAGGCTGGCAGAGAGGGGTCTCTGGAGAGGGGCACTGACGGTGGCATTTCTGCCACAGTGCTGTGGATCAGATCTGGCCAAAGGGCACCACTGAAGCAGATCATAAGCTGAATGAGCCAACAGTGTTCTCTTGCTGCAAAAAGACCAAAGTATACTGAGCTCTATTAAGAGGCGTGTCACTTGCAAATCAAGGGAAATGATTCTTCCACTCCATTTAGCACTGGTGAGGCCTCACCTGTGTCCAGTTTTGGGCCCCACACTTCAAGAAGGATGTAGACAGCACAGGAAATTTGGAAAGAAAGTTTAGAAAGAGTCTAGCACAGAGCAGCAAAAATGGTTAGGGGCCTGGGAAGCAAGTTTTGAGGAAAAACTGAAAGAGCTAGGGTTATTTAGTCAGGAGAAGAAAAAACTGGGAGAGGGGTAGATTTGATAAAAGTCTTCAAAATACCTAAAGGGCAATTACAGAGAGGATGGAAATAGGCTTTTCCCTGTGGCCCTAGGGGACAGGACTAGGAGCAGAGGTCTCAAGCTACAAAAGGGAAAATTTAGGTTGGAAATTAGGAGGAACTCTGACTATGAGGGTGGTCAAGCATTGGAACAGGCTATCTAGAGAAATGGTATAATCTTCATCATTGAAAGTTTTCAAGAGCACATCAGAGCAGACATTCACTCTCCCAGAAGAAACTCTTCCAGGAGTGATTTAACCTTGGTTGTTCCCAGCTTACTTTTCTCCCAGAGTACGTTTTTTTACTCTGAGAGAAAAAGTCTGAACATCCATAACTTGTGGTTTCTGGAAGAGCAGTCTCTCTCCCAGGAGAAACTGAATGTCTGTAAGAGACCACACACACTTGGTTGGGATGGTTTAACCAGGCTGATCCTACCTTGAGCAGGCAGCTGGACCAGATAACTTTATACAGTCCCTTCCAGCCCTACTTTCCTATGATCTTAATGTTCATTCAACTAATTTCTGTGGCTTCATGTTCAGTTTTCTTCCTCCCTTTCTAAGTCTTACTGTTTTATTAGTCTATTGCCCCAATACTTTTGGCCATATTCTGTTGACATTCCTGATATTACCCTAATATGAATAATGGCTCAGACTATTTATTTTTGTTTTTATAAATTTTTGGCCATTTCCTTGCAGCAGCCATCACATACATCTCTTCTTAAGGAATTTGAAACAGCAGGTCAGCAATCTTTCTTCAGTTTTGTATTTTTTATATTTAAAATGTCAGTATAGTAAAAATAGTCACCAAAGCAAACCATTGCTCTGCTTTATCTGAAGAGCATCAGCTACAGTTTGGTTGGTAGGTATATTACAAGGGATCCTGGTTTTCTCTGACTAAAAAAAACCCACAAAAATAAAAAAATCCCCAATTTTTGGTTTTAAAAAAGTAATCTAAAATCCATTTTTCAGTGATTAAAATGAAACATTACTAATACATATTAGTGGTGTTTCATTTTAATCATGAAAAAATGTGGATTTTGGGTTACTTTTTTTTTTAAACCCCAATTTTTGGTTTAAGTAGAAGAAAACCAGGATCCCTGTACATTACACTGGGATATAATGAGCATCCTGCTGCCATTCTTGTAAAAAGCCAGATAGGTTACTGTTCCAACTGGAGGCAACTGACTCTTATTGGGCTAGATAACTGGCTATATCTCCCACTCATCAACCAACCCTAGTAGCCAATAAGCCTAATTAGTAAGATACTAACTGTGTATGAATGTCTACATCTTCCTTAGGCAGACAAGATTCCTTGGGTGAATCTGATATCTTTTATTAGACCAACCCAAATGGTTGGAGAATAGTTATTAAGCAAGCTTTCGAGTTCAAAAACCCTTCGTCAGGCTAAGGAAGTTTAAGCAGTTGGTGTATGCTTTTCCTGGATGGAATGAAAAGTAAAGAAGACAGGGGCTGGGCTGGGGAGTCAGTTGCCAGGCAGATTATAATGTCTATGTTTAGTCCTCAGATACCACCGCATTTGTACTGAAGAGAACACCCGGGATTGCCACCTCACCAAATGAGGTTTAATGGAGTTCATAGGCTCGTCTCTGGAAAGTGTTGTGTAAGTTTCCCTTGAGGATCAGGACTGAGAGATTGGAGAGAGAGTGGCCCTCCTGTGAGAAATGTGTCCCCACCAGTAATTGGGTATTTCTGTCTTTGATAGATTTCCAGTGTGCGTTCATTCTGGTGCACAGTTGTTGTTTGGTCTCTCCTACGTATTTTCCATCAGGGCATTTGGTGCATTGTCTGGTGATGAGGTTGGCGAGGTTCGGTGCTTGTTTGAAGGCTAGGATGGGTGGGAAGATCTTTTTAAGAATAAGGTCTCTTTCTAATATGGGTTGCAATTTTTTGAGGATTTTCTGTACCGGTTCAAGGGAGGGGTGATATGTCATAACCAGCGGTGTGCGATTTGTGGGGGGTTTTCTTCTGTACTGCAGCAGTTCTTCACATGGTATCCGGATGGCTCTTTCAAACATGCGATCTCTCTCTCTGGAGGAGTGTCCTTGTTCGGTGAAAGCCTTTTTAAGATTGGTGAGGTGGCAATCCTGGGTGTTCTCTTTAGTACAAATGCGGTGGTATCTGAGGGCTTGGCTGTATATCACAGCTTTTTTAGTGCGTTTAGGGTGATTGCTGGTTCTGTGCAGATATGTATGTTGGTCTGTGGGTTTCTTGTATACTGTAGTCTGTATTTTACCCTTCTGGATACTGATCATTGTGTCTAAAAAGGAGATGTTGGTTCTGGAGTATTCTAAAGAAAGTTGGATGGAGGGATGGTGATTGTTGAATTTCTGATGGAACTCAATCAGAGATTGTAGGTTTTCAGTCCAAATGATGAAGATGTCATTGATGTATCTTAAGTATAGCAAGGGTTTGATGGTGCAGTTCTTGAGGAAGTCTTCTTCCAGGTGGCTCATAAAAAGGTCTTCTAGATCTTCCTTAAGACTTTTTGATCAAGTATTGGTTTTACTGCAGAGAACACAACTCTCCCCTCCAAGGTTTGTTCAGAAATACCTTACTCCATTTCCAGAAAAGATACTGAACTGCTTTCTCTGTCCTTTCCTGTTAGAGATCTCTCTTCAATGTGGCATCAAAGTACCGGTGCTGCTTACTGCAAAGCTAAATTCACATGCAATGGAAAAGTACCCAAAAAGCCTGATTTTCTATAGCCTTGCACATATTTTGTCACTATTTACACCTGCAAGCATTGGGGCAAACCAGTATCAAGTCTGAATAGAGCAGCCTGTATCAGTGCCAATGGCAACATGTGATGCGGATGTGATGTGGAAACATGATTTAGGCCCTGAATACATCTAATACTTATCTTGTCTTACCTGACTGAGGTGCTGAGTACAAGGAATTAGGGCCACCATAATGCCCATAATGAGGTGAAGAAGTAGGAGGGCCAAGTCCTGTAGAAAAGCCTCCCATTCCCGGCTGAGATTGGGAATAAGGAGGTGTCACAACATAACCTGGTTGACTCATGCTGACAGTTTTCTCACTCCAAATAAAAGTCCTTATTAGGGGTCTGCAAAAGAAAGATATCAGCTTTTACTTCATTAGCACCTTACAAGACTTGTGTTTTTCTTACCAAATGGAAGGCAGGATGAACTCCTGAATGCAGCAAGAGAATTGGGAGCTGAGAAAACAGTGCTAGCCCGACATTTCAGTTTTGTCCCCTTTTAAATGGCATGTTTTAAAGTAGAATCAGAAGTCAATCCCTTTCTTTCATAATCATAAAACAATTAAAAAAATTGTTTTAGCCAAGCATGGGATTACCGGTCACCTGCCATATGAAGAATTATTTTTTCCACTTTGAGAATATGAAATTCCTGAATCTACACCTTATCCATGCCCATTATTGCTCCAAGATCACCTGTACCCCATTAAGCTAACTCTGCCATCAACCTACCAAGACATTCAGACCCCTTGCCCACTAACTTTTCTTTTTTTCTGGCAAGAGCCTTCTAAAACTTCAATAGTAATTGCCAGGAAACTTCTTCTAATTTCTATTCTACATTTGTTCATAAACAGTTTGTACCCATTTGATCTTGTACTCATCTCATGGCTTTTCAACAGCTCTCCTTCCTCCTCGAGGAGTAATATTCCTTTCTAATCTTGGTCTTGTTAAACTAAACAAGTGGAGCAATTTTAATCTCCTCTCACGTATAAATTCTCCAGCCCCTTGGCTATTATAGTAATCCTTTGTTATACCTGTTTCAGTTCAAATTAATATTTTCTGAATGTAGGTGGCCAGAAATATGCAAAGTATTCTAAATGGGATCTTACTACAATTTTGTACAGTGGTACTAATACTTCCCCGTGTATTAAAAATACCCCTTCTTATACAGCATAAAAGTCATAGAGAAGTAAGACTGGAAGAGACCTCCAAAGGTCATATAGTCCAACCCCCTGCCTGAGGTACGATCATCCCTATCCAAACCATGCCATACAACCATATCTAATAATCTAAACTCTAAATAAGACTACCATCAACCCTGATACAACATAGACCTAACACCCTAATATGCCACACAAAGCCTGGGAACCATGGCAGCCAATGTCCCGCTTCCATAAAATGTTGTCAATACAGTTGGACCCCCAGTTACATGGTGTCAAGTTACACTGATTCATGTATACACGCTTTATATAACATGACCATGTTTCAACTTATGCAATACCCTGCTTCACGTTTACACTGTTTGTGGTACAGCAGTTGTTAGTTTGAAGTCTGCTTACATAGCGTTAGCATCACTTGTCATCTCCAAGATCGTCCATCATTTTTGGTTATGTTAACCCCTGAATATTTGTGAAAATGGCGTCAAAGAAAGCCTTTGATGTTGTGCCCAAAACAGCATGTAAGTCTATCACCCTGGCCCAGAAAATAGAAATCCTTGATAAATTAAGAGAAGGCAATAGTGCTGCGTCGATTGCTCGCCAATACAGTTTAAGTGAATCGACTGTGCGTACCATTAAAAAAAGTGAGCAAAAAATTAGAGACTGCGTAAAAACGACAACCCCTGTAAGTTCGAGAGTGTCGTTGTTGACTAGAATTCCTCATTTAGATAAGGTTGAGGAACTTGATCTTTGGATCAATGAAATGACCAATACAAAAGGAGCAGTTGTCGACGGCATGGCAATTAGGGCTAAAGCTCTGTCTCTGTATGAGCCCGTAGCCGGGAGTAAAGATTTTAATAAGGCTATTAATTCCATTCATTTGTGTTTAAATAGCCTTTTATTATGAAATAATGTTATCAAATCTTGGTCCCAGGTCCCTATTCCCCCTGTTTTCCATTGACTTAACACCTCAAGTTATAGTTTCAACTTACACAGTGTTTTTCAGGAACATATTCCCTGCATAACTCGGGGTCTGACTGTATACGCTCAGAAGGTCCCAGGTAGAGGGCCACAACCCCCTACTACAGAGAAGACAAAAAACCCCCAGAGTCTATACCGATTTGATCATGGGGTAAAATTCCTTCTTGACCCCAAATAAGGCGATCGGTCTGACCTTAAGCAGAGGGGCAAGACCCTCCAGCCAGCAACTTCTGGCTTTGCTCCCAGCAGGAAAATCAGCACACCCTAAGTCCCCAGCCTTGACTGTAGCTAACACCCAACGCCTCTGGGAAGACTTAAAAACACCCTGATATGTCTAACAGAAAAAGTGTGTGTGCATGGGGAGGAGGGGGGGAGCGCATTTACACGTGCCCCTCACTGAACATTTGGTACTGCACAGTCCCCGTGGTACATGATTATTTTTAGACACTCCGTCACTGTAGTGACGAGCTATGGCGACATAGCTTGTTGCTACGGCAATGTGGTGTTGGCCTCATGGTTTCTGCCTGCCAATACTACATCGCCATAGCATCTCGTGTAGACGTGCCCTGTGTTTCTGTGGGCCGAGGGAGAAGGGGGGAATGACAACCAGCAAAACCCAGACACACGGGAAATGTCCATGGGGAACATAGGCCTAGATCATCCCTAACCAGTGGCTGTCCAAACTCTTCTTGAACATACCTCCAGCGATGGAAAGTCCACAGCTTCCTTGGGCAATCTATTCTACTGCCTCACTATTCTCACAATGAAGAAGTTTTTCTGGATATCCAATCTAAACATACTTTGCTGCAATTTCAAGACACTGGTTCATGTCCTCCTCTCTGCAGCAAGAGAGAAAAGTGCTTTCCTTTTTCATTATAGCAGCCCGTCAGTATTTGAAGATTGCTGTCATGTCTCCTCAAACAAGTCTTTTTCACGGCCACATCACACTGGTGATTAGCAATTACAAATTAACCAGTATACTTAGGTCCCTCTCTTCCTTCATTGCCTCCAGCCTATGACCCCCATTTTAGAGCAGTTCTTGGTAATACTCCTTAAGTGGACAGCTCAGCATTTCATGCTATTAAAAACTTTATGTTATTTCTATTGGTCCACTCCAAAAGGTTATCTATTTCTTCCTGTAGAATACCCAATGCTCCTCTGCACTAGCAATACCTCCCAGCTTTTGTAAAATGTACCTTATACCAATGTCACTAATGAAAATGTTAAACAAAATAGGCCTCACTCCCAAAATCAGAACTCTCCATTACTAACCTGTCTCCAGTCTGATAACTCTCCTTTCATCATCACCCTGGTAGTCTCTCATTTAGCCATCTCGTTAGCCACCTAATTATTATAGAATTAGTCCCATCTTTCCAGTTCAGCTAATAATTTGTACATAAGGCACAATATCAAACTATTGGCTTAATTGCATTGCCTTTTTGTAGATGTCAGTTGACCTGTCACTAAAGGATATCAGATTGCTCAGATATGATCTTCCTTGGATAAAAATCTTATTGTATTTTGTCATACTTTGTTTATCTCCATATTACTGATTATTCTTTCCTTCAATATCTGTTATAAGACTTCAAATAGCACTGAAGTCTAGTGAACAGATCTGTATTCTCCACTCCCACCCCCTTTACTTTATATAGTTTATTATATCTCAGTGCTGGATCTCACTACAATAAATCTTTTAACAGTCTTCTAAAGATTAAGGAATGCCTTGTAGCCACGTCTTTTCTTTCCCATTATGCTTAAAATTCTTTCTTTCTGACCACTGATAATTTTATATTAATATTATAAAAATCAAATGTTGTAATATTTAGCCTAATCACTAGATTTCATAACACTAATTTGCACTTACATAGCACCTTTCATTAAGAGACCTGAAAATGCTGGCCAGCTATTGAAGTTGTGCTGCACAACCCTGTGACCTTTATTCCGGATTGAAAGAGAAAAAAAGAACCAGAGGGGTTAAAGCTAAAAACTGACCTTATCTATAATAATAAAAAGCTAGTTTTAGGTGTCCAACTTGAGACTGATTTTCAGTGGGGCTGAATGTGCATAACTCTTAACTGAGGTCAGAAAGAGCTGACTGCTCAGCACCTCTGAATAGTCAGGTTGGGAATATGATATCAATAGTTGAGGCACTCCTAATTATGCAAGCGCATCTAAAACCTTGAGTCTGATTTCTAGTTCAGATAGGAAAAAAAAAAATCAGAGTGATGACCCAGAACACCTTACATTCTGCCCTATGATGCCAGGCCACAATGATTTAATATAGGGTATACTTATGTCCATATTGGATTATTAAGCACAATTTGCTTCATAACACGATACTGATTTATTAGTGATTACTTGCAGCGTAACAAACACTGCTTAAGTGTCTAAACTGCTTCAGTGCATAGGAATAGTGAGTCTCCCATATGCTCCCTAAGACAATTGTGCTCTGTTTATTTGTAATTGGTGAGACATCAATTTGAAAGCTTCTAAAGCAGCTTTGAGGTGAGAAACAACATTGGCTGTTTCTGCAGTTAATGAGCATTGTTTACACCGAGTTTGGGTAAGAGCATATTCTGGGTAAACTCAGTCTTTTTTCAGTCTGAGATGATGTACTTAAATGAACTGCACTGTACACAATTCCCAGCTCTTTAAGACATTTCTGGTTATATGTTAAGCAGTTCCAAACAGGTGAGATGACAGACTCAGCTTTTGCTTCTTAATCAATGAGATAGGACTGAGAAATAAAAGAGAAAATAGTAGCAGCAGCCTAGAGGGTGCTTCATTATTGCGAGCATTGCTTCCCCCCCACCCCCAGCAGCTTGAGAGAGAGACGTGGCAGCATGAGCTTTGGCCACTCTACAATGATCTGCCTAACAATCAGGACTAAAATACCTGTGATACAGCTTAACTGTTGGAATACAAGAAGAAAAAGACACCAACTCCAAGGCAGTTTCAGCAGCTGACACTTCTGGTAGCTGTGACGGCATCCTGAGGAAACTACTTCCTCCCCAGCTCACTCACTGGCGGAAAAAAAAAAAATCTTGCCACGTCAAACTTCCCCCACACATTAAAACAGAGAGCATCTAAGAACAAAAAAGACTCTCAAATATAACCAAAATAAAGCCAGTTTACTGACCTGACCCCATCTTAACTTGTGCTTTGTATTTATCATATATAATCCTATTTCACACACACAAAACAAACACTGCTTTAAGACATCACCCAAAACATCAATAAAACTGATCCCATAGGGAAGGCTGGACTCTAACAAGACGTGTTCAAAACTAGGCTGGAAGATTACAGAGGAAATTTTAAGGTGGTCACTTGGGCTGTTCTCACGAAGAACAGCTTTACGCTCCATAGAGTTAAAAAAAAAAAAAAGTTTGTCTTCCTCTGCTTTTGTAATATTAACTTGCATCCTCCAAAACCCAACCTAAACCACACCATTTCACTTAAATTCAGATGATCTCTATTGTAATCCAGGCTATGCATCTTAAACAACACAAAATGGGCTTGTCAGATATACTCCACCCCTGTTGCTCCCCACTTCTGAGTATTTTGGGAGCACCGCCCCCATAGCCGCTGCCTAGTGCAACTGCTGCCATAGTGCTTTGACCCCAATGAGCTCCTCCCAGCACCCCAATCCTCTGCACGGAGGATGCATTGCCAGTACTGGAAACGTGCATCACCATATGCTGAATTAATGTAGCTCTGTAGGGGTTCACCTGTACAGGGTTTCATTTTGAACAGAAACCTATGCTCTCCCCCAAAGGCAAAAGGGCTGTTAGAAAGCGCCAGCACGCTTGGCATCTCTGCCCCAAGCATCTTACAATCAGCCTGCAACCAACAACGCATGGTTCACAAGGTAATGCTGTCCACACTACGATAAAACAGACCGCATTTCTACACCCTATCAAAAAGACCTCGGCAGATGCTTTGCGTGGGAAGCTGTAGAAGCATAAAGTCTCCCTAATATATCAGGAAAAACGCACCCGCTTAGCACCCTAGAAAATGAGGGCTGGAGGGGAACTTAGGGGGTTATCTAGTCCAACCCCCTGCTTAAGGCAAAACCATCCCCAGCTAGATCATCCCAGATGCTTGCTTCAGTAAGGGACAACTTTCAAGGCATGTCACCAATACATGTCCCCTTGAACCCATGACTATATTATGTGTTGAATGCACCATCCAGCTTCCCACACCTAGGTGCGAGGCCCCTTGTTCCTGCCTAGTTGTGAGCCCCCCCCTTTATAACCTTGCTGTCCACTATATTCATTCAATGGCAGGGTGCAAATTAAGGGGGAGTTGGGAAGGGATAAGAGACAAGAGCCCCTATTAGACTTGAAAATCATAAGAGGGGGGGGGGGGGGGGCTCTGGATTCCTCCTTCACCGAGGTGGACTTGTTAACCAATGAACCAGTCTAAATTGTTTTTCCATCCCCACAAAGAGTCAAAGTGAAATTGGAGGCCTGTTCAAAGGAGTTTTAGTCCCTAAAGGAGGATGCTATGATCTCCCTCCCCCCACCCAAAGCCTTCAGTATAAGGTGCCCTCACCACATTGGGGGGGGGGCACCCCTCTACCCAGAATGCACCCCCTTCCCTGCTGGATTTCAACAGCTCTAGCTGGGCACATCACCCCTACTGGGTGACCCCCACATCTGGGTGCCAGAGCCTCCCTGGCAGCTGGACTGCACACCAGTGCTCCGCCTAGAGGATGCACTGCCACTGCTGCCCTCCTCCCGTGCACCACTCGCCCTCAGGGGCACGACGCTGTACCCCAGCCCTCCTCCCCCCGCGGCACCGCACGCCCCTCATGCAGCCCCATCCCCCCCGCGCGGCGGCTCTGAACGGCCACAGGGGCTTGCACCGGCGGTACCTGAGCGGCGCGCGC
>NW_005841937.1:459069-471491 GCF_000455745.1 Alligator sinensis
TTTTGAAATCCAAATCAGATTGTGTGTCATGAAGACCTAATGATTTAGAGGAAAGATGCTTTAAAAAAAAAATACAAATCAGATTACACGTCAGGAAGACATAATGATTGAGGGAAAAGATGTGTTTTACCAGGGCCGGCCCATCCTATACGGTAGAGCCTGTGACTGCAGGGGGCCCCACAGCCTGGGGCCGTGCCCTGCTCACCCCCCTCCCTGCTGCCTATGCCATGTTTAGAGGGCTGGATGCAGTGGAGAGCCCCTTACCAGCTGTGTGGGGAAGGAGTCCCCTGCTCCCCCAGGGAGGGAACCCTGGCATCCCCAGCATGTGCTGCCCCCACCCCACACCTCCTGTAGCGCAGCCTGGTCCTGACTATTTTATTTCGGTGAGTTAATACCGCAGTTAACCACAATTTGGATTTTTTTGATGGATCAGAAGGTCCCAAAACTATATTTTGCAGGGGGGCCCAAAAAACTGTGGGCCGGCCCTGCGTCTTACAGTTTGTTTTTCCCAAATATTATTCCCTCAAAGCTCAAAGAATCATTCAGAGCTTTAATTGCAATGCTGCTTCAAACCACTGGGAGTAAAGGAGGATCAGCCTGGCCTAAGCACTTTTAATATGTTCCTTTTTCTGATATTAGACCAACTAAATAGTTGGAGAAAAAATGTTCTTTGCAGGCTTTCAGGTACAAACACCCTTTTTCAGGTATTCAGCTGAATTAGACCCATGCAATTGAATTAGTCCCATTCAATTGAATGCCTGAAGAAGAGTGTTTGTGCCTGAAAACTTGTTCCTCCAACTATTTAGTTGTCTCCCATTCCCTTTGAACTTCACTGCCATGCATTTGCATTTTCACTGACCTGCATTTTGCATTTTGGCTTCTACTGTACAAAGGGAAGCACACAAACACCAACAAACTCTCCCTATGCTTGAAGAAGGAGCCTGAAAGCTTTCAAAGAACATTTTTTCTAACTATTTAGTTGGCTTAATAAAAGATATCACATCTGCCCAAAGAACCTTGACTACCTTAGACCAACACAGCTACAGTCAACAACCCTTCTGTTATAAACTTTGTTGTCCACTATATTCAATCAAAGGAGTTTTAGTCTTCAAAGGAGGATGTGTCTGATGCCAGAAGCAGCAGAGAAAAGCTGGCCAGCAGGCTCAGGCCAAGGGCTGGCAAATGAAATGGCTCCCAAATGGGTGGACCTAGGATTTCGAAAAGAAGGGGAGATGCAAACAGGGTGGCACATTGTCACGCAGAGCCCAGCATGTCTTTTTTTTTCCTCCAAGGAAAGAGGAACTAGAAGCTTTGCTAAGATGAGAGGGGGTCAGCACAATGTGCTTTAGTTCCAGATCAAAGCAAAAAGCCAATATAACTATCAGCACATGCATCAACTTGCTAAAAACACCACAAGCTAGGCAGAAAAAAAGGGATATTGTATCATTTGCTATAATCAGTATAGTGAAAGGTACACCTCCTATTTGGGTTCACAAAACAAAATCTAGCCTTCTTGAGCATCTTGACACTGCCCCAAATACTTCCCTGTCCTGTCATTTCTATGCCTGAGTTAAGATTTTTTGCTAAAAGTCAAAACAGTTGGCAGGGCTGTGAAATAGCAGAGAGACATAACCAGAAAGGGCTAACAGACAGATAAATCACAAAAGAAAGGATATCTTGAACAGTGGAACATCAATCTTACTAAAAAAGAGAGAGGGTTGTTAACACCTGTGGAGCAGAGAGAGCTTAACAAGAATCAGAGTGATGATACAAGTCAACTGACTCCCAGCACTGCCTGAATAGAAATGGTGCTCCCCCTCCCAGTCAGTTGGTTTTAAAGTTTGGGTGGAGCAGGAATCGAAGTGGGGGAAGGTGACAACTACATCATTGTACCCTCCTCTCCGCCTGCTCCTGCACTCCAGCGAACCTGGGCTAAGTTTTAAAGCCAACTCCTTTAAGGCCCAACCCACATATTGCAAATGCCCAAGGCAAAGCACTGCTGGGACAGATGCTTCACATTTTGCAAGGTGTCATTCTCAGTTGGGCAGAAAGAATGAGGCTACCTGAGGCCACACAAAGCAGTTTGCTGGGTAGGATCAGGGCTTGCCTGACTAATTAGCTGAATGCAAGCACTGAGAGCAGACATGCAGGAACAAATACCGGTCTATAGCAGGTTGCAAACCTGCCTGCAAGGAGGTGCAACAGGTGACAAGCCTCAGAAGCTGCTGCCTAGCTGCAGGCAAGCAAGGTGATTGTAAGCCTGCTTAGGAAAACTGGCCAGCTGATACAGATAACTGGCTGGCCACAGGAAATAAAAAGCTTCTAAGATGGGAGGTTGGGGACAGAGGAGGGTAAGGTGATGGTGATGGTGATGGTCAAGGTCAAGGAGCATGCCAGAGTTGCTTGTCTTGCCGGGTCTATAGGGAAAAGACCACATGTTTGGTTTGTGGGTTTAAAGGGCCAGACAGAGGAAGGGTGTGAGGCTGAAACCTGTAGCCTGAGACAGAGTACTCTCTCTGGGCCTGACGACTGAAGGGAAATGAGAAGTTGGTGTGTGTGTTCATTGTTTGGTTACCATAAAGAGAAAACGTGTTTGTTTACCTGAATGTGAAAACCCTGTTTGTGTTCTGTGAACACAAACCCTCTGGGGGTATAATAAATGAACTGGGTTTGATAAGAAAAGTCTTCCCGTCCCCACTCTGTGTGCCAGAGGGTATATACCCTGCTACACAGCTGTGGATGGAAAAAGCAGGGGGACAGCAAGGCAAAGCAGTAAATGGGAGTTGCCACTGTGGGCAGCAGCACAGGACTAGTTGTGGGCAGATCTGGAATTTGAAAAGGGAGGTGCAGATGGTGAGGTACAACATTACATATAAAACAACACAAATTTTTATCCAGTTAAAAACAAACCACATGCTTTACCAATATGCTAGGGGCATAGGGCTGTATTGAGTTTTAAGATTGAAGCAAACAAAACCAAAAAACAAATACAGCTTCTTTGAAATAAGTTAAAAACCATCTGCAGGGCTGTGAAATAGGAGCTTCGTTACCAGGAGCAGCTAACAGATGGTAGAATTGCAGAACAGAGGATAGTTTGAGTTGTGAAACATTAAGACCATTAAAAAGAAGACAGGGTCATTAATACTTGTGGAAAAGAGTTTAGAAGGGATCGGGTAAATTACAATGAGCCATGAAGTTACTTGATTCCTTCAGCACTGCCTGACTAGAACCAGTGCTGCCACTTCCAGGAAGTTGCTTTTAAACTTTCAATGGAACAGGAATCAAACAGGGCGTGGAAGTACATCAGTGTTCCTCCTTGGACCCATTCCTGAATACAGTGTTCAGTGTTAGTGACTGCTTTGAGACATCACCCAAAACATCAATAAAACTGATCTAGTAGGGAAGGCTAGACTCTAACCAGACATGTTCAAAACTAGTCTGGAAGATTACAGAGGAAATTTTAAGGTGGTCACTTGGGCTGGGGTCTTGTAGCAAGTGTCCAAGAATAATTTTATTCTCTGTTTTAGAAAGAACATTTAAAAATTAGAATGGGTTTAGAAAAGAGCTACAAGAAAAACTTGCATGAGGCAGTAGCAGCTCCATCTATTTGGTTTATCAAAGAGGAAAATTAGGACATGATATGATTATAGACTGTGAGAACCAATATGGGGAAAACTTTTCCGATGATACGGAGCTCTGCAGTCAAATAGACAAAGACCTCTCGGGAGCCACAGCATGGAAACTGATGCTAGAAAAGCTATATAGTATCTAGAAACAAGGTGCAGGCTGCTTAATCATTTGAAGACCTTGGCATAGAATGTGCTGAGTACTCCCATCCCTTGAAACCTGTAAATCAAAAGTGGATGTCTTTTGAAAAGATGTTTTAATTCTGTATTTCTCAACAATGTATCAGGAAAAGAAATGTAGTGGAAAATGTATTCTATTACAGTCTGGAGCAAAGAAATTCATGTTCTCCCATTCCCCTCACACCATGACCTTCCACACGCTTATTCCCAACCTTCTGAAATGCCCGTGCAGATTATATAGACTTATTTTTATGATCATCTTCAATGCATCTTTTACTCCTATAGTAAATACAAGGGGCATGCAAACATTTTTTGCAGGTTGAAAAAGATGTTGCCAACCTGAAAAGTTGAGAAATGCTGCTCTGGAAGTTGGAGGCTTAATTCAATGCCCTGCATTATACAGGAGGTCAGACTATTTGATGATAGTGTCCAATTCTGAACCCCAAATTAGAAAACAACACCTTTGAAGAGGAAAATTAAGGACAAAACAGATGAAGAGAACATGTTTTTCCCCTTTTCATTTAAGAAATCTGACGAGACTCATGACCACAACAAAGATGGGCCATGTTGTTCACTCCTAATATCAGAGTGGTATTTAAATTTACTAACTAGCGGGCGCATCTACACATTAGGGCTGTACAAAATGGGCCGTATTTGATTCGGATTCAGATTTGGCCCAAATCGGGGACAGTGATTCTATTAATTGATTAGGATAATTGTCCCAATTTGATTCGGCCAAATCCAAATCTGAAGATTCGATGCTGGCTCAGAGAATCAGCAATTCGGCCATAGACACAACTGTAAATGTTTTTTTTACATACCTCGAGGACCAGGCATAGATTGTGAACGCTGCGATGGTAGGGCAGATGGAGCATCCCACAGGAGCGTGGATGGGCCCCCCAAATGCTTGGTGGCAAACCTGGAAGTGGACCGGAAGTACTGGACTGATCGGCCGCATGGGGACCCTGGGTGCCCCTCCAGGCCCAGGAAGCACCAATCATTGAGACGGGGAGGGGTGCGGGGGGGGGGCACCCAGTGCGCTTCCTGGTGGACCCGGAAGTGGACCAGAAGTGTTTCTGGTCCACTTTCGGGTCTGTTGCTGAGTGCGCTAGGGACCCCCCCCCGGCGCTCCTGTCGGATGCTTCATTCACCCCACCATCTCAGCATTCACAAGCCACCTGGTACCTTGAGGTATGTAGAAAAAACATTTAAAGCTGTGTCTATGTCCGAATTGTCAAATCTTTCCCAATCTCTCCAAATCGATTTGGAGGGTTCCAGTTCAATTCGGAGAGATTAAAGGGCCTCCTGATTCTATTTGGATTCGGAGATTTGGCCACCGAATCAGGCCAAATCTCCGCCAAATTGAATCAGTGACCGAAGCTTTGCACAGCCCTACTACACATAGTGTTGTCAGGCACAAACTGTGATGCCACCTCTGCTGTGCAGTAGGGTCAGAAACAGCCCATGCATCACCAGGACTGCACAGTACCAGTGGTTACTGCGTTGTCACTTGCTAAAGCAAGTACAAAATGACTGCGCAGTAACAACTGCGTAGTCATTTGCATGTGTAGATGCGCCCACTACAGAGTTTATATGAGCATATAGTCTATACGGGACATGTAATGTTTACCTGAATATTTTAATTAACATTTTCCTATAACATCCCTACTTGCAAAGCATGGAAAGCATTTCTAAAATATATTTTTAAAACACATTTTGGTCTTTTAAGTGACAGAAGTCATGGCTGACTGGATGATTTCTTTTAGTGCTTCAAATCCATATGCACTTTTACATACTTTGAACAAATACTCTAGCTCAGTGGTTCTCAGTGCGGTGCCTGCGGGCACCATGGCTCCCCGCGAGGTTTATTCAGGTGCCCACATGCATTTTTATGATCAGTAAAAATCATTATTTAAACAAAAAATGCTGTCATATTGGTGCCTGCTGCTTTTTCTTTTAAATTCAAATGTGCCTTTGGGCACATAAATGTTGGGAACCCCTGCTGTAGCTGCTTGTGAACTCTGATACCACACTTTTCCTGAAGTTAATGTAGACACTGGTTAAACTGGAAAGTTTAATTTTAGGATAGTATGAAGGAGACCCCAAATTTGAAAGTTCCTTAGTGACAGTCCCTTCTGACAATTTAACTGATGATAGAGAGCCTCTATGATTATTATGATTGTTAGAATCATAAACTAAGCTACACCTTGCAGGAAGTATTACTATCTGAAGATTTACAAATGCTTTGCTATTGCAAATGGTACTCCCATAGTATGTTATAGGGAAAAGCCTGCTTCCTTCAATCTTTTGACAATCTGTTCCAAAAGTAAGGCCATACATTTCCATAGTACACTGACATGTGTTTGTACTACATTATTTGGCCAGTAGATGTCTGTTTTTTCTGTATAGAGTTTCATGCGGGGTGGTCCCTTGTGAAAAAGGGAGACAACATGGGAACACAAGCTGTATGGAAACCTGCTTCTTTAAGTCTGTAGCTTCTAGTTATTTTAGTTAGGGAAAGCTTCCTGTTTAAGACCAATTGATTCCAGATATCACAGCATATGGTGAACTGCATTAAGGGAAAAAACACAGAAAAAGGAAAGTAAAACCTCTACCCAGGCCAGCAATTTCATCAGAAAGGAAAATTTACTTCCTGATCTCTTTGACCCTTGGCCCCACCACTCGCTGTGCTTCATGAGTAGGGCTCTGTTACCTCCATACAATCATCCAGTGATTTGCATTTTCATTTGTGAAACAGATCACAATGTGCTAAAAAACTTACTTGCACCAGGGGGTGGTTCCTCCCTCAGGACACTGGGGTCCCTGGGTTGACAGTCTCCATTCTTTCCACAGTTTGATCATTTATTTTGGCTGTTCTATAGAAGAACCTCTGCTGCTGTTCATATGTGGAAGGAGACATTTTTGTGGGGGGGGTGCTGAGTGTGCATGTGCATGCACGCACGCCTCCTCCCCCACAGGAAAGTCTGCAGGGGAAGGGGCAGGGGGAAAGGCTGTGGTGGGGGAGTGGGGCTGGGGCTGCAACGGGCTCTGCTCAGGCTGGGCCAGGTCATGGGGCAATTGGAGCCTGGCAGCTCCTCTAGGAGTGTGGGCAGGCGGCTCCTGCCACTGCGTGCACTGGAGGAGACGGGGCATGTTCCCCACCCTTGGTTCCTCTGCACCACACCCCTGGATGAGCCACTGGGCTCTGACTGCCCCATGACCCGGCCAGGCTGGGTCGTGGGACAATCAGAGCCTAGCGGTTCCTCCAGAGGTGCAGCATTGAGCCAGGGAGCCAAGCGGGGGGGGGCACATTCCCCCCACCAATCTTTGCATGGGGCAAGGGCAGGCCGCAGCTTTGAGCTGGGTTCTGCCTGCTACCAGCCTCCGTGCCTCACTGCCACTGCTTTGAAAGCAGTGTGGCGCAGCGCCATGTGCCTGGCTGCAGCAGCGGGACTCACATGACACCACGCCACTTTTGAAGCAGCAGCAGTGAGGCATGAAGGCAGAGCCCAGCCCCCTCTTGCCCCGTGCAAAGATGGGTGGGGAGCACGTGCCCCCACCTTGGTTCCCTTCTGGAGCCGCACTTCTGGAGGAGTCACTGCTCTCTGATTGTCCCATGATCCAGCCTGGCCAGGGCTCCATTCACTGTGAATGGGGCCCCGGCCAGGCCAGGTCATGGGACAATCCCCACAGTGCAGGAGGGAGCGAGCCAGAGGCAGAAGTAAGTGATTCACCCCTTCCCCTACACCACTGCCTCCTGCACTGTGGGAGTCTCAATCTGCCCCCCTGCCTGGAAGCCCAGGTAAAGAAAGAAACTTACCTGCCTGCTGGGCTGTCTGTGATCCTGGCTGTGCAAGGTATCTGTGTGTGCGCGCCCCTCCCCCCTGGTGCAGCAGCCTGTGGCCAGGCTGCCCTCCAGCCATACCTGCTGCCTCCTGCATCTGGGGGACTGAGCCCAGTTAGCCACCCCCCCGTCCCCACTTCTGCCACCTATGGTGCTCTTGCTCCTTTGTAAAAGCCCTTCCTTTTCCACAGATTCTGTATGTTAGAGCCAAAAAGTCCAAGGCTGAATTGATTAAATCTTTGCAGGTTAGTCTAAGCTGCATAGACTGAACCAATAAACAAGCGAACAAACATTCACTTTCTAGTTCCAGAAATGCAGCCACATGCCTAAAATGGCCCAAGCCAGAAGCCAGGAAGCAGGTGCTAGACCATGCCTCTCTGCTTAGCTGGAGGAGACAACTTGGGCCAAGGCTAGTCCACCCACCCTGAGGGTCAAGGGGGAAGGTGCTTCAGGGGAGGTGCAAAACATCCTTGGATGCTGGGGGATTTGTGAGTTAACTTGAATCTGGAGGGGGTCTGGGAAAGACATTCAATAAACTGATTTAACCTAAATCAGTTAGTCTGATACTACATCCACCCAGGTTTATCTTAAACTGTTTCCAACCATTTTGAAAGTGGTTTATGTCCATTGAACTTCTGGACTAAGTACAGACAGTCAAAAAGCCCAAGGCTGAATTCAGTCAGTTTTTGCAGGCTAGTCTAAGCTGCAAAGATTGAATCAATAAGCAAATGAGCAGACAATCACTTTTGGTGGAGGAAATGCAGTCACATGACTGCAGAGGCTCAAGTCAGAAGCTAGGGGGCACTAGAGCACATCTGTCAACCACAGCTAAAGGGAAAGGAGGAGAGAATTCCTTCAAGACTTTTCCCCCACTCTTCCTGCTGGAGCGGAGGGTGCGTGCCCAGGCTCCAACCTGTTCTCTGCCTGGGCGGGGGCAGGGGAAACAGGAGGCTGCCAGGCTGAGGAGGGGTTGAGTGGGGGAAAAGATAGTGGCATTGAATTCATAAAAGCTTGAACAAGAATATTTCTTTCTCTGGAGAACTATAAATTAAAGAGCTATAAACACAACATGGGCTGTGTGTTCACTTCCTCTTCCTGGAGGTCACTTCCTCTTCCCAAGGTCTTTGGGATTTGCAGTCCACAATCACAGCAGCAGGTCTCTGCAGGGCTGCTCATCGCTTCTTCTTCCTGCTTCCAGGTGCTTCTGGGATTTGTAGTCCACAGTCACAGCCAGCACTAAGTAAGCCAGCAGGTTAGGGCAGTTCTGTACTCAGGGGAAGATGAATTTAACTCTTCTCCCTGGCCCCAGACCCCAGCCACAGTTTTCCTGAGGGCAGGGGGCAGAGCAGTGAGCCAGCCAGTGAGCCCATCACTGCTCTGGCTAGGGTGCAGGGGGGTGGGGCCAGCCTTGTTCTCTGGAGCAGGCACCACAGCACAGCCCAGGGCTGCAAAGCATGCTGGGATGCTGGGGGACTCTGATTTAACTTGAACCAGAAAGGGGTCTGGGACAGAAGTTTCATAAACCAGTTTCACCTAAATCAGTTAAGTCTGATAAGTCTACATTCCACCAGGTTTATCTTAAATCAGTTTCAGCCATTTTGAAACTGGTTTATGTGCACTGAACTTCTGTTCTGTTACAGGTTTAAACCAGTTTCTGATCACTTAAATTCATTTATGTGTAACTTCCATCCCTAGTCCTGTTGTGTTACAGATTTGAACCAGTTTCCAATCACTTACACCAGTTTATGTGTAATTTCTGTCCCATAGGGTTTTGTAAAGCCTCAGACTACTCTTAAACCTTAACAGAAACTGATTTATTTGGCTTGCTCCATCCACAAATAAGCTATGAAAACAGCTCTCAACGAGTGTACTTAATTGATAGCGTTCTTATATTTATATGCCAACTTTGCTCACAAAGGATCAAAGAACACTTTACAAGCTGTTATACAAACTCTGTGCTACAATCACTTCATCCATCACTGTAAGAGAGGCACCTTAAAGCAAAAGACTGCAAGTGTTTAACAGTGCATAGCAACAATATACAACAGTTTAAAGGGCAAGAGGTGAAGCTTATACCATTTGAAAGTGCAGGGGAACCTGGAGAGGCAGGAGTATGTTGCCTTATGTAGAAGCTGAGCAGTATGGAGGGATAAACCTGCTAACAAAGGGAATATGCCTTAGACTTTCTAAACACTACAGGTGACTGAGGATTAAGGTCATTGCTTGTGGCAACATAGAGCTTCAATATGGTGGTAAAATACTGAGCCATTACTGAATCAGAGAGAGAAGTAGTCTCTGACAAATATCTTTCTGCAATATCAAAGGCTTCTTTTTATCTCTCCTGTTCAGTGGCAGATCCAGGGTTCAGTGGCAGATCTCTCCTGTTCAGGGCAGAGGGGGTGTACTGCGCTGGTGCACTTGTTCCCTGCTCCACCCAGAGTTTAAAATCAACAGCCTGGCAGTGGCAGCAGCATTTCTAGCCAGGCAGTGCTAGGGGAATCAATTGACTTCATGGCTCATCATAGAATCATAGAAAATGTGGGCTGGAAGGGACCTCAGGAAGTCATTTAGTCCAACCTCCTGCTCAAAGTAGGACCATCCCCAACTAGATCATTTCAGCCGGGGCTTTGTCTAGCCGGGCCTTAAAAACCTCCAAGGATGGAGATACCACCACCTGTCTAGGTAACTTGCTCCAGTGCTTCACCACTTTCCTAGTGAGAAAGTTTTTTTTTCTAATACCCAACCTGAACCTCCCTTGCTGCAACTTGAGATCATTGCTCCTTGCTCTGTCATCTGCCACCACTGAGAACAGTCTAGCCCCATCCTCTTTGGAACCACCCTTCAGGTAATTGAAGGCCACTATTAAATCCCCCCTCACTCTTTTCTTCTCCAAACTTAATAAACCTAGTTCCTTCATCCTCTCCTCACAAGTCATGCACCCAAGACCCAGAACCATTTTCATTGCTCTCCACTGTACTCTCTCCAACTTGTCGACATCCTTTCTTATAATCTACCTGATCCCCTCTCAACTCTTCACTCAACAGACATTAACAGCCCTCTCTTCTTTTTAATGGTCTTGATGTTTCAGCAGTCAAACTATTCTTTGTTCTGCAGTGTGGTAATGAAACTGCTATTTCACAGCCCAGCAGATCATTTTCAACTCATTCTAATGAAGTTATATTTGTTTTTGATTCAACCTTAAAGTGATACAGCCCTACGCCCCTATTAGTAAACCTTATACTTTATTTTTAACTATAAAGAAATGTGCATTGTTTTATATCTGATGATGCGCCATACCATCTGCACCCCACTTTTCAAAATTCTAGATCCACTCATGCTCCAGTTCAAGTACAGATCTGATCTGATCTGATGTTATTCGGTTTATAAAAGTTGATGAGAAGGCAGCATAAATAAACTGAACTGGCTGCAGGCCAAACATGAGCCCAATGACCAAAGGCATTATTTGGGAGAACTTCCATGTCAAAAATAAAAATAAATCACCACAATATTTTATTTCTTGAGTCTAATGATTTCTATAGTTTACGCATGCACAAGAGCCAAAGACTTTTTACTTTTAGAGACACATGAAACAACAATCAATTTCCGTTTGATTTCCAAATGTTGTGGAATTTACAAAGAATTTATTTTGATTTTAACTATAGTACACATGCACTTCCTGAGATATATTAGAAATATCTTAGTCTTTTTAACTGATGGGTAAACCAAGGCATAGAGGGGATTGTGTCTGTTAATTTTGAATTACTTCATTTTTGAGCTCTTAGAAGCAGTTAACATCTGGTTTTAGTTGGTGCTGGGACCCATAACTCCTACTGACTTCAGTGGAAGATTTGCTTGAGTAAAGAATGCTGATCAAGCATAAACTAAACACGTTCACAAGTCTGTAAAAGATCAAGACTTTCCCTTATATGAAGGCAACCTTTTCAGTAGTTAATCTATACATGGGATGTTTCATATACATAAAAAACACTAAATTTGGCAGACAGAAGGGTCATTCTTCCCTGAAAATCAAAACAAAAATTAAGAAGTTGCAATACCTTGTATAAAGTAAGAAAACACTCCAAAATGCAAGTCTAACGGACAAGAACTGGACATGTGTGTGATGCTGGACAACAATATTTCCCACATTTGAATTCAGAGTGTGAAATATGATGAAGGGGTGTAGGTTGTAGCCGTGTTGGTCTACGGACATAGGCAGACAAGGTTCCTTGGGTGAATCTGATATCTTTTATTAGACCAACCCAAATAGTTGGAGAATAGTTATTAAGCCAGCTTTTGGGTTCAAAAACCCTTCGTCAGCATAAGGAAGTTTCAGCAGTTGGTGTGTGCTCTTTCTGGATGGAATGAAAAGTAAAGAAGCCAGAGGCTGGGCTGGGGAGTCAGATGTCAGGCAGATTATAATGTGTCAAAAATCCAATGTCTATATTTAGTCCATGATTTTTGTATCCAGGAGGTTGATGAAGTGGAGTTCATAGGCTCGTCTCTGGGATGTGTTGTGTAAATTTCCTTTGAGGATCAGGACTGAGAGATTAGAGAGAGAGTGGTTTTCTTGTGAGAAATGTGCCCCTACTGGTAATTGAGTATTTCTGTCTTTGATAGATTTCCGGTGTGCGTTCATTCTGGTGCGCAGTTGTTGTTTGGTCTCTCCTACATATTTTCCATCAGGGCATTTGGTGCATTGGATGAGGTATATTACATTTCTGGAGGTGCAGCTGTAAGATCCTGGGATGCTGATGGCTCTGTTGTGGGGTGTA
>NW_005841937.1:472368-526017 GCF_000455745.1 Alligator sinensis
ACGTCCATGGTGGCTAGGAGTGTGTTGCTGGGAAGGTGGTCTATGTTTTTAAGTTTCCGTAGAAAGCCTCAAGCCCAGGACACACCAAAAGGATCCAGACCATGCCAGGACAAGAAATGCAAAACCTGCCAACACATCTCCACCACCCCCACTATTACTACACCCCACAACAGAGCCATCAGCATCCCAGGATCTTACAGCTGCACCTCCAGAAATGTAATATACCTCATCCAATGCACCAAATGCCCTGATGGAAAATATGTAGGAGAGACCAAACAACAACTGCGCACCAGAATGAACGCACACCGGAAATCTATCAAAGACAGAAATACTCAATTACCGGTAGGGGCACATTTCTCACAAGAAAACCACTCTCTCTCTAATCTCTCAGTCCTGATCCTCAAAGGAAACTTACACAACACGTCCCAGAGACAAGCCTATGAACTCCACTTCATCAACCTCCTGGATACTAAAAATCATGGACTAAGTATAGACATTGGATTTTTGACACGTTATAATCTGCCTGACAACTGACTCCCCAGCCCAGCCGCTGGCTTCTTTAATTTTCATTCCATTCAGGAAGAGTACACACCAACTTCTGAAACTTGCTTAGGCTGACGAAGGGTTTTTGAACCCGAAAGCTTGCTTAATTACTGTTCTCCAAATATGATGAAGACACTTTATTTATTGGACTATTCCACGTTCAATTACTGTGCATGGGAATTTTCAAGCATTGTTTTAGTCACCAGAGAACATCCATACTTTTCTAATTAACACAATAAAAACATGGAGTAATATGAAAAAAAATGTATTAGTCTAGCAAACGTGGTGGTTATTCCCCGGCAATGGCAAACATGTTATCCTGAAGTTAAGGTTGGGCAGAAGCAATCTGTGCGGTGAATGAGGAAGAGGACTTGTAGAAAACAGTAGTAATTAACTTAATTAAAATGGTATCATATGGGGCCAGAATTAAGACTACATTGCATATCCTCGAGTGCTTGATTTTGCAACCTTGATAAAGGAGTTTTAACATAAGGCTTTAATGTAATATTGTTTTGTAATATTGCATCCATATGCTTTGTAAAATAGCATTATGCCAATGTTAATAGATATATCAACAAACTTTTTCAAAAACTTTACCACACAAAACAGTAATTGAAATAGCAAGACATTTTAAAACATCTCATTTACACAGCATGTCTTATACATGCCATTAGTCACACAAGGAAGGTAGGCAGGAATAGCCCTTCTTTATGCAGCTAGTCAGACCTGTACACACTGTTCAACAGCTATAATGTTACCTACTTCTATAAACATGTGTTACTAGGAACATTGTTATAAGATCTAAATTGAAGAAAACAGAATAGAACTTTTCAAATAGCTCCCATCACTTTAATCTGGCTGGAAAATTGAGGTTGCACGGTGAAAAGGGTTTGGTTACACTACCTGTAACTTTTGCTGTGGTGATCTCAAGGGCTGCTTATGAGCAGTATAGGGACACATGTCTTCTCCAGGGATACGCTGTAGTTTCAAATGTGCTGTTTGTCTTTTATAACATTTATTAAAAATGTGTGTTTATGTTAAATAATGTAAATTCCCTCTGAAAGGCCATTATACTGAGGGGGAGAATGTTCAGTTTTTAAAGGTTTTGACCTCGAATATTTTGTGCAAAGGTGATGGGCTGGGCCCCTCTGGGCTTCCAGTTGCCAGTGCCTCAAATTTGATTATTAACATTATGCAGCTGTGGATAATTCAGTGCATATGAACCCTGCACTTATTTTGCCATTGAATAGTACCTATCACATTTCTTCCTCTCTGAAGTCAGCTCCATTGAAATTGGAGGGATGAGATGAAAGGAAGAAAGGAAAAAAGAGAGAGAAAGAGAGAGAGAACAAGGGCATTGTTGCACTGGCCACTTGGAATGTATTTTATTTAGGTTGTAGTAAGCATTACCCTGCTGTATTAAAAGTTGGAACATGTTCTGAGCAGTCGCACATACTGTTTACTACCATCTCTAACACAGTCTCCAGCTTGCTGATTGTCAGTCCCAGCCTCAATACTACAGCAGAGCCAAGTCCTAAAACTATTTGCACTGCACCAGAACCAGTTCAAGATTCTGGTATAGTGCTGGGCATGGGACTGACAGGTATTATGCTGGGGCTGGTTGAGACTTTTGTGGGGTTGCAGGCCTGGGACTAATAATAAGCTGATTATTGGCCTCAGCTGCAGGACTGGTTCAAGACTGTGGTATGGCTATAAGGCTGGGACTGACAATAATTTTTTCCCCTCCTTTAGGTTGGGCCCCGTCTTGCAAGGGCTTGAAGCACCTGTTTTGATGAATCACGCAGCATCATTTTCAATGGACTTCAATAGAATTTGAGGTGCTGAGCCTTAGGACTAGACGGACTGGACATGCTGTAGTATCCAGCCTATCACAGATATGCTGTGGTATAATTCTGAGGCATGCAGACCAAGGTGTCATCCATTTAGAAATGTGGGAGTGCTATTAAAGGGCAGTTGTGATCTGGAAAGCAATTTCTGTGAAAAGGGCATCATAGGACTTCAGAACCATTGTCTTGCAAAAACTCCAGATGATAAATAAAAAGATGTTTTCAGTTAATAATTAGCCTTACCAATTTATCTTAGCACCTGAGAGTCAAGCTGAGTTCTTACCTTTTTATGTACCTTTTATGCCAAAAATGAAGTTCCTGAAGGCCTGAGTACCTTGATATTTGATTCAATCTTTACAGGTTAGTCTAAGATGTGTACATTAAACTGGTAAGCAAGTGAACAGCAATTCACTTTTGACTCTGGAAATGCCCCACATGCCTGCAGTGGCCCAGACCAGAAACTGGGGGGCTCTAGACCATGCCTCCCTGCTCAGCTGGAGCTGACAGCTTGGGCTGCGATGTGGGTGGGGGTTGCAGGGGACGATGTCCTGGGGTGCTGGGGAACTGTGAGTTAACTTGAATCTGCAGGGGATCTGGGACAGAAGTTCAATAAACGTATTTAACCTAAATCAGTTAAGTCTGATACTATATCCATCCAGGTTTATCTTAAACTGGTTACAGCCATTTTGAAAGTGGTTTATGTGCACTGAACTTCAGTTGTGTTACAGATTTGAACCAGTTTCCAATCACTTATACCAGTTTATGTGAAATTTATGTCCTTACCCTGGGAGAAGGGAGGAATTGAAAACCATATTCAGAGAGGCTATAGGGAAAAAGGAGCAGCATAAAGAACAGCAGGGCGGGGTGGGGGGCGGTGGAGATGGAGAAAGCTCCTGATATAGGCTTTAGATTCACTTCAGACTGGTTTCTGCAACACCAGACATTTCTGGGAGCTAAGTTAAGAAGTTAGAATTATTTTGGTGAAAGTTTAACTTGATTGTAAATTTCTTGAATTTCTGATACCCATTTTGATAACTATAATATACTTGCAAGGATTTAAATTACCCATATGTGCCCTCAACTTTTAACTCCAGTTTAACCAAATTTTACCTGACATGAAGAAATATTCAGTGAACTAATGGCATCTCTCTCAAAGTGGCAGTTACTGATACATTTGCCAACTGGTTTATTCCACTAACAAGCCTCCATTCTACTAACATTTATGATGTGCATTCCAGTGTGATACAGAATATTATAGCTATGGGTAGGATAATACATGTCATGAAGTTCAGCACCGTGTAGTTTGTATCAAAAATACTGTAAAGCATCTTAACTTTCAAACCATACTGCAGGGGAAGATGAGGGTAATGATATTAGGCATGTGTTTTAAAGAAATGGCTGTTTTATCATATGGAATAGTTTATAAAAACCCCAAATGTTCTACATTTTAAAAAAGCTTTTCTGTTGTTACTAGCTGCATCATCTTAATTTCATCTTTATTCCTTTAGTTAGTACAATACACAAAGTTATGTCTTGTAGACATAACAAAAGGTTTGCACAATGGTAGAACAGTCCCTAAGAATTGTTTACAGAAAAGATGCTTCTTTTCTCATCTTGCTTGAATGCTATTTCCAGAAACCTTTAATGATTTGTCCATTGCATAATGTTATTCCTTGGAGGATAGGAATAAACAGTTTACTTTAAAGAAAAACAGAAGTGAATACTTTCAAAAGCTTTGTTTCAAATGAAATGACATTTTTTATAAAAAGGCAACTAAAATTGAAGAGAGAATATTTTTATGAAAAAAGCATAGAGTATGAATGAGGCCAGATTTAAAAACAAAAAAAAAAACAAAACAAAACACCCAACATTGTTCAGTGCAAAAATGGAGAAAAAGGAGAAAAATATAATATTTCAGTAAATAGTACATTGACAGGATAAAATACATTTGTCAATGCCATGATCCAACTAGTTGTAATAAAATTTTAAAAGACTGAGCTTACACTTACTGATATGCTTTCAACTTATGCAAATATTGATCAGATTTGATTGAATACTCTGACAGCAATTTTAAATATATTACACTGATTATGCACTTTCCATATTATTAACTATAGGTAACAGAGGTTTTTCTTGATAGTGCAGATGAAAATAACCTCTGTTGTTCAAAAAATCATAATGTTGTATTTTTATCTCCTAGATACAAATTAATTATTACACATAAGCCAAACATTTCCTTAAATCTTTTACAGTTCAGTCTATCCAATATATTAGACCATATCTTTTTTGGTGATGGGCCCTCTGTACAGAACCTAGCTTCCTTGCATACAACCTGATTCATGAATTCATCCTTAGTCTGGAAGACATTTAAGCCCATGTACAGATGTTCTCTTGAATAAGACCTGGGGCTATGGTGAAGGAAGAATGAGATCCTTTACTTCATTGCAGGATAAATATTAAGCAGGTGGGCAGAACTCTGGACTACAATCCTCTCAAATCTTGAAATTTAGATTAGCTATGATCAGGGATCTGGGTTTTCCATTTTTCTATGAAAAATGGAAAAAAAAATGTGGATTTTCCCTTTCATCTGAGAAAAACACGGAGTTTTTATTTTAACGGATAAACATGCAGATTTTCCACCTTTGCAAATTGCTCTCTATAGGCTGGCAGAGTTGCAGCCTGCAAGGGGCTGGCAGGGAGTGGGAGGAGGGCAGTCAGGCGGCAGGCACCATGTGCACACATGCACATGGCTGCCAGGCAGCCTGGAGAGCAACTCCTGCTGGTAAGTCGGGGTAGGGGGATTGAGGCCCCCATAGAGAGGAAGGGAGGGAGTTGGGCAGGGCTGGGGCTGGGGCTGCTGCCCAGCCTGGGCGGTGCTTGGGGTGCACTGCCAAAGGACTCTGGTGGGCAGCGGGACAGGGCTGTGGGAGGCCCCAGGGGCTGGGCAGCAGGTTGGGGAGCCCACAATGGGCAACCCACACCTACCCCCACAGGCTCCACTGTGGTGGTGCTACCCATGGCAGGGGAGAGCCGGGCCCCACGCTCCACTCTTCTGCAGCAGCAGCTGCCTCCCATAGGTGGCAGCCGGGGCTTGGGTTCTGCTGCAGGGAGCAGGGGGCTGCGGACCTGGGTCCCTGGCTGCATAGTCCTGGCAGCTGGGGGCCCCCTCTGGCAGGGCTTGGGGTGCAGGGGGCTGTGGATGGAGAGTAAGGGCCCCAGCAGGGCCAAGGGGCTATGGCTTGGGAGTGAGGGCCTTGACCTGAATCCTGGTGAGCTAAGAGGTAGGTGGAGCTCTGATTGTCCATGATAAAAAATCTAAAATCAAATAACAAAATTTATAGGTCCTTAGAATTTATTTTATTATAATGATTGAGGCACTGGTGGGCTTCCAAATTGCTTTAAAATTGTAAATATATCAATAAAACATTGTATTCAATATATATATTTATAGATATATATCTTTAGATACATATATGCGCACCCCCGCCCCCACCCCATCTATCTATATAGCAGCATTTTATTTTAAACGTGGATTTGGGGTTTTTAATTTAAGACTTTGTGGGTTTTATCAGAGAATTTGCAATTTTTAAACAGAGAAAACCAGGATCCCTGAATATAATTCATCCCAGCATTTGGATGGGATTAGGCATTACTGGACATGGTGACAGTTATTCTGCAAGTCCCAGTTTTCTTTCTTGCTAAAAACTGTGCCAGTGCTCCAACATGAGACTGGGGGCACTGTAATCCTTGCTGCTGTTATTGAGATCCCACATGTAATAAAGGTCATAATCATTAAAGCTTCCAAACCCTTTTTTGTAAGAGTCAGTGTGTAAATCCTAGTACTTTGGCCCAATTCCAAACCAGGAAATTATATTCAATCTAAATTCCCCTGAAGTTTCAGTTACTTTCTGTTCTAAACTGCAGCATAGTATTGTTGTATGATGTTAAACAGTTCTGTTCCAACCTACAAATGATTGCATTTTGGTCAGAGGTAAGCTGCTTCTAGTATGCTCCTTGCCTATCTTGAAGTGTCTTGTATGGTTTAATGATAAAGTGTGGGTAAAAACTTTTATGAAAAGAAAAGATGAGATGAAAGATAATTATTGTATTTTACCATATTGTATCATGTACTATATAGTGTTTATAAATATATACTAATATAATAATATAAACATACCTACATACAATATATACAGCTATATTATCATCATCCAGTGACTAGGGAACTGAACAGGGAATCAAGATTCCTGATTTCTCCTCTAGCTGTGTCATGTGGCCTTGGGCAGATCCTTCTCTTTAATCTTAAGTAAATTGGAGATGAGGACAAAATGTTTTAGGGTCTCTGGAGTGCTATATATAAGTGGTCAGTGTTTTAATTTAAATGTGGTTTATAAAATGGAATGTGTCTCCTTTATTTGAAATGGACCTCTTGGTTAATCACGGGATGCCTCCAGACTTCTAAATAACTAAAAATTGCAAGGCTCTTCTGATTACTCAGGCTGGCTGTTGTTTCTCTGCCTTTCTAATGATATGAGCATTCTGGCAAGCTGATCTGGGACACTTTCATCATTTGGATGCAGTGTTCTGAGAATAGTGCTGTGATGTTTCAGCTCGGGAATTTTAATCCTCTTTTTAATTAACAACAATTGTCCGAGCTATCTGTGGATGGAAAACTGGAGCATTAGTATTTTCTTTAAAAATAAAATACAAACATAACATTGTAGAAAACTTATTTTAAGTGAAAGGCAAACTGTACCATACAAATATACCTGAGCATCACTCACAGTGACCCATGTATCAAACATAGTGCACTGTGAACAGACATTAGAAATCCAACATCAGTGACCTTCCAAAGAAAGGACAGTGCATGGAGTTATGTAATCCTTTGATGTTAGCTTGCTGAATTGTGTGCTGGAATGTCTCAAAGACTGATACTTTTCACCCTTTCATTCAGAGGTATCTAAAGTAGCTTTGCTTTTTTTTGGCTTTCATTTAGCATTTCTTAAACACATACAAAATGTTTTCTGCATGCTAGTAGACTTTTTGCAATGCATAAAGAACTCACATGTGTGCTGTCATTTGCAAATTTAGGGACTATATATCTCAATAAGAGGTGAGCAAAGGATTGTTAAGAAGAGCAAACTAGTTATTTACCTTTTTTTCTTATTGGCAAAGAATAATTGTTTATGGTTTATTATTGCATTTGATCAGAAAGTTGTTTTTGTTACCAAATGTCAGCCAATTGCTTGTTTGAAATGTGGTCACTATTCTTTTCTTACTATTATTAATTACAGTATTTGTGCTATGTGATTGATCACTAGAGCTGTGCGAAGCTTCAGGTGCTGATTTGATTCGGAGGAGATTTGGCCCGACTCAGTGGCTGAATCTCCAAATCCAGATTGAATCAGGAGACCAATAAGAAGGTCCGAATTGATTTTGAAGCTCTCTGAATCCATTCAGAATAGATTTGGAGAGCTTCCGAGATTCGGGCAGCACCTGCTTCCTGCCGCTCTCCCAGCCCCTTCAATGGCTCCCCTGCCCAACCCAGCTCCCTCTTTTCCCTAAAAAAAAAAAAAAAAAAGCCCCACACTCACTGGCTGCAGCAGGAGCCATCAGGGCTTCTGGGGGCTCAGGGCAGTGGGAGGCAGTGGAAATTGCCCCCCTGCCTGGCAGCAGCCGGTGAGTGCCAGGCTCTTTTTTTTTTTTTTAAAGAGCTGGGAGACTGTGGCCAGGTGGGGCAGCCATTGACAGGGCTGCAAGATCAGGTAGGGGATGCGGCCTGTTTGATTCAGAAATTCAGCCGATTCGGGGGCAGCCAAATCTCCGAATTAGATTCAGCCGAATTGATTCAGGACAGTGATTCAAAACACCAAATCAAATCACTGTCCCCTGAATTGGCCAAATCCAAAGCGAATACTTGCCACTTTGCACAGCCCTATTGATCACCTGCAGCAACTCACATTATACTGTTTCCATTCCCTGATTGGTTGAGCAAAATTTAGAAGCATCATGAGCTGACTTCAAATGAATGTGTACTTTAAGGCCAAGTCCAACAAACAATATCAATTATCTTGACCAATTCTGGTGATAATTCATTGACTCGGTCAGACATCTATTAATTATCTGTTTAGTAGCTCATGAATGAGAGATTGAATATAATTTCCTGGCTTGGAATTGGGCCAAAGTACTAGGATTTGGCAAATGCCACACTCCAGCAGACTTGAGTGCATTGGAGCAGCCTCCGCACTTGTGTATAGGTGCCCTATGGTACTAGTATTCACTATGTTTTTGCTTTGTACCAACATGTAGAAAAATATTAACCTCACTTGCAACCTTTATTACTAATGAGCTTTCAAATAACAGTGTGACAGGGGGGCCTCCTGGGGCCGAACTCTACGGCCCGCCCACCTGTCACCATGACAGGGGGCCTACTCAGGGCTGAGCTCTTCGTGGCCCGCCCACCTGTCTCTGGGCAACCGCCCGCCTATCTCGCCCGCCACGCCTTTGATGATAATTAGTTCAACCACGATGTTAATTAGGTGGGAGGCTACCCATTGTAGTGCCCCAATGCCAAGGGGCACTCTGCGGCTCCGACCTCCCCTAATACCACAGCCCAAGCCTCGCAGATGGCGTCATGGTGTTGCTATAATCACCGGCCCCAGAATCATCCGTACAGGACCCCTCTATGATCCTCTCCCGTCAGGCAGCCTCTCCACCTTCATCCGGGCTACCTCACCCCCCTGAAGCCAGTTTCCCCTCTCGGGAGTGGTCCCCCTGGGACCTTCGGCCACTTGCCCTGGCCCACCTCCAGGCCAGTCAGGACCCCAGGCCCCCAGCTCTTAGGCGTCCCTCGCGGTGGGCCCCCGGCCCTTTTGACTACCGTAGTCCTGGCCCCAGCTTGGGCCAGTCAAGGGTACTCTCCCCTTCAGGCTGGGTCTCTAGCCGCTCACTCTGACCCCGAGAGGACGGGGAGGAGTGGCATGGTGAGGCCCGGAGACAACCGCAGCACCACACCCACATCACTCCCACTCTCGGGGTCCGCCCTCTCTGGGCCCCTCACAACACTGGCCCTCTAGGCCCTCCAACAAACACATGGGTAACCCACCCAGTGGTGGTGGGAGCTAGGGGTTAAGGCACCCCAACCCGCCTTTCACCGGGGTGATAACTGGCCTGGCATTTCCTGGGGGCTCCCCCGCCACTGAGAGCCCCACCAGACCACCCACTCCCGGCAGGGTGCAGTTTCAGGTCATGCCCAGGACCAGGAGCCTCCTTACCAACCCCTTACAGCTCCCCGCTTACCTCCGGGTCATTCACAGCAGCCCTACAGCCAGGCAATGTTGCTGCCTGGCCTCCTGCAGCCAAACTGCCTTGTTTATATGGGCAGCCCATGTCTCAAAATGGCTGCCCTAATCAGGCACCTGGAGGCTGCCAGCTCCAGGCCCTTAAAGTGGCAGGCACACACAGTGCACTGCCACAAACTGGTTGGCATATATTGCCAGAATTTTTTTTTTCAAAATACTATTTTACTGTATTTGTCTCTTTCTAATTTCAGCCAATCAATTATTCCTCCCCACCACCTATAAAAATAAAATTTAAGCCAAATCACATTGAATGACATATCTGCTGAATGGAAGGGACAGTCAGTTATTAAGAAGTGTAGACTTCTATGTTGATCTAGAAGCCTTTTAGCTTGCATTCTAGTAATTTTAGTAGGCTTTTAGCTGTGTTAACTTCAAGTTATGCCATGTTAGTGTAAGTGAGGTTAAGGAAAGTATTATAAAAGGAAGTGACTCATAGGTAAGAGAAACTTCTTGAAAAAACTAGCCAGTCTTAGGTCATCAAATCTTTATTAAGGGATCAGGTCAGTGCATTCTAGGGCCCCTGCCAGACACACAGGTAAAGATATAATCGGATCTGATGTGCAATCCACACAATAGTGCTTTCTGCCATGCCACACATACATGGCAGGAGGTGTCATTGTGGCATCCCACATCATATCCCATCATGCCTTATTGATGGTACAGGGGCAAGGACAAGTAGCTGGTACTGGCAAGGGCAAGTAGCAAGTTCCTGTGACGGTGAGTTCCAATCAGGTGATCAAGGTTCCCAACCTTGCAGACACTAAAAAAAATAAAAGTGGTGCTTTACTTTAAACTCAGCATGTTCCCACGCCGAGCCCAGTGCATGCCCAGAATAGGCAGCATCTTACTTGGACCCACTGCCCAACATCTGTATAGATTGGGTGCTTTAGTGGGGCTTTTTTGGTGCTCTTATCTAATAGTTAATTGAATCAGCTTTAGCTATAAGCACCAAAAAGCCCTGCTGAAGCACCTGATCTATACAGACCCTGCACAGCTCAGTCAAAGTAATGCACTGCTGCTTCCAGAAAAGTGTGGTTTGTTTGGGTTTTTTTAACGCCTATGTGAGCAGTGCTGAAGATAAGTCCTATGCTGCAACACACATGAGCCTAAGACCCCGGAATACCGTATTTTGTAGGCTGACAGCTTGGACACCGACATGTTCCACCATTCAAGAGCTACACTTCTCATCTCACCTGCCATTTCTTGTTCTTATTTAATATGGAGGTTCCTAGCTGTTACCAGGGCTCTTCACATCTGTCCACAGGTATCCTTTCTATGGGGTTTTGCCTCCACTCTTCCCCATCTGCATGCCAACCAGATGTTATGCTCTTATTCATTCTCAGCCCACAAAATGAAGTATCAGAGCCCCTTTTTGCCAGAGCTCAACTACAAAAATGGCCATTGGACTGGGATGTTATGTACTCCCTTGAGTAAGTCTCTCACTCATCAGCTACTAAACAGATAAATAATAGATGTCTGACTTCAAATGAATGTGTACTTTAAGGCCAAGTCCAACAAACAATATCAATTATCTTGACCAATTATGGTGATAATTCATTGACTCGGTCATTCAGCCCAATTATTCTCACCTGTAGTCTCTTCAATCAAATAAGGATCAATCAATCAATTAAGCCCATCCTTACTCATTCATTAACTCAAATACTGGTCTTTCTGACCTACTCCTTGGAGTGCTCACAGTTCAGGTAAGAAATAAAAGCTTTTCAGTGCCACTTACACACTATGATCTTGTCCTGAGTGTGTCTGCTGCAAGCAGGTCATTTGCAATGTCAGCGGAGGTTCCCCGTTTGCTGTCAGGTTCCCTGTTTGCTGTCGAGCTCCAGGGAGGAGGGGAGCTTCCCCAGCCTCACCTTCTCCAGTGCTTTTATGGGGTTCGGGGTGCCTTGTGCTGAGTGCTCCTCTGAGCTCTCGGACTGCTGAACTGCAACCTTGCTGAGGCAGGAGAGGCTAGCCGGGCATTCACCGTGGTGTAATATCATGCCCTGACTCAAAGCTGCATCATTCCCCTCCTCTGCCAGCACTGGATGTCTAGATACACTGGCTGTTCTGGTGCACCTGCCTATGTGCAGGGAGTAGGCACTTACAAAGCAAGGCTGCCTGCTGCTCCTGCCTCTCCGCTGACATCACCGATGTCCCTACAGGTGCATGTGAAACACCTTGAGCCCTTACCCAGTCAAGTGGCATTTCCCTGGTGCACAGAAGGGGCTTTCCCAGGGTTCCCATCCCCAGGTTTCTTGGGGAGCCTTGTCACCTGCTCCCACAGTCTGCAGGCAACCCCAGTTACAAGGCCACACTGGCCTTGTACACATTCAATTAATGGCATACTAAGAACCAGCCACTAAATTATTACACATTTTTTGTGAAATAACTTTGTGACATTCCTTGTTTTTGACACCATTAATTGCTTTAATATGTGACTGGGTTACAATTTACAATGTGATTAACCAGTTAATCATGCCTCAGGAATAATGTGTGGCAGGGACCAAGCTGACCAATAGGATGACACAAAAGTGTCTCCTTTCTGACCATATTTGTTGAAGTTTCTATCAAGTAATGTTGTAAAGCCTTTGTGAGAAGAAAATTATGGCTCACCAACCTACTAGAGTTCTTTAAGTTTGTCAATAAGCTGTTGGGTCAGGGTGATCTAGTTGTGATAGTACATCTGGACTTCCAAAAAGCCTTTGACAAGGTCTCCCATCAAAGGTTCTTAAAGAATTTAGGTAACCATGGGATTACTGGGCAAATCCACTCAAGGATTAGAAATTGATTTAAGGATGGAAAACAGTGAATATAAACACTTTTTGGGATGAAAAGAAGTAAACAGTGGGGTTCCTATGACAGGACCCATGTCCAGTGGTGCTGTGGCATCCTCAAGTGGATGCAAGACTCGTGCCTCCTTCGATCTCCCCTGCTCATCTGCCATGCCTTGATATTGTTTTGAAAAAAAAAATTGGGAGGCTTTCCCAAAGCCCAGAGGGAGTCCAGTCCACTGCCAATCAGCCTGTGTTCAATCTGTCATGGCCTTTCCAGTCCTATTGGTGGCGGGACATCGAGTTCCTTAAGGGTTGTGTTTGTGGCTTCCGTCTGCCCCTATAGCCTTGCCCATGCCTTGCAGATGGTATACAATACCTCATCAGAGATGTCACCCGACACCACCGCAATAGCTGGCCTTCTCAGATCTCAAAACCTTTGTAGGGGCTTTGGCCTCCCTAGCTTCAGCCCCTTTTCTCTAGCTGTGCTTCTCCTAGCCTAGGCTTACTGCACTGGACCTTGGCTTCTGGGCTACAGCTCTAGTCTCACCCCTTTTGGGGTTCTGGGCCTCTGGCCCTGTTCTCACCCCTCAGCCTCTGGGCCATCTTGGTCCCATCTTCATCCCTTTCAGGCTACAACTCTGGCCCACCTGGATTCAGGCTACTTCTATTTCCCCTCTCAGGCTCAGGTTTTGGCCCTCTCAGCCTCAAGCTGCTTACATCTTACACCCTGACCTGGCAGGGGTCTAAATCTCAGTGTCGTCTTTAGGCATCCCCTGTGACCTAATTATGGTGTGCCCTTCAGGTACCCCATGTTGATCTCCTCTTCACCCCTTTCAGCCACAGCTGATCCTCTAGTAATAACTGGAAAAGAAAGGCAAGCTACTGCTTTAACAAAAACCAGCCATCCCACCACCCAGGCCCAGGCCTCTTACCTCTCTGCCTTTGGAGCATTTCAGAGCTGGGCTTCCTACAAGACACCAGTCTCTCCCCCTTCCCGAGGCATTCTGCTTATCTATCCCAGAGCGCTGTCCTATCCCAGTCAGCTGATTAGCCTGCACAGATGTCTGTTTAGGTTAACTGGGCAGCTTACTCTTCCCCTTGCAGCTTAGATCTGCTGCGTGCAGTCCTTGCCTCAGCTGTCCATCTGCCTACGCACCCAGCTAAGTCTGCTGTGTTTTCTCCTTTTCGGTAACAGGGGCCTTTGGTTCCCTGTTACAGTCTCCCAGGGATCTGTGTTTACATATTCATAAAGGATCTGGAAAAGATGACACATCAATTTGCTGATGACACAATATTATTTAGGTGGTAAAGACCAAGGTGAACTATGAGACACTACAGAAGGATCTTGATCTATTGAAGAAATGGGCACCAAAATAGCAAATAAAATGCAATATAGATAAGTGTAAAGACATGTATATGGGCAAAGTACAATGATGGATTCTACATTAGCTGTTACAACACAGGGAGGAGATCTGGGAATCACTGTGGACTGTTTGCTAAAAACATCCGCTCAGTGCTCAGTGGCCATCAAAAAAGGCAAACAAAATGTTAGGAATTCTTAAAAAGAGAATTGTGAACAAAACAGAAACTAGCATTATGCCCTTTATAAATCCACACCTTGAATATGGTGCCCAGTTCTGGTCCCCACACCTCCAAAAAAGATATAGAAGAACTAGAGAAGGCACAAAGAAAGGCAACAGGGATTAGTAGTATTGAGGACAGACTAAAGAGGCTAGGCCTATTCAGTTTAGAAAAGAAATGCTTGAGGAACAAGGAGTCATAAAATAAAATGAGTACCATATTTACTTGAATCCAATATGAAGTTTTCTTCCCCATTTTTGGATCTGAGTATAAGGTGGCAGAGGGGTGGGCACCTATTGCAGCTCCAGCTCCAGCATCAATTCAGTATTGGTGTGGAGAGGCCAAGCAGTCCACAGCTGCTGCTTGCCCCCTCATTGCTTCTGCCCCTCTGCTGACTTCCTGACCACTGCTACCACCTCTGCCCCCCTGCCTACCCCCTACAGCTTCTACTCCTTCACTTGCTTCCCACCTTTCCCCCCACCCACTGCCTACCCTCCAGCTCTGGCACAGCTTCAGCTCTACTTCATACAGCCTTGGGCACAGAGCATATGGTAGCTATGGCCCCAGCCTGGCCTGGTAGCAGCAGCAGTGGTGGCAGCAGCCCTGGCCCAGGCTCTAGCTCTGGGGACCACCAGGAATTGTTGCCACAACAGGAGCTGCTGTGTAGCCGGGCCTGGGGCTGAAGCAACCATGTGCTCTGTACCCTGAGCTGGAGCAGGGACAGGGCCATAGCTGTGCCAGACCTGGAGTGGGAAGGCAAGTAGTGGGGGAGCTGGGTGGAAGGCACAGGGGGAGGCAAAGTGCTGGGGGGACAAGCACTCCTGCAGAGTGGGGCAAATAGTGGAGTACATAGGCCCTGGGCGGTGGGGGCAGGCAACAGGGAGGTCAGGCAACACGGGTCAGGCTGCTTAACTTCCCCACTGCCTACCCTCCTACTGCCTTCTCTCCCACCTGCTCCCCCACCACCTGCCCCCATTCTATTACCTTCCCTGTTGCAGCAATGGGCAAGGTAAATTTAAGATGACCATCCAATAGATTCTATGCATGGAAAATTATAACAAATGTTTATATATATTTTCCCATGTGCAGAATCTAATTATTGGCAGGTTGTCTTAAATTCAGAGTTATCTTGGATTTGGGTAAATACAGTAGGTAATAAGTTTAAAACTAACAAAAGGAAGTTCTTTTCCACACAGTGGCCATGTCTACACAAGATACTACACAGTAGCCTGTGACTACTGTGCAGTTTCATCACATGGCAGGAAGCATGATGTGATGCTACTACACAGTAGTCACAAGCTACTGTGCAGTGAGCATCATGAAACAGCCATTCCTCAGTGCAACTGTGCAGTAACTCCGGTTATTGCACAGTCACTTAGTACTTACTTATACAAATACTAAATAAGTACACAGTAATGACTGCACAGTTAGCATCTTATGTAGATGTGGCCAGTGTGTAATTGAAATGTGGAACTCATTGCCACAAGATATGGAAGCTAACAGTTTAGCCCAACGAAAAAAAAGGATTGAACAGATTCTTGTAGGAAAAGGGCATCTGTAGCTATTAAGTGTGGGAATTAGGGATACAGCCTCTGAATCAGAACTTCCTGGACATTAAATGCTGATGGCTGCAAGTAGGAGAGGAACAGGGGAAAAACCTTGGTCATACCTCATTCATTCTCCCTTTCGGCATCCATTCTTTGCCACTGTGTGACACAGGGTATTGGGTAAGATGGACTTATGGTCTGACCCAGTAAATGACAGCTCTTATTTTCGTATGTTCTTTGGGTATAAAAAAAGGGCTCAATGCCCTGAGATGAGTTCCTCTGACATCCTTTGCCAAGGTTTTTGTCTGCAGATATAATGAAGAGCCAATGCCTCTGAATTTGGGTAAGATCTCCACAACAGGTTGGCCACCAGCTAGCAACTCTTATATTTTTAAGGCATAGAGATTCTAAATTGCAATATTGCATATTTCTGCTTGAATTATAAAAATCTATCTAGATATGTATTGTGTTCTTTATTTGCTAGACATATTAATTATTGGAACTGCTAATAACGTTTTCTTTTATATTCATTCCACTGAAGGCCTCATTTGGCATGAGAAAGAGGATTGTCAAAAGAAACCCTCAGACTGCCAAATCTAGTCTAGGGCTCAGCAGAGGGTGAGAATTAGAGGAGCAGGAGAGTCATGACAGAATGCGCTGGTCTTGTAGGTGGAGAGGACGTTCCTAAGCTGATGCCTAGAGAGAAAACTCAGTCCTACAGGGAAAAACCTAGGAGCAGCAGGGGCTAGGCAGAAAAGTGTGATTGGAAAGCAGTCCTCTTTAATCTGCCAGGTATCCAGTATTTCATCTCCTTCAGCTGAGATGGGAATTAGAGGCTACATAAATAAGCCAGAAAGTAAGGATTCTTACCCAAATCATTAGGGATGGAGATTTCTGTATTGCTTGTTTCATTTTTGATCTACTTAATGCAGTTATTTACTGTAAAAAAGATACATATGGGCTGGAACTTTATAAAGAAAGGTCCTCTGTGTGCTCTTACTTGTTTCCTGTTAAGAGTCTAAATAAAGGCAGCAGTTCAGAAAGACAGGGAGATTCTATCGTTAACCAATGTGTTTCCAATCTGCCTGAAAGTGAGAACCTGGCTCTGCTCCAGCTCTTCTGCTGGAAACAAATCTGAGATAAAAAGGAAAAACAAAGAGGCAAGCTGTGCTGTCTCCTTGCTCTCACTCTCTGATCTGATTTTTCTATTAATCTTCTCTATCTCACACAATTATTATTTGTCACTTGCAATAAATCTGTAGGCAACCTTGTGGTAGGCATTGTACAAAACATGGTCCTTGCATTGAAGAATTTGTATTTTAAACTTACAACCCAGACAAAAGACAGGGGAAAGGATGTGATATAGAAACAGAAAGCTGGGAATTGAATTTGAGTGACTTGCCCAAAGATTTTTGGTGGAGTGAAGAAATAAACTCAGGTCTCCTGAGTCCGAATGCAGATCTTCACCCCATAGATGACAAAAATTACACACCTAACCCGTCATTGAAATTTGAAAATTCGGTCCAAAATAAATGTCCCAAACTTTATGAGGGTGCACACCTAGGAATTCCATTTGTGATAAATAGAATTAACAATTACAAGCAATAATAGAAAGAAAAAGACAGAGAGTTATTTTGTACCATAACTAGAAAGACAGGATGTGTGGAGAAGGCTGAGAGAAGAGCTGTTCAAAAAATAGGATCTCAAGCATAGAAATGATAACCATATGTACTTAAAGATTGATAATTTTTATGATAATTAAAGGGCATATCTACATAACACAATGCCCTTTCAAGTAGGCATCTCCAAACTGTAGGTGAGCTAACTCAGGTATGAGGAGCAATATAAACTTATTATTGTAGCACTCCACTCAGGGTAAGGTAACCTGCAGGGTAATATGACTATACTGCTTTTAGGTCCAGAGATAGGTTAGCTGTCTCTGTATAGCAATGTATTGTGCAGTGCAGATACATCCAGGCTGTATATATAACTCTCATACAAGGAAGCTCAACTACAATTATATTACAGATATGGCAGAATTTATAAGTTCCAGAGAGATGAGGATCCATGATGTTAGAAGCTATATACATACACAATGTAAAATGTCATCCCAGTCTTGAGCGAATAGACAAGATGGGAAATAAGATCTTAGGAAAAATGTTATTTTCCCCATTTCACCATCAGGGAACTATGACTTGAAGAGGTTAAATGATTCACACGAAGTTACATGGTAAATTTATGGCAAGTTTCTCAAGGCCTCGTCTAAAGCTATACCCTGTCTCCCCAGTTCCAGTTCCTTCAGTGGGAATTGTGCCTGTTATTGTTAGTGATGAGTTAGATCCTTGACACTTTCAAGAGCAACATTTGCTTTTAACACTTAAGTAGAATTATCTACTAACATCTCTACTTAGTACTGGTTATCCACAGAAATCACACACACTAATTTAATAGAACAGTATCCAGTGAACGGAACACTTTGACACCAACTGGCATACATGCAAATGTCCTGACATAGTGTGTTTCTTTGAAAACAAAGTTAAAAGCTAGAGATTCAGAGCTGGTATATAATCACCAGCTAGTGTAAAACATTCAGTTTAGTAGGGTCACTCAGAGTTTAATAAACCATTCTTCACTCAGTTACATCATTTAAAATTTAGAGTTGTTCTACTAAAGGTGATTGGGTTACTTTAGATTTGCACCAGGGTAGTACATCAGAGCAGAGGTTAGCTCAGGATATTTATTTTAGTATATGAGATAGTAATGACATGTTTGTAGTGAGTTCTTTCAGGCTAGGTTATAAAAGCTGATCACCCAAAGATGAATAGCTACATAAAAGGTCTTGTGTTAATTAACTTCCACCTTCAATGGTAATTCAAAGGGCAGGGTGAGGTTTTATGTGAACACAGTACACTACTTTATACCGTATTCAATTCAAAAGTAAAAAGCTTTTACAAAAACTGGCTTTATTAAGGAATATAAATATATTTCTGGTTTTTGGATACTTCCAGCAAAAATTTACCCAACTAGTGGTATCAAACTTAGACTTTTCTTCTCAAAAAAGTCAACATGAAATAAATAGTATTTCATTTACCACAAGTCCTGAAATATCTCCTGAGCAAAAGGAGCTTGTTCTAGGTAGTGCTGGGAAAACCTCAAAAGGAACTAATCTTGGGTTCTGGTTCAAATAGTCCTCCAAACTTGCATCTATAGACCTGAATTCTAGATGCAGTGGGGGAAAGTGAAGTGTCCTCCTGGTAGGCACTTTCAGTTTCCAACTGAACATAGTTGACTTGTTTTGTCACACACCTACATTGAACACTATACAGCTGCTGGTATAATGATTTATAACTAAGATACACCTGCCTAATAAAAATGGATGCTGCTAATCTTTATATGCATCAATTCAAATCTCCCCCTGAGCTGCTTGAACTTGATAACAAATGCGCGATTGTGACTAGAACTTACTCTACCATGTAGGGGGATATAATGTCCTTATTTCTACATGTGATATGCCTGCATCAGTTAGCTCTCTACCCCCATCCACCCTCTTTCACAGCTGATGGGGAATGCAAAGGTGAGACTGAACAAATAGGTAAAATTTTGGCTTTTTTCTACTGCCCAAAATGCTGATGTGCTCATTTGAATCAGTAAAGGAAAGCTGGTCACGTATTTCTGGCACAAACCAGTAGCAAATTATTTTTTTTTCTTGGAACAAAGGTTGGACCAGGAAGATGATTGTCATTTTCAAAGTTCTGCACTTTTACATCCACAAGGCAGACTACAGAGTTGCAATCTTTTCACAACTTGCCATCAAAACCTTGTGAATTTTAGTTTAGAGGAAGAAGTCTTTAAAGTTCTAAAATGTTATCAAGGGTGGCTTAGAAAGCTGTTATCTAAGAAAGTGAGTCTCAATGGATATGTACAGACTCTATCCAATCTTTGCAGGTTAGTCTAACCTGCATAGATTGAACAAGTGAATGCACATTCTTTTTTGATTCCAGAAATGCAGCCATGTGCCCTCAGTGGCCCTGGCCAGAAGTTTGGGGGTGCTAGAGCATGCCTCCCTGCTTGGTTGGAGCAGACAGTGTGGGCCAAAGCTAGGCCACCCACCCTGCAAGGGGGAGCTTGCAGGGGAGGTGTAAAGCATCCTGGGATGTTGGGAGACTGTCAGTTAACTTGAATATGGAGGGAATCTGGGACAGAAGTTCAATAAACCAACTTAACCTAAATTAGTTAAGTCTGGTACTACATCCATCCAGGTTTATCTTAAACCAATGTAACCCAAGTGGCGGCCCAATAGTTGCCACCCCTGCCCAAATATCAGGGATGGTGTGGTGAGAGTGGGGCAGCATTTCTGGCCAGCACTAATTTACTTCCCAGCTGGCCCCTGCTCCCCATAAAGCAGCCCATGGTCCCAAGAAGGTCTAACACTTAACTGATTTAACTATTACACTTTATTTACAAAACAAGAATAATAGGAAAGGTTATTTACAAGTGATCTTAAATGGCAAAACAAACCAGAATGCATTAGTCAACCCTTGACTCAAGAACCACAGGTAGGGTAACTAGCAGCTTTCAGCCACTGCTGCTGAGATGCTACAGCAAGGAAGCAGGGTGCTCGCTTCCAGAAGCTCCAACAGGTTTCCCAATAAGCGACAGACTGCACCAGTGTAGACTCTTCTGGTCCGCAGTAATCAAATTGTATCAAACCCCAACCCCCCTCAAAGAGGCTGAAGGGTAACCCACCGTGGCAACCAAAAAGGCAAGCAACAAGCAACAGAGTAGGCTCCTGCAGCAATCAGCATGACCCAAGCACAAAGCTCAGGGACTCCATCTGATGACAATCAGCTGCAGAATAAGGGACAGGACTGAGTCCCCTCTGGGGCAGTCAGAGGCAGAGGGTCAGCAGCACAGGCAGCTCCCAGGGGTCATTGCTCTAAACCCCTGCTCCAGATGACTGGCCAGGTACCCCACATGCCTTGCAGCTCGCCAGTCCCACTCCGAGCGCCGGCCTGTGCCCCAAGCTCCCAGGGACCCTTGTCTTGGCACTCTGCTGCTCCTCAGGATCCCAATGCCTTGCCTGCTACTGTACCGCTTCCCCAGGGAAGGTAAGGGGTTTCCTCAACTCACCGGCCCAGCTCCCTGCTGTGGATAAGATTGCTGCCTGTGCTCTTGGCTGCTGCTTCTTGTCCACAGTGGAGTGGGGGCTGACTGTCACCCCTAGCCTCTGGGATGCCAGGCATGTCCAGCACACTGCGATGGGGCCTTGGGGCACCAGCTCTCTGCCCCAAGCCCTGGCCGCTGCTTCCTCTCTGCTGCAGGGCTGAAGGCACAACCGACTGCTGCTGCCTTCTTCTCCCAGGGCCTTCAAGGCTCTTCAGAGGGGTCTCTCTGCTCCCTCTGCTGGGTCAGCTCACCCGAGCTCTTCTTAGGCCTCCTGCGTCATTCCCCAGAGTCACTGTCAGCAGCCCCCATGCCAGTTCGCCTGCTGCTTTTATCCCCTCTGGCAGTCCCTCCCTGGCTTGGAAACCGGCCAACCAGGGCTCAGGGTGGCGGACCCCCAACCCCGGCTATCCCCCTTCCATGCAAATGAGGGGATTGAAAACCCCTTCTTTCGACTGGATTCTCCTTTTCAAAGGGCAGGGCTCCCCTGCTCCACCCTTGGGGTTGCTCAGAGTTCACCGGCACTGTTTCTAGCCCAGGGTAAGTATCTCAAGCCAATCTGGTGAGCCCACACTGGCAGCCTGTTACACCAGTTTTGGCCATTTTGAAAACAGTTTATATGCACTGAACTTCTGTTGTGTTATAGATTTGAACTGGTTTCCCATCACTTATGCTGATTTATGTGTAATTTCTGTCCCTAGCCTAAGGGAGTGGTTCTTAATCTTTTAAACTTGAGGCACCCCTTGAGAGACTTGAGGTACCCCTCAGAAAATGCCAGCTCTTAGTTTTCACTCATTTTTTGACTGCAGAAAAATTACAGGGTATTACACAGCACTGTGGTTGAAAATCACTGCTTTAGAGATTCAGATCTAAAACTTTTCTCTGGTTTTCCTAGTGTATATTATTTGACATTATTTAATTTTGAATAAAGAAATTTGAGACAGAAACAATCCTAAATGTGTACCTCATCAATCCTAAACAACTAAAGAAGAATAATCCCTTTTTAGGCCATATTCTGAAGCCTTTAGAATGGAACGGAGAGGAGTTTCTCATCATACTCATTTGATTCACTGCTCACCAGCATACAAGCATCCCAGTCTGGCTTATTGTAGGTGCTGGGTCACCTTCCATGTCAGTGGTTACCTAGATATTTTGTTGTTATTATTGCTACTCTTAGTAGTTATTGTGTTTGCTATTGTTATTTGTTATTATTATTATTGTTCTTTTCATAATTTTTTCAATAAAGACCCTGGCAGCACACTTTTAATGTTAGTGTACCTAAATCAGTTTTTGTCTTCTACTAGCATGTCTTCCTTTGTTTTGAGTGCATTGCAAAGTTAATCACAGAATCATAACATCTGGACTCTATTAATTTCTTGTGCCGTATAAGAGGAATGTGAGGGGGGAAATTAAATGCAATCAGCTTTAATGAGTGTTATCTAAGTGGAGCTGTATATTTGAAAATTTGTTCAACATTTATTTTGCCTCCCAGTTCCTACCTTTTTTGAAAACCGAATCGTTTAACTGTGGCTCTGTTCTTTGTTTCTTCTTATTGGAGGAAAAACACTAAAGGGTTTTTTATCTTTAAAGTCAGGTGACAGAAATCAAAAACAGGAATTAAGCAAAAAACATCGTTTTGCCTATATAAGACTTGGAATACACAGCATTTAGCTATAATTTCACAATTTACTTGTATCTGCTGCATTTGTTCTGTTGTGAGGGAATAGGTTTTTGGACACAAATTAGAATGGTATTCAAGAAAAGCTTGGTAATTCTACTCTTGTTAGCTTGCATGACTAAGACATTTTATCAGATAAAACATCATTTAGAAAACCACTTTTGCTTCAATTTGATGAGATTTTATTCCATGGTTTTCTAAATAACGTGGGTGTGGTTTTATTAATCATCCTTTTGTCCCATACAGCTGCTAATATGTTTAAAGGTCTTTTCCTTATAATTATTAAACAATTTAAAAGGTATTACACTAAAAGCTTTTGCCTCTTCACTTCCAATTCTCCTGACAGTGAAAAGGCATATACTGGCTCCTTTAAGGAACTGAAGATCTGGCTGAAAATTGATTTTGCAGAACTCCATCAGTAATGAAGGTGTTTCAGATCACTTGAATAGTACAGTACTGAAGAAAAAAAGCTTTATAAAGATGACATGTGAAGACCAATCTGTTAAATCTTGTGACTGGTGAATTTTCAAAGGCAGATAAGCCAGAAGAGTTTTTTGACATCAGCTTTTCCATTTTGGCTCTTTCATACACAGGCCTAATTCTTATCTAAGATTAGGTACTGTTTTGCCAATGATGGTGGAATAGATTTATGTCCAAAAAAGCAATCATAAACTCTTTTTTTAGGTGAGTCTTGGCAGGTATCATTCACTAAGGTTATTGACGTATTAGAACAGCTTTGGGGAAATATAAATGTTACCATTGCTTCCTGGGTTCCAGTCTTGTTTCAGTATGGATTTTACATCATCATGTTTACAAGTCTAGAGAGTTTTATAGTTTATCACAGCAACTACTACTTTCATCATTTCTTTCAACAAAGCTTTAACCAGGCATTTAAAGTATATACTCTCTTGTTGGTAGACAATATCCTTTTAGTGATGGACAATGATCAGGTGGGCTAGGCTGCTATTATTTTTAAATCGTTTGGCAGGCTTGGATAAATTATCTGAACAAGCATGTAATATGAGTCTCCATTTTATCTTGTACAAATTTCATAAGCATGGATTACTCGGCCTTCATCAAGACGCTTGATTTTCAGCCAGTGGTGCAGAAATCCCAAAGGATGCAGGGAATGTGGAAAAAGATAAGACTCACATTAAATACAGGATACAAATGCTTATGCATGAAAGAAAGTCATATATGGTAAATGGTGGTTGTTAGTGCTCATTGAATATTATTTCCTTGAGACGTAGCAAGTTTTTTACTTCTATATTATCAAAATATGTTATTCACAGCCTATGTTTTCCTCACTGGGTTACATGCTACAAATGCTGTCTGAAAAACATAAGTCATATGAACTGAATCCTCCTATATAGAACTGCACTTTCCAGAGAATTGAAGATATAATTTGCTTCTGTTGTCATGGCAGAACAGGAATCCTATCTTTCATTCCTAGTAGATAAGTCCTATTGGACATGCTTCAGGTTAGAAAAGAGTCAACAGCTACTGTCATCATTATGTGTTGCTCTTACAGCTTCCTCTTTTCCTGGAGAGCTAATACCTGCCAGTCCTCTAGACTGAGTACGCAGTCTCTCCTGACAGTTGCCTTTACCAGTCATAGAGGAAATGACTTTTCTCCAACTGCATCTAGGATAATTTGTGTACTCCAACACTGTTTTGCTATCTAGCAGAAACAATTAAATGCATTTAAAATATTTAAGATGCCATTAGGGACAGACATTACACATAAATCCAAGAACAACTGGTGCCTCCCGAGACCGGGGGGCACAATTTGTGGGTGGCAGTGTCGGCGGCGGGGTGGTGCGTGGCCACCATCTACAGAAGCTGGCGGCTGCAGTAGAGGCAGCAGGGGAGGGGGTTGCAAGTGGCGAGTGGCAATCAGCGACTGCCCGCAGAAGCCGGCAGTAGCGAGCATCGACCACCCACAGAAGCTGGTGGTGCCAGTGAGCAGCGACCACCCACAGAAGCCAGTGGTGGTGGCGGGGGGATAGGGTGATTAACAGCAGTGGTGACCAATCTTGGGGGGGCACGTGCCCCGCCCTCCCCCCATGCCCACCCTACACATCGCCTATGCATAAACCAGTTTAAGTAATCAGAAACTGGTTTAAACCTGTAACAGAAAAGACATTCAGTGCACATAAACCAGGGAGAGCTGCTCTAGTACCCCCAGGTATCTGGCTTGAGCCACTGGAGGCATGTGCTGAACATCTATCCACCTGTAAACTGGTTAGACTAACCTGCAGAGACTGAATCAATTCAGGCTCAGGCTTTTTGAATGTCTGTCTCTAGCAAGTTCTCCAATTGGGACATTTCAGGGCTCACAGCAGGCACTCTAAGCAACACCACTGTCCACTGGCTGACATACTGAAACCAGAGCATGGAGCAATATATAGGTAGAATCAGCCACTTTGCCTCAAACAACTCAATATGTCAGTTGTTATGTAAGCTATGTGATTCTATTTTTCTTCCCTGATTGAGTAACAAACCATTTAAAAAGATAAGCAGAACAAAAGGCAAACAGCAAATAATTGTTGTATGATGCATCATCTACTATGAATTTTCTAACAAACAGTACGATTGACTAACAATGATGAAACATTTAACTTCTGAACATGAATACTGGTCTTCTGAACATTCACAAATAATAAGCAACATGAATCAATAATTCACAGCAGAATACATTTGCCATTTTTAACAGGTAGAGAAACTTCAGCATAAAGAAACCAAGTAAGTTAGAACCAAAATCAACTGACAGACAGTGGCAGAGCTGGAAACACAACTCTGAAGCCTCTATCTCTGGCTTTCTCTTCCATTCATGCGCTTTTTTCCTACTTAATTTATTCAGATTGTGAATTCATGCAGAAGTGACAAACAGCTGCTAATAAATTTTTAACTGCCTCCTCCTTCTCTGTTGGATGGACTGAGATTCAAAATGCTGACAGGACTGAGATTCAAAACCCTCTCTTAGTGTCCGTGCCTTGGTCAAGTTGTATTAGTCAAGAGTTACTTCTTAAATGTCTGGCAGTATTTTATTCCCACTACTTTCTCTGGAGCAGCTGTACCAGACATCATGTATAAATAAACTCAGGGAGAAAACAGTATTTTTCTTTGAAGATCTAAAGGAGGTCTATACCAGTATTGACATTTCATGTTACCTATGCTAAAGGGAGTGAAATATTACATCACCCACTAGACTTCCGAAGATATAATTATGGGTCTGTCCAACTCGAGGAGGTGGCTGGCTGATTTTGCAGGGAGATTGTGAGGTTAGCTGCCATTTTCATAGGCTGGTCATAGCAGGACCCCCCCCCCCCATACCTCTGATTAGCCAAGGGGCCTCAGTGGCCCCACCCCTCACCACTGAATGGCTGTGAGGACTGTCTGTTATATATAGGGACCTACCGAAATCAGGATTTGTGGAAATTGTGAAATCCAGCATTGCCTGCAAAAGCAAGAAAAGTCTGAAAAATCTGCCCCAAATAAGAGAAAACTTACTGAAAATAAAATGCTGGCTCCCCAGAGGGGGCCAGCAGTCTTCAAGGTGCTGTGGTCTGGCTGTGCAGCACACCAGGGGGAAGGTGGGAGGGGGCTGCCAGCATGAAGGGCAGTCCAAGATAGTTTCTGCTCTCTCCCCTCACCACTGATTGGTTGCAAGGGTTGTCCATCATGTGGCCCCACCTCTTGTTCCCAATTGGTGGAGTGGAGAGGGGACACATGACAGGCAGACCTCTTAACCAAGCCATCTTGGGCTACCCTTCATTCTGGCAGCCCCCCACAGCGGGCTGTGCGCTTTCCCCCACAGCGGGCTTTGCAGCCAGGCCACAGGACCATGAGGACTTATTTTCAGTAAGTTTTCTCTCTTTTCTTGACAGAATTTACAGACATTGCCAATTTTTGCAGGCAGTGCTGGATTTCACAATTTCTGCAAAATTCGCAAAATCACAATTTCAGTAGGCCCCTAGATATAATCTAGCAGCATATTACATAAATACTGATATACTCTATAGGGATGACCCCCAAACCTGATATTTTACTTTTGTGTTTTGGAAAACTGTAGAAAACCAATGTTTTTTAAAGAAATTGTGAAATGCTTGACAGGCATGCAGGTTCTGCTGATTCCTATTTTCATGTACCCCTTTCTCTTGTTGCCTAGAAGGGCAATAAACAGATGTAACTGGGCAGTTTTGCCTGCTGGGCAACAGCAGCAGAGCCAGCAGTGGCTGCTATTTTTGCACCCCCAAGTCAACTCTAACGTTTAGTGCCTTAATCACACTACTGGATTTCAGGCACACCAGCAAGGACAGCCCAGATGTTCTTGCCTTGGGCATACAAAAAACTAGAACTCTTGGTTCCAAAATAATACCTTTTATTAGACCAATTTCCAGCTGGTCTAATAAAAGGTATCATTTTTTTGTTTTTGGGCAGGCATTATAGCAGTGACTCTTGTGTGGTATGCAATAAATTCAGCTGATTTCTAGATTTTAGTTACTTTTGGAATCATTATTCACTGAAGGATAATGATTAAAAGTGGTTCTGTCCAGCTAAGAGTTTTACACAGTTCTCTTATATGGTCAAAAGAGATAAAAATAGCTCTGTCCGAGTACAAGCTCCCAACTCAATTATGGGATTAGCCTAACACAGATGCGTGGAATGATGGACTTCTTTAGTGTATGTATTTTACACTGTCCCCATTCTGCCATGCAGAAAATCAGATATGGGGAGATAAGATTTTATCTATTACATTTGCTTAAATTATTAAAAACCTAACTTAATTGCCCTGGGTGCCCTCACCATTATTAAATGTACAAAAACGACATTGCTTCATCACAAAAGTTCTTAAATGTGAAGACAGGGTAGAGTCTGAGCTTCACTGTCTTAAGAAAAGATACTAATTTTCTCCTAGATCACTTACAAAACATTTTACAGCTATATGCTAATGCTATGCTGTTGTAATTGGACGGAGTAATTTTCACTTGTGCTGTCTCTCTAGACATCCAAATATTTTGTCCTCAAGATACTATAAAATCAGAAGCTTAGAAAAAAAATTCTGGATATTTTAGCAACAGATCATTGTTGCTTGTTACTGCAAAAGCAACAGTCCCTTGTTACTGCGAAAGAAAAAACACCAGGGAAAGGAAAGAGAATTAGCTTCCATGGAGTTATAATGAAAATAGGCCTCTTCAGTCTGAGGTTCTTAGGTCTGTTATCTTAAAGATCACAGTATCATAGGAAAGTAGGGCTGGATGGGACCTCATCAAGTCATCTTGTCTGACCCCCCTGCTCAAGCAGGGTCATCCCCAGCCAATCCCTTTCTGAGTGTGATCCTCAAGTATGATTTTCTAACAACTCATCTCTTAATTTACTTTAATCGAAGATTATCTTGACTCTAAAATGACCTCCCAATAATTAGATTATATATGGAAAATTTTTAAATTTATAATAATTTTCCAGGTATAGAATCTAATTATAGGAGGGTCATCTTAAATTCATCCCTTCCTATGCTGCTATAGCAGGAATAGCAGGGACAGCAGTGGGCAGGAGGGTCAGGTGGTCACCTTGTCCCTGCTTGCCCTGCTACCTGCACCCCCCACCCCCAGCTTCTCAGAGCTTTTGTCCCTTCCCTCTCACTCCTCAGTCTTTTCCAAATCCCAGGGTAGATCATTTCCCACTAACCATTTCTTCTGCAGACTGCGTTGCTAACATTCATCTAGGGATAGTGCCACTAGAACTCCTGGATAACACCTCTGTGGCTTCCTCCCCTTCCCCACATGAGGGGGATGGAAATGCTGCGGGGCCTGAAAGGAAAAGGATGGAGTCATGACTAGGCTGAAGTGCCTGGAACAAGAGCCTGGAAATGCTCTACACTGCACTTGGGATAAGACCAAGATACAACCAGAGTCAGGAAGTTGTAACTCTTTTACATCCCCACAGAGGTCTACCAAGCGCATACTGAGGACAGATGAGAGTCTAAGCCTAGACTTATCATCGATGCCAGTGGTTTTCAGCCTGTGGTACTATGTCTAAGGGGTCTGTGAAAGATGATATGATTAATCAAAAGTAGGTGAATACACACACTTACAATTCAGAGGGGTCCGCACCTCCATTCAACATTTCCAAAAGAGTCCGCACCTCCATTTTTAGGGGTCCACAAATTATAATAAAAGGTTGAAAACCACTGATCTATGCAGATAACCCACGAGATTCTTTTTCTCTATATCTTCTCTTCCCTCCCTTGCTTGAAGCATGAGCTCAAAAAACCCAGAAATTAAAGCTGAACAAGTCTGATGCCATTTACAAAAGTAAATTTTGTGTCTTAAATCATCCCTGGGAAATTTACACTGCTTTTTCTCTGGTGGTTTGATCTGTCACAAGCAGAGGCTCTTGTGTTTAAATATAGCTGTTTTAGCCTTATGGCTTCATCGCTTGTGTGTGCATTTCCTCAATGTTATTTTACTTTACTCTGAAGGTGGGCTGAGCATGGAAATCTGACGAAGCAGTGGGCTGTGCCCTTAGCCTCAGACAGCTCTCGCAGTCTTGTGAATGACTACGTTAGAGAGTGCAGTACGCAGCAGGAGCAGCAGTGTGGTGCTCTGCTTCCCTAGCTCTGCCTGGCAGGCAAGTCTCAAGTTCAGTGAATATCTCTCGCTGCCAGAGAACTTTTCCATCTTCTTCTGCAAATGAATACGGCCTAACTGCACCAGAAAAATGGGTACAGGGGATTATATCTGCATTACCATGAGTGGAGGGGCCCCCTGGGGCTTTAGACTGCAAGGTGGCAAGGAGCAAAAGCAGCCTTTGCAAATCGCCAAGGTAGGCTACAGGGATGTTATCTGTGTGTTGTGACTGAAGGGAGGGAAAAAAGTGACTGTTTGAATGAGACTTTTCAGTCTAAAACCTTCATGTGGGTTTTACTGTAGTGCTAGTTTTAAATCTGCCAGAAATGTTAAGGCAGCTCTACAGGTGCAAGACCGATCATTTTAAATGTCCTTTACAAGAAGCACTTGTATTGGTACTTAAGAGGTACTCACAAGTGCCAGTGCTGTTTTCAGGCATGTAAAGGAATCGATGCATCTTTCCAATTGCCACTGAAATCAATGGGTATTGTTGAGGAGGCTCAGTGTCTTGCAATGTAAGTGTTTTGGATAGCATACCCTGCCTTGACCATCCATTTGTGACTCCTCTTGTCTTGCCATGGAAAAAATAAATGATTTAGCATGGGAAAATGTCCCTACTATTTTGGGAATCCTGGAAAGCATTATCCTGAGAATCCTGAGAATTATTGCTGTTTCCAGAGGCTTATCCTGGAAACAGCTTCAGCAGAGGTCAAATGTGCCCTAGTTTGTATTCCATGAATGATACTGAAAATTGTTGGCCATTCTATAGATGATCTTTTTATATAAAATGAAATGAAAATGAATTATAGAGGTTTAAAGTTTAACTTACAAGAAATCTCTCTGAAAACTAAATTTGTAATTTGAAAAAAAAAGTATGTCTGCTTAAAATAAATGTTTTACTTCAGTACAAAGACTATGGCTTGCCATGGCTATTAGGAACTATGTAAATATATGTTGCTATATTTGGTCTTCCTAGACAGGAGGTGATATTCTACTCATAGATATGTTATCAGTACAAATCCATTGACTGCAATGGTATGAAAACAGAATTTGAACTAATGAGTATGATGTGTCCTGCCATGTTAACCTGAAATCCAGGAGTTATCATATATTTATGCCCATACAATTGGAGGCAAAATAATACAAAGGAATATAATGCATTATCCTATAATAGTCTCAATGCTGGATATACTGGTATATTCTTAGTATGTTGATGCATTATATTAGTTCTGTAATTTAAGCCCGAGTTTCTTTTAGCTGATAATATGCTTACGAATTACAGCTGCATTAATATAATAGGGTCAGTTAGTTTTTCAAATGCAGCAGAAATATTATATGCAGATGTGAAGGATTTTATTTTGTTTTAAAATAGATGATTGTGTCAGTTTTTTGACTAAGGAAATAGTATCTGGCATTCTCTTCTCTCTGAATGATTTCCAGCCATAAAACTAACTTTATTTAGTAGTAAAGCTGCAGTTTATTAAACATAACTATCATGTTTTTTTTTTAATTTAGTATTGCTAATTAATGCTTGTTTTTAAACATTTTACAATACTCTAACAGATTATGAGAAAAACTAGCCTTTTGCTAGCATGCAACTGTTGCTTCCCAAATAAATCTATCAGTACTAGCTGACAGAGGAATCCTGCCATCTAGTGAAAACTTTGAGGAAAAATGTCAAAAGTAATGAAATGGACAGAAGGGAGTGGCCTTTTTGTCAAACCAAAAGCAAATCCATGATAATTATGATGACATATGGTTTTGGTTCAACTCATCTCTATTTCAAACAGGGGGTTTTGCAAAATCAAATCCAGTAGCTCTCCCTCATCTGAACCAATAATTTTTGACATTGGCTGAGCCATTCAGACTAGTAACCATCATGGCCCCTCTCTAGAAAGAAAAATCAAGTGTCTTTTAGATGTGGTAGATCATTACAGAAATGTGTGTGTTTTTTCATACAAAAAGGCCAAGTAAAAGGCCAAGTAATGCAACAAATTGAATGCACTTTGTGACATAAACCACATATATGGGGGTGTGTGTACACACACACATACACACACATGCATACACACACATATATGTGTATCTTTATATCTTTAAGGGACTGTTGGTCAACTGAAGGCTTGTGGGGATGGTTACAAGCTCCCAGCTTTCCTTTCCTCTGCTGCTGCTTGTGATTTGGTCCAGACCAATAGTAATTGAAAGCTCACACTTTTTGTCTGGTTGAAGGTCCAGCTTAAGGCCAAGACTTTTTCTGAGATCCCCCTTTGTCAGCCCTCCTCTCCTTCCCTCCCAACCCAGTGACCTTCCAGGGGCAGAACTGTTAAAATCCAAACAGGGATAACTAGGGGCTCTTCTGTCAAGCTCTCCAATTGATGTTCACATCTAGAGTATCTCCAGGTCAGCCAATCCTTCCCCTCTCCCGTTGTTGGACTGTAGGTGCCCGGACAGAGCAGGGCTTATGATCGGCTTGTGCCAATACATTTCCCCCTCTTTCTCCTGCACAACATTTCTCCCTCCTAACTCCAAACAGCCTTTGCTCTGCTGGCAGCCTTCAGCCTGGAAGTACTCATGTATGGCACATTCTGTAGATAGAAAAAAATAAACGCTTATACTGTTATCAGCCTAGCAACTCTTCATGAGTGCTAATTGGAATAATCCTTAAAAAAGTTGGGGGACTTTCCCCAAGATTTCCTGTTTTTGATTATGCAGATGATATGTGACCATATGGCAATTTTTCTATCTGGCTCAGGATTTAACAGTGAACCATTGTCCAAACTGTGTTACCATGTTTTTTTTCAAAAGTTCAAGATCCCCATCATCAGTTGGAATAAATCAGCCCAGTTTCAAAGATGTCAGTGGATCTCTGCCAATTTACAACGACTGAGGATCTGGCCCTCCATGTTTATTTCTGGCTTTAGCCTCTCTCTGCCAGCAGGAGCTGGGAATGCTGATGAGCTTTGCGCTCAGAGGTGCCCAGTGCAATTTGAGTACACCGTAGTGCCAATGTGATCTGGAGGAAAACCCACCCAGAGCCAGGCCCCCAGCAGAATGGGACCTGTGATGCACAACTAAAAGCATGAGAAGTATAAAGCAGAGGGAAATGAGATAATCCATGAAGCTGTGACAAAGACAGGGGGAAAATTGCCTCTATTGCACTTATAAAAGGAAACATTGGATATATAACAAACAGAAAAGATCACTAGTCACACTGATCACTATTCAAAATTGTTTTTGTAATTTGCTGCTTAATTTATATTTGCTGCAAAGAAATACAGTTTTATTATAGTTAACAAAAAGATGACATGACTGGGTGATACCTGACCAATTGTCCCATTTTCACAGTCCATAAATAAACAAAAGTCCCTTGAAAATTACTGAGAGTCTTGTCTAGATGTATGGAGCAGGGTCTGGTTTTCTCATTCCAAGAGTTGTTCGGGGGTAGTAGTTCCCTCTACCCCAAAGTTTCATTATTATATCTGTATTATTTTTTACTTACTCAGAATACTCACACCACATCATGTGTGTGTGTCCTTATAAAATGATGTCCTTAAATCCTCATATAATAATGTCTGTTTTTTTATGTTAAAATCCCAATAAAATCACAGGCTCATAATGTGGTGGCAGAATTCACCTGCTTACAAAAACTCATCTTTAAATAAGATTTAAACTACTCTGACCATTTTAATTCTAGTTATTTGGAGGGTGGCAAGGAAGGGAATAATTCTCACTCAGAACAAACTTTGATTTAACAAAAATGTTTGTCCCCTTTGATGGAAAGCTGTTAAAGCCATTAATCTACCAAAATTATACCCTCCCAACAGTTCAATAATAAATACATTATGGAAATATTTTAGAGGTTTATTTAAAGAGGGTTTTCCTATATTTTATTAAGAAATTGGCTATACAACATTTTAAACCCAAGAACAGAATTGTGAGGTCAGATATACAGTGAACATACTAAGGCCCCATTCATGACACATTCCTATTTAGAATAGCAAAAGCCTACGGGTTTTCCTGAAGCAGGGAAATGGTTCTGAAATAACAGTAAGAACTGCCTCAGTTGATAAGACATTTGAGAATAAGCTGTCACTTTGGGCCCATGTCCTTGTTTTCACAATGACACAAGTGAAGGACTGAAGGCCAACCTTATCTTTGAATTCCCTTTTTGTACTTTTTCCTGAAATCTACTCAGAACTTTAAATTAATCAAATATCTGTATAACTTACCTTTAAAAACCCACCTAAAAGAGAAACATGACTTTCCAATTTAGTTCTCTGATTTTTCCTACCAAACACCATTACATTATGTGGGGTGGGGTTGGGGGGAAGGGTGGCAAATTCATTCCTAGTATCATGCTATTGAGAAATCTAATGACTTTATACCATGGATGCATTTGATTTATTATGTGTAACAAATAGCAGCTTAATGATCTCATTTACTTATATCTGTCAAAGTCTTGTTAGCTTAAGGTAGGGGACTTATTTGCAGAGTTCAACTAGTCAAGCACCATAAGTTCCATTACTCAGACCCCTGCACATTTCAAAGGAAATTCAATCCTTTTTTCCATATCACTACCCTAAAAGAAAAAAAGAATTACCAGTGAAAGTAAAAAAGAACAGGCTCCAGTTCCCTCTGAACTATTATGTAGAATGTTTTATTAATGCTTGAGTCTCTAGGGACAGACATTACACACAAACCAGTTTAAGTGATGAGAAACTGGTTTAAACCTGCAACAGAACAGATGTTCAGTGCACATAAACCAGTTTGAAAATGGCTGCAACTGGTTTGAGATAAACCTGGTTGAATGTAGTATCAGACTTAACTGATTTGGCTCATATCAGTTTACTCGATGTCTGTCCCAGACCCCTTGCTAGTTTAAGATAAACCAGACTCCTCCAGCATCTCGGCATGCTCTCTGGTCTGAGCAGGGCTCTCTGCTTCACAGCAGGGCTGGCCCTTCCCCTCTGCTCCCTGGATGCAGCTCTGGCAGAGACTTGCAGGCACAGAGTGCTTGCCTGACTTCTCCCTTCTAAGCAGGGATTATTCCTCCTGCCCCTCTGCCTTACACAGACACCTCAGTATTCACTAGCAGATGACATTCTGGCTACGGTCTGTGCTGTGGAAAATAAAAAAGGTGGACAGGTTTTCTGGAGCTAATCAACAGGTAGCTTAATGTCCTTCCTTGGAAAAGCTGTTTAAGAAGAGTTTGAGAGAGACTTTGTTTTCTTAATGGGTTGATAACACCATGAGTTAGGGAGGGATGAACATTCCCTGCTGGGCTGTTCAGGAGAGGTGGGGGACATCAGAGTATCCTGCCAGGGCCTGGCCACACCCCTTAAGATCAACACTGTGAAGCAAAGGGAGGGCTGGCCTAGTACCCCCCGGCTTCTAGCCTGAGCCACTGCTGGCATGTGCCTGCATTTCTAGAATGAAAAGGGAATGTCTATCCACCTCCAAATCAGTTCAAGCTTTGCAGGTTAGACTAACCGGCAAAGATTGAATCAATTCAGGCTCAATGTCTGTCCCTAGTCTAGGGGAATTAGCACTATTGAGAAATGTGCCTCATTTCAAGTTCTGAGACTATTCTGGATATAAAAATGTTTATGCACCAAAGCCTTCTTTCCAAAGGTATCAAGCTGACATGTTTTACCTCCATGGGCACAAACACTGGATCTGATCTTACAAACTTTGGGCTTGATCTTGCTCTTTCTGATATGAATGACAAAATAATATATGATTTTGCTAGGGGAAAGAATGGATATTTTTGTAAAACAGTAACAGAGATTTACCATATATTTTGCAGTACAGGTAAATTCTTTGTAAACTTCAGAAAATATATTTTCTAAAGTGAGATAAAACCCACTGTAAATTTCGCTTCCTTTGTTTTAATCTGTACAAGATTGAGGATATGCCTAAACATTACACTAAGGTTAACCTAAACTCGGGTTAGGTCAGGCTAAGTGCCAAATTGTACATACATTTATGATGTTTAGATTGGGCAAAATGGCCTTCCTGCTATAATTTAGTTCACCTAAAGAAGTGCAATATGTAGATCAGGCTAACTTGTGCCCACACATTTGGAATGCAAGCCTGGGACTGAGAAAGCCCCAGGGCTGCACTTTTCCTACCTCTTCCCTCATCCTCCAACCCCCTCTCTCCCTCTGCGTGGACACCTGCCCTCCCCATCCATGGATCTGCTAACCCCCCACCTGGATTTACTTAAATTGTTCCTGGTGTGACTCCTGGCACCGACAAACACGTGCACAAGCAGGGACTCAATCTATGATCACACAGTTTAAAGCAAACTGTGTGATCATAGACCGAGTCCCATGAAAGTGTTCACATGCCCTAAGTGCCTAACAGCAGCTGGGAAAACTTTTGCACTGGAAGATCAAAAGCGGAGTGTATTTTTTGGAAAAACTAGAATGAATTAATTCGTAACACTTTGGGCGCATCTACATACTGCTGCACAGTGACATTGCTATGGTGCTGTACTTTAGTACTTGCTTTTGGAAGTACTAAACCATGGTGGTGTACAGGCAGTTACTGTGCCATGTGTGCAGCACTTGGTTAGATTTCACCACTACATCACCGTAGCAACACACTATACTGGGAGAACGTTGCCACTATGGTGACGTAGCTGCCGATCACATGTAGACCCACGTAATCTCTGTGTCAACATAGTGCACCATACAGCGACATAGCGCATCGCTATATCACTGTAAGGCAACATGTAGATGCTCCCTTTATGAAGAATATTTGCATGCAAAAAGTTTTGCTTTCACATAAAACATTTTTATACATCAAACCTAAAAAATATAATTACATTGAAATCTCCAGTTTTTTTGGTTTCAGATTCTTTTTGTAAATATTAACCATAGATCTAGCTCAAACCATAAGATATTTGGCTAATTCAGGGTTCAAAGAAAACCAATTAGGTTTGCCAAAACTAAGAACAGACCATTTTACCATCCCTGGATAGATAACAATATTTCTGTGTTTTATCTTTGATTTCACAATGAAACTATGATTGCCAGCTGTGCCAAAGGCAATTGGTCACACAATTATATTAGTTTTATGCATCTGTCCAACAAAACTCTCTGGTTGCAATTTCAATTTCAAATTCACTTCACTGGGTTCAAAAGAACCTGAAACTGAAAGTGAAACAAAGGGTTGAAACCACCTGAACTGATGCTGATAAAAGTTCATATTCAGGTACCGTCATTAATGTTGAATAAGTGCAGTGGTGGAATCCTACTCATATTAGGGTCTGATTCACTTTCTCTGTATTCTGACCAAAATTGAAATGCTTGATGCTTGCAGGATGACAACAAGAAATCTTTTATAGTTTCCCTAGAAAGGGAAAACTATATCATATTTGAAAGTGTGTCAACTAACATCTCAAAAAATACAGTTGTAAATACAACTTTATAGCTAGTATAGATAGGGCAACTTGTGTTTAAAAATCTTTGCTGGTCGTGGTTATCCCAGTAATGATTTTCAAGCTGAGCTGGAATGAGCTCATATGTTTTTAAACTCAACTTGTCCTAAGTTGTGTTTAAAACTGTTTGTTAAAGTTTATTAGCTAATGCATTTCAAATATAACTCATTTTTCCAGTCTGAAACCCTTATTTTCAAATTCACTCCTCTTCCCAGTCTGACAGCCTATATTTATTGGTACTCAAGGTACCCTGTAAGGTCTGGTTACACAGTCCTTTGCTCAAGATATTGTTTGATTCAGTTGCATTTCTCTCCCTTTTCTGAAGGAGATTTTACTGGATCCTTTACCTAGGACTAACCCAATTTAATAGCTGATATAATTTTGCATAGGCACACAGGCCTCAATTCAGCTTCTATTGGCAAATCTTCAGTTGACTATAACAAGGCAGGAACAAGACAATACAGAGATTTGATTAACTTATTTTTGAAACAATAAAATAAGTTTGCCAAAACCAAGTTGACACTGGCTAGTTCTGAACAACAATGTCTCTGAGAAATTGTACTGCTGCCTTTTCAGAACAAGAAAAGCATTGTAAAAATATTTTGCAGTGTACCTTAACTAGTGGAGGGTCTATCTGGGCCTGTGAATTCTTAAGGCACTTCATTGTGGAGGAAATTTTTGCATTCCAATAGCTGTGCCAATGGAAGTGTTCAGTACTAAGGCACTGACAATTTAGGATTGTGTTCCTAAATGGACACGTGAATATTTACCCTATTTTTGACAGGCACCCTACATAACACATTAATTTTAGCATGCATTCCAAAAGCATTTAAGCAAATCCAGATAGATAGATAGACAGTTCAGATAGGTATATTCATTTGTACTTGTTTCTAATAGATACATTTCAAAACTTATACTAGGAGAGTTTCCAATGGGACAGAATGAACAATACAATGCATATTAGCTCATTCTAAAAACAGCAAAGGCTGTATCTAAATATGAATTACATTAGTTCCTTTGTATAGAGTTTGGCTTCATTGATTGAGTCTTTTGTTGGAAACACTTAAAATATACCCCAAGGCATTATTGTAGGTTTGGGGGTTTTTTTGTTATTTGCATATTATTTGTATTGTGAACATAGTGGTAAGGATTTTCTGGCCCAATTCAAAACAAAGCATCATGAGAGACTATTATGTTTATGAAATCTTTTAGGATTGTGTCATATTGTAAAAGGATAATCCCAGTTTTTGTGCACATCACAGAAAGAGCTTTACTCTTCCTAATAGAGAACCCATGTCAGTTCATACTCACCTTTCAAAAATAAATTTATTAAAGATGCCACAATTGCAGGATAGCTCTCATTTTCTGTGCAGATCATTAGTCTTCATGCTTGCACATATAACAGTTTCTGCGTGGACAAATATGCCAAGTGTGACACAATTGCTACAGGCTTGAAATTTAAGGAACAAAGCTTATAAAGATAAAGCAAGATGCTACTAAAGTCAGTGCTGTAGCCCTATAGTAATGAATAACCAATATCCTTAATGACAGACAGGTATTCCTGAATATCATCAGTATTCTTTGTCCTTAACCTCTGTCTCAAATAGGTGAGCCACCAGAAGTGCGCCACAAATTAGCCTCACCCCCTTCTTGAGCTCCCCTCGGATCCCTTTCCCCTGCTCTGCTTTCTGTCCCTTGTCCTATACTCTCTGCTCTATCTGTTGTTCTGCTCTCTGTTCCTTGCCTTACCTGCTGCTGTGCTGTCTGCCCTCTCTGCTACCTAACCGTGTGCCACAGACAGAGGCTGCCCATATCACTGATGCCAAGTGCACCACAGGCTGCCCTGCCCCCCACCCCCCTGAACTAGCAGAATATTAATGTTTTCTGCTGTGACAGGACAAATGTTGCATCTTTGTTCTAAAATCTGAGCAGTCAAAACTGCCTTAGAGAAAGCTAAGCTAAGCACTGTTTTTGTGACAAAAACTCCCTTATTTTCCCATTGAACTCAATGGGAGTTTTGCCTTGACTTTATGAGAGGAAGGATGGATGGGCCTTTAAAACAACAGATTGTGGTGTAATTATTTAATTAGAAACATAAATCATGAACAAAACTCCTCATGGGGAAGGGCTGATGTGATTAAGTCACTGTTCTACTTTATTCAGTATCTTGCTGTTAGCAGAGGTCAGGCCTTGAAGACTTCTACCATCCTTTTACCAGCTGAGCAGCTCTGATGGTGGAGAGTGAGCCACAGTCACTTTGAACACTATAGATGCTTGTAGCCAATATCAATGAATACTGTAAAATTTCAAATGAAATGACAGAATGAACTGTTTTGGAAACAGAAGTGGGAGAAAGTGATATACCCCTCCACTGATTACCTCATGTCTAATCTCAAAATGTAAGCAATTTGAGTAGGGGTCGGGTCATACTAGCATGCTTTCATGCACTCGGATAGCAATAATTAATGATGTAATTTAAAAAAATAGAGATCTCCCTGAGAGTATATGTTTCATTTTCATGCATGTCCTGGAGGTCTTTACAGAGCCAGATACTGCCAACATTTCAGTTTATATGTTTAAAAAAAGGGAAACTTTAATGCTCATAAATCAGGCTTCAGCAACAGCATAACAAACAAGAGCTCTTTATTTACTGTGGTCTTATCTACATAGGAGAGAAATGACTGGGATTAGTTATCCCAGTGTAATACTTTTCATGTGGGAATTGCTCCTTTCGCCCCCAGTTTCATGTCACTCTAGAAGTGGTTTAAACTAAGATAAAAAGACACTCTTATTCCAAAAGAGTATTTGTTTACATGGCTCCTTTGCCAGTTTTACTATAGTGGTTTACCTATACCAGTATAATGACACTGATGCACTTAGTGAGACTTCTGCGTAAACATAGGGAGATCTGGGATTTGAAAAGGGGGTGCAGAAACAGCGACCAGTGATGCAGGGCTGGATGCACCCCAATACTAGCCTGTCTCCCCAACTGGGGGTGGGGGGTGGGGGGCAACCCATGATACAGGAGCCAAAGCCACCCACTATCAGCATCCGCTTCCTTCCCCTCTGTGCTCAGTGGTACCTTCTCTCCTATTCCCTTCCTTCCCTTGCTCTCTCCACTTACACCTCTGGTTGCAGGAAGGGGAGACCCTCCTGTCACACCCACTGTCCTGGTCATCCTGCCCCAGTCGAGCTGGGGCAGTTGGAAGTGATATCAAACAGGGAGGAGAAATGTGCTACCACTGCTATTGTCCCCATCTGGTCATGGGTTTCTGAGTAAGCCAGGCTCCTCATGCAGCCCAGCTGGAACTGAGTGGGAGCTACTCTGAAGCTCCTCCCACCCCTGGATCCAGTGGCGACATGTACGGGGTGCACGGGGGTGCACGTGCACCCCCTGAGAGTGCTGGTGCACCCCCTGACCAGCCATGCCCACTGCTCAGGCAACAGGTGAGGGGGCAGGCAGAAGTGCCGGTGTCCCCCTTACGAGCACCAGCTGGGGAGCAGTGCTCCGAGAAGCGGCCACAGCCACCTCCAGAAGCGGCCACAGCGATTGATTGGACACCTCGCGATTGGGGGCAGGGGACCACCCCCCGTTGGTGAGATTTGCTGCGGGGAACTGCCCCCAGTCAGCAAGATTGGCAGTGGGGAGACCCTCCCCGGTCACTGACTGGTCACTGGGGGGCCATGTGGCCCCCTGACTAAGGTGGCACCAGTTGCTCATGCCTGGCTCAGGCAGGAATAGTAGTGGGTGGGGGAAGGAGTGTGGTCTGGAAGATGGGATGCGATGCACCACTGCACCTTATCTGGATCTGACTCAGGTTCATGTGTAAACAAGCCCTCCAACCATAGAAGTGGTAGATGTTGCCACTATCCAAGCGTCCTCACACTACCTCACCCATGTTCCTCAGGTATAACCACAATGGGCCACATAGCTACTTCTCTCTACTCCTTCAACTCCTTGGGTTCTCTGTCTACAAGGTTGACAGGTGGGGGTTGGGCATATAGGTTCTTTTGAAAATGCCATTGAACACCTAGACACAGCTTTAGGGGCCTTTTCTGTTGGGTTGAAATAATGATTGCCATCTTTTGTGGAACTTGGTGGGATTCAAATTATTGCTGAACACTTTCTACCAAAAATGAACTATTATGTGGCACAGAATCCAAAGTTGCCAAGGTACAGGTGATGCAATTCCTGCATGGCATTCTGTATCTTATTCTCCAAATTACATTTTGTTGTTTCATGGACTTCATTTCAGACTCCAGCTGCTAACTTTCACTATTTTAAAATGAAAAGAACATGTAGAAATCATCTGAAATGAAGAAATAATTTCACTATATTATCATCTATTCATAGCCAGTTGCCTTGAATAGTTGTGAAAATAATAGTCAACAATAGTTGTGGAAGAGATGTATATGTGTGTTCAAATCAGGAGCATTTACTGGATTGTAGACTGTTTTAGACTAACTAACATAAAAAATGACTTAATGTGTTGTAAGGTACTTGTGGTATAGGAAGGTACTCATTTAATTTTCTTAATTGCGATTTCAAAAATGAAAAACAATATTTACCAAATGCTTGGCTGGCAGGGGTGAGGTAGAGAACCAGCATTGTTTCATTTAAATTCTCAGATCAGCATATAAAGGAATTATTCTCTCAGTGATAAGGTATTGTTATAGAAGGTGCTTTATGAAATTACGTAATTGGTTAAAGAAGAATATTTTATTTTAAACAACTTTTGGTATAAATCGTATTTTAGCGGACTGGTCAAGTAGGTAACAACTTGATGATCTACTAAGGTCCCTTCCCACCCCTAAATGTATATGAAAGTTACCAGTTAAATTTTGTCTTTAGATGTGGTGCGTGTTGATAAGTATATGTAAGAAGATTCTGTTAATTTAAGGGAATGAATTATAATGACCCAACAGTACCACTTTTACTTGAACTATCAACACGTATATATGACCAAATTGGTTTCACACTGTTCATACTGCAGGTATAGTATTATGGAATATCACCAGATGGTGCTGTTACCATCTTACAAATTCTGATTAGCTGAATGTATAGGTACTTATATTTTGTAGAAACACCCGCCATTAGTTCTGGTGCTCTTTTTATGGTAGCTGTTCTATACCATGCAGGAGTAGTGCCAACAGAACATACATGTAAAACAGCACCAGAAGTATATAACATCATGATGGGCACACCATTTCACACCATGTCATTTGCTATTTGCACATTATGCCACATGTACATGTAGAATGTAATCTGTTTAACAAAAGGACCACATGTTTCTACCAATGTTTGACATCTTGAGGTTAAGTGAAATTTCAAAATGGACCCAAAAGGAAACATTTTGGAATTTCCATTTTGCAGGAAATGTAAACAAATTTTATTTTTTATTCTAAATCAGAACTAAAACACTTTTAAATGTAAAAAGTTCCCAGAAAAAATATTACTATAATTGTAGCTGTTGGGTACTCTAAAATAATAATAATAATCCAATATGAAGTGATATAAACTTTTATGTGCTTTTTTAACTCAAAATTAAAAGGACCATTTGCAAAGTTGGGTATAAAATAGAACCTTCCCAGCTCAGCCTGCTAATTTCATTGTGATTTCTATAGTTCTACTTTGTTCCACTGTCAGTATACTTTGCTGCTTGACCTAATTTACCACAAAGTAAGACCATTTGGAAAATGGTGGGCAATCCCCAGACAAAAACCTGAGGTTGAGCAAATTTGTTCCGAAAAAGCAAGTTTCCACCTCATTTATCATACCCTGAAACTTAAGGCACAGATAGAAAAGCAGCTCCCCGTTGTAACTCATGAAGCTTCTCAGGAAGTGCCATGAGTTACAACAATCCCCTGGATCCAACAGAAGTTCCCAGGAGTTGGGGAATTCAGCTGCTGTTTAGAATGGTGTGGGGCCCAGGGCGGTTACTCTGATTCACCCCCTGCTAGGGACAGCCCTGCCTACATACACTAGGCTTTTAAAAAAAGCACTGCCTCTGTGAATTTTTCACCTACATTTGAAAGACTTAGAATATTTGGATAAGATGTTTTGGTGTTTAACTAAACCAAATCTAAATTCTGAACCAGAAATGGACCCAACCCCAAGTTTCTGGATTGTAAAACCTCTGAACTTTGTTGAGTTGGCTGAAAACTCAGATGATTTAAATTTGATATAATGTCTATCACCATAGTGCCTAACTAGACCCAGATCAGATTAAAATGGATAATAAAAACACCCAGGCACCCCTAATTTTGGGGTGTTGAAATCTCTCTTAATTTACAGCTCATTTCTTCTTGGAAATATCTTGAAGTGAACCCATCAGTAGATATACTAGTAAAGTAGCATTCTTTGAACTTTTGCAGACCATCTGGACATTTTTATCAAAAGCTTTCTGAGTTCATGGGATGATTAGTGATTCAAACAGTGGTTTTACTTTCAAACTGCTATAATTCAGCAGAAGGAAAATATTCCAAACCATCATAGTCAGGATTATAATTCTGTAACTATATGGCAATCGTGAAAATCAAATTTGTCAATCTACCTTAATCTAATATGAAGAGACATTGAGTAGCTTTTTTACTACACTGAAGAGAACAGAACAAAAAGGAACATGATAATTAGTTTGGGAAGACTGTCATCATTGAGGTCCATCATAGGGCTTTTTTAATGTTAATGCATGAACGAATTAGGCATTGAAATGCATTTAATGAAAACAATGGTGCTATACTGTGTACAACTAATGTGCTTTATTCAGTTATTGTTTTCTTGAAACCAAAATTTGCATAGCTAGCCTTTGCAGATCAGAATTAGCATAAATTAACATTTGGTGTTCTTGACTAAAGCCAAAGTAAGTACTGCAGTGAACTTCAAACCTGGGCCTCAAACCTGGGCCCTTTGGATTTCTGTATAATTAGGCTTTGAAGAATTCAGATGAGGCATGGTTCATCAACTTCTGGGTAATGAAGTAAAAGTGAAGAAACAAAGGTTGAACCATATTTTAGCAAAATCTTAAAAGTGGAAAGAGTGGGGAAGTGGCTCCATGTCTACAAGAAAAATGCTTTCAGGGATTCAACAGAAGTATAGGCAACCCAGCTTACGTAGCGTAAGAACCAACCTGAACTTTCTACCTAACTTGAACTGTAGTAAAACACATCTTTTTTCTCTCTTTTGTTTGCTTGAGGTCTGAAGATGTTCAGCATAACTTTTTTCTTACTAGTTTTCTGTTTTTGACCACTTCTTGTTCCAACAAGAGCCAAAAATACTGTACAGTTTCAAGGACAAGAGGACTTATTGCTGGTCCGCATCCTTACTTTTATTCAAAATAATGGCTCCCTCTTTGTGCCCTTCTCAGAATAGGTCACCTGCTGATACTGTCCCATGCTATACTGATGTTTTTTCATGTTAAAGAGAGAAACTTCCTGCTTTTTGGGACAGGCTTTTTGGATCTAATCAACAGGTAGCTTAATGACCTTCCTTGGAAAAGCTGTTTAAGAAGATCTTGGAGAGAGGCTTTGTTTTGTTAATGGGTTGATAAACACTGAATTAGGGGTGATAATGAGCTGGGCTGCTCATGGGGTGGGGGGAAGGACAATAATGAGCTGGGGGGGAAGGTCAATAATGAGCTGGGCTGCTCATGGGGTGGGGGGAAGGACATCAGAGCATCCTGCTGGGGCCTGGCCATGCCCACCTCAGCTCAGCCCTGTGGAAGGGAAGGGAGGGGAGCTCTATTGCTCCTCCTCCCCCCTTCTCTCCTCCCAGCTTCTATCCTGAGCCACTGTAGGCATGTGCCTGAATTTTTTCAGTCCAGAGGGGATCTCTGTGTGGTTATAAACCAGTTTAGCCTAGCCAGGTTAGACTAACCTGCAAAGATTGAATCAGTTGAGACTCAGGCTTTTTAAATGTCTGTCCGTAGCCCTAGGGACTGAACCTAATGCTTGGAGGTTGGGTTTCAGTTACAGAGCACATCTATATGAGCCATTTACTGTGCAGCCGATTAACTATCTGCACAGTAAATGTCTCAGCATCTACATGTGCGCCCCCATTAGGGCTCACAAAACTAATAAACTCTGCAGCACAGTAGTACTTGTACACTACAATACTACCCTCCTGTGGAGTTTTTTCATATGCAGCAGCATACATATAGATGTTGGCCAAATGGCTGGGGCACGATGGTATTTCAGTGCTGGGGCTGCCTGCTGGCTAATCCTGCACTGAAGCACCCTTATGACCCAGCCGGCCCCTCTGCAGCACACCAAGCCTGGTCAGAGCAGCCCTGGGCTGGCAGGCTGCCCCTCCCAGGCCTCCTGCTAGCCCAGGGCTGCTGCAACCCAGTCCAGTGTGCTGTGATCAATGTGCAGATGCATGCCCAGGAGCTTCCTGGGAGCAATAAACTGCAGAGCAATAAGCTGCCTCCTAATGGCATGTGCTCCACAGGTTATTGCTGCCCCCTAATGGCACATGTAGATGTCCCCAGAAACTTTCAAGTTTGCAAAGTATGGTGGAAAGCTCATCTTGATTAGGTTTCTTTGAGATTTCTGAAAGACTAGTGTGCAATGCTTCTGAATGGGAAGGAGAAGGAAACAGTTTGCAACACCATTTAATCCCTCATCTATACAGAGATAACTTCATTTGATACATTTACACAACATTCCCTCCCTTAGTCTAGGGTTTGAACGAGTAATTCTCAATCAGGGTACCATAGCACCAGGGGTGCCAAGAGATCCTTTTTAGGGTTTCCCAAAATATTAGCACTGTGAGGCATGCAAACAGGTCACAAGATAGACCCAGATATTTCAAATAGGAATTCATAGCATTATAAATATTCTCACCTGTTGCAGTTCTGAGTTCCTTGCAACAGAACAAATGCACCATTATTTTATAAGTAAACTAGTAAAAGCTAAGAACTGGCATTTTCTAAGGGGTTCCTTGTGTTTAATGGGGGATGCCTTGTTTCTAAGAAAGAACCACTAGGTTAGACAGAAGATGAGAATCCATGGGGGATAAAACATTTTCTATTTACCATGGCCCTCTTATCAGGAAAATATCTGTAGAGCTGTTAAAAGCATTTGTCATTATGGGCTAAAGATTCAGTCCTGGAATATATGTAAGGATTTCCTATTGACTCCAAAGGAAGTTGTATGCGGGTATCTAAGAAATTAATATGATCTTCAGGCAGAAGGAATGAGAGCTAGTGGTGTCTGAAAGGTGTCTGAAAAAGATAATGTACAAGTATATTCATAGCTAATATCATGCAAAAAAACTGCCATGTCACTTCACAAAGGATTGAATTCTGGATACATGTTCCTGGAGTTTTACATGAGTGTCAAATTCATGCAACCCTCGAATCTCAAAGCACAGCTCAGTGGAAATTGCAGGGATTCACCTTGGTTTCCTGGCATACCAATGCAAAATTATGGATTTCACACAAAGCCTCCAAATCAGCCCACATGAGTCCAGTCTCATTCAAAAATCTTCCTAAACCCATAAATAACCTGTTTTCCCATTTGTAATATAATCCCCAACAAGTGAGATTAACCTGCTCTAAAGTTTCAAAGCGGGCTGTTTACTTGGCTCTTCTCGAGCCTAATATACACGTGGTTTCTGCACCAGTTTAACTATTTTAGTTGAGAGGTGCAGTTTTTTAGTGAAAGAGGTTAATCAGTGCAACATTTAGTGTAGCTGGGCACATGTCAATATAAAATGTCTCCTGTACTGGTAAAGATTATTTATTTTGAGCACTTTTACATTGAACTGTGTCCTTTTACATTAAACAGTCAGGGATTTATACCTCCTCAACTATACTGGTTTCAAACCCAGATAATGTTACTCCTCTTTATATCACACTCCATTTATTATCACAGCTTTCATCAGTGCTGGCCGACTTCTATACATAACAATGCAAAAAGATCCCTCCATTTACTCTTAGTTTAGATATTCACAAACCACTGAATGTCAACAACTAAGGTGATCTCTGTTGGCTAAATTACCACTCCGTGTCACAATTATGAATGATGTTCTCAGATCAAAGCAGGCAGTTATTGCCAAAGCCATTTGCCTTGCTGAAGAAACATATGTAAAGATACACAATAGCAAAAATTACATTATTTAAAATAATGGTAAGATCGGCTTGTCAGGTGCTTGTTTGGTGCCTGAACACTGAAGCACTTGAGCGTGGCTTGCCTAGGGCTATAATGTCATGAGCTATTTATCTCCTAGATAAATTGTGTAAAGCAGGAGTTGGCAACTTACCTCTCACAGAGCCATTGAATCCAGCCTTCTACTCACCCCACTCTTCCACAGATACACTGTGGGGAGCTCGGTATGACCAGGCTGCACAGGGCTTTCCCAGCCATTGAAAAGATTCCTGGGGGTGAGGGAGGCCATACTGGTATTCCCTCTAAGTCAGTGATTGGGACTGGTATACCCCTTACCCCATCCTAGTTATGCTACTGCCTACCACTGGTATAGAGTGCATGAGTTCTTACCATGTAGTATACTTTTTGGGGTGTGCTTGTGAAAATCTTGAAAAAGAGATTAAAAGGATTAATAAAAGGGTCAGAAAGTGGCATGCAGGAGAAGATGATTAATCCTGCCCAGCCTTTTGTGCAGTGATATAGCCTCTCCTCCCCTCAGTCAGTTAGTATATAAATTTTTAAATGGTAAATTGTTTATGGTTTTTACTTTATTGGTTATGTTAGATGTTAAATAAATGTGAGTTGGACATTACATAAGCTCTACAAAAGTACCAGAGGAGGTTGTAAATTATAACCCCTCCAAATTTAGCCATGGTTCTGCCCTTGGTGACGCGCTCAGAATATGAGTAAGCATATTTTGTGGACACTCAGGGTAAACTCTGCATGCAGAATGAGAATGATCTTAACTCTTGCTGTCAGTTTGTGAACCACTTCTCTGTCATGTGCCACCTCCTGATATGCAGCTCCCATTACTGTCAACACTGCTTAATGTCACAGGCTGTTGTTGGTCCCATGTGTGTGATATGATAAGGATTCGGCTGTAATTAAGGTGATAGAGGGACACCATGTAGGCCAACCCTCTCAACCAATTGACAACGTCTGGTAAAAATCATGCTGCAATTGCTTTAAGGAACGTCACTGTTCAGCAGTGAGGACCATCTGCATTCATGCCTTGCTCAGAGTTAGAACACAATTGCCCAATATAAAGTTTATGGAATAGACTGTGTGTCTGCAGAGGCTGCACTGATGGACTCTCCCCTTCTTCCTCCATGCCATTCTACTACTGCATCCTTCCTGGAATAGTAACCTGTGCAGCGCCATTGCAGTTTCAGTCACAGATATCTATTCCCTATATCTTTAAATACCTTTGTAAGAGGTCTTGGAAGGTCAGTGGTCCAAGAGGGGTGCACATTCCATGTAGGCATTTCCTGTAACCTGCTCCCTACATTCAGGATCTTCTGCATCTGCAGAGGGCACTGGAATAGGGCATGTTTCTACATGTGGATTCTTGGGTCCTACTAGGTTTAAAATGGAAGAAGGAACACAACTAGATCTGTAAAGTAGTGTAATTTCCCTTCGATGCAATAACCCAAATGTACTTCTGTGTGTGTGTATATATGTCTGTGTGTGTCTGTTTTAGGAGTGCTTTTTGTACAGGTCAGGCTGAAATCTCATGATTCATACTGATTTTGCAAAATGGCTATGAGCAGACTGTTCAGTAAGGGGCGTAAAATAAATTGTAAGGCGTAATCTGACTAATGTCATAGAAGGTTGAGCATAAGTGGGAGACACGCCAGTGGTAGAGAAGATTTCCCTAGTTACACACAACTATTTTATTAATGGCCATATATACGTCTATAAGAGAAAGGTAAGTTTCAGGGTAAAATAATAAAGTAAAAGAGAAGCTGAGCATTGACTTCTCCTTTAAATTTAGTCTCATTTATAAAGGCAGTGGCTTATGACATCTGCTTAAAAACTCTCCAGGCCTTATAAAGCATGTTTCCTAGAAAAGCAAGGGAGGGCACTAGTAGTTGCTACAAAATAGAACATCAAAATAGACATTTCCACCAGAATTAGTTTAATGAGGGTGATGCCAGCAAAGTCACAGCCATTTTCTGAGGCAACATGAGTCAGCTTAACTTCTTTTTTGGAGAAAGAAAAGCAGCACCGGAAGTTACAGTCCTATTCTGGTGCTTAAACAGCACACGCAAGCATTATACCATTGTTCTTGTTGGTTTTTTTATCAGTGACATGAGTTCCTCAACCAAAAAATTACCACTATTGAATTCTGAGCTGTGTAGGACAACACAGGCGACTTTATGATTACTGCTTTAAATGGGGACAAATTGGAAGGACATGGTCTACAAGGGTTATAGATCACAGGTACTATAGGGAAGCATTTGATTAAGCATTTTATGGACTAATTCAAAACTGGTCCATACAAGTGTCTGTGTTTTCTAGGTCTTCTCTTACCATGTACCTGCCCTTCTTAATCCTAGCTCATTGTCTTCAAAACCTTGGACAACTGTACGACAGCTCAAGGCAGACACAGCCACCACCGCAGGCTCTCTCGCAGACTCATTTCTGATATGTTCCCCCTGACTAATGTGCTGTCTGAATGTCAGACACTTCCTCTGGATTATTTTTCTTTTCACCAAGAAGGTCTGAAAAAAGGCACAATGTATGTTGAAGGAGGACGAGATTGAGTGAATTCCATTTCCTGTTTTATTTGTGTCTCCTCTCTTTGAGCTTGTATTTGACCTTAGTCTGGGAGCTGGCACACCCTCCTTGCTCAGATCTAACGGGAAATATTACACTGGGGATTTTTGTTTTTCTGGTTGCCAATTTCCTAATCTCCATGAGCACAAGCGTTTGCAAACTGTCCCTTTTAACTCTGTACAAAGTAAAGCATTCTCTGATTTTCTTATATAATCCGACTGCGCTCACTCTTACAATAAACTGTGGAGATCTGGCATCATTCTAGAAACTGTTCATAGTGAGGTTACTTGATGTAGCTGGTTGTGATAGAGACAGAAATCACTGAATGGCTGGAGACTATGCAAATAAAAACAAAAACAATGAACACCACAAAAAAATGAAGAAAAAAAAGCCGAGCTTTAATTTGTCTGTGCTTGCTGAAAGGCTGTTGGAGTGGAGCATTCTGAATGGTAAGTAGGTATTTTATAGGGATAAATGAATTTGCTTGAACCATACAAGTTTAAGCTAAATCCATTAAAAAGAAGTTCTTTTGTGTCCATTTATATATTCCAGATGTTTGCGAGACAACCAAGATTATCGTCCTGTTTTTTTCCTGTTTGGTTCATTTTGTTGTTAATTTTAGAAAATGCTTGAAGTCCAGTTATTACCCCACAGCTGGACTGTAACTTGAACAGTAAACAGGCTTATTCCCAACAGCATTTTCACATGATTTTTCTTCATCTTTACTCTACTTCTCTTGTTTATAGTTTTGGTATGAAAGACCAGGGAATATAAATCCATGCATGTTTAAAGTCCTACTGTTTATTTAGGCTAGCCACAATGGCCCATATCATCCTGTGGTGAAACTCCCCAGAAATCAATACAGCTACAACAGGGGAATCTCCATGAGCATTTTCTTTATAGTTGGAGAAAAAATATGTTTAGTAGGATAAAAGGAATAAAGGAAGATGACTAGGAGATAATATTATGATAAAATAATCAAAGCTGCGTGAACTATGCACGATATCCATCAAAGATGTGATTATCATACACCAGATTTAAAATATGTAAGATTTCAAAATAGAGTAATGATCCAATAACACCAAAATTCAGAATAGATTCTAAAGTGTGGGTTCCCAAAATATGGCCTGTGGGGCAAATACAGCCTGCAGGTCCTTTTGATGCAGCTCACCCCCCAGGACTGTGCCTTTCAAATGGCCCTTCAGGGGCAAAACTTTGAAAAACCCCTGATCTAAAGGTTAAGATAAATCTTTATCCTAAACAGCCCACATTTAGCCATCCAAGATCCTAATCCTACCACAGCCACAATTCCTAAAAGGCCCTGCAAATTCTACTGCCTCACCCCCTCTGCCTGCCTCTTTGCCTTTCATGTTCATGTGAACATTTTATAAAATCTCAATAGCAATACAGCATCTTTAAAAAAGTAAAACTTTGGAAACTTTCAGTCCTTCATACATGGTCAATTACCTTTAGGGGCCCCCAGTAGGAGTGTACCCCAAAAACACCTTGCAAGCTGCCCGGTCTGCTGAGAAGAGAGATTAGGAAATGTCTGTATTTCTGCATATGTTGGCTTTGACGATCCTGTCAGCAACAGAGGACCACAATTGCCTTCTGGGCTGCACTGTCTGTCCCATTCTTCTAGTCCTTTGTGGAATTAGCCATAGGAGTCCATCAAAGTGGGAAGAAAGAGGAAAAAGTCAATTCCACTTAGCAATACATTTTTAGAAATATTAATTTAAAGATAATTGCATACCATGTTAGACCACACAACTTTAAAGTGTGATCTCCTCAGCTCTGGAAGGTCCCTCTTCTGTGGGAAATCTAGAGGGCTGCAGGAAGCAATGTAATTCAAGCAACATAATTCATTCAATCCATAAGCGACACTCTGCCTGCTGAGCTAATAACACACGTGATTACAGGTTAAGAGAACAGGCCTTATGAGGAGAGGCTGAGAGGCATGGGACTCTTTAGCCTGGAGAAGCGAAGGCTCAGGAATGACTTGGTGTCAGCCTGTAAGTATATAAGGGGTGTGCATCAGGAACTGGGGGAACACCTGTTCACCAGGGTACACCAAGGGAAGACAAGATCTAACAGTCACAAACTGCTGGAAGACCATTTTAGACTGGACATAAGGAAAAGCTTTTTTACCTACCGAGTCTCCAGATTCTGGAATAGACTCCCCACTAGAAGTGGTGCAAACACCTACTCTGGATACTTTTAAGAAACGCTTGGAGGATTACCTTGCTGGGGTGATCTGACCCCAGCTGACTTCCTGCCCCAGGGGCAGAGGGCTGGACCTGATGATCTCACGAGGTCCTTTCCAGCCCTAATGTCTATGAAATCTATAATAACCCTGTGGAGCACTAGGTAGAATGATGTTGCTGGAGAAGGTGTCTGTCAGCAGAAATGTAAAACTGAGGTCCTGACCATTTGTTTTTTATTTCATTACATTTTCCCCGCAACAATAGGATTATTTATTTTAGCTGCCCAGCAAAATTCCAACTTGCACCTATGTTCTGACTACCTGAAATTCGTCCTGTAGCTTTGTTTGGATAAATATTACTTTGTCTCCTAAAACCTATGTTTAGCACTGTTGCTGTTACAGAATGGCAGCATTTCAGTAGTATGTGAAGTGGTACCCAAATATAAATTGGACTGTCTTTTGGAGTAAGCCAACCAAAATCACTGGAATCCAGGGCAGGATTTGGTTGAAGGTCAGCAAAGAACTTCAGAATCGTTTAGGAGGAAAGATACTATAACACTGTATGGAGTTAATCCATCAACAGTAATACTTTGGAGGATTGTAATTAAATAAAACCAAAGAAAGTTGATGTTTTAGAGCTGGTTGAAACATCACTCCAAATTCTTATATTGTAGGACTAAGTGGGTACATCTACACATTCAATTAATGTGAAACAATAAACTCCGGGGCTCATTGCTCTGGAGCTTATTGCTTCCTGGGCACCATGTTTACATGTGTGTCCAGAAGCACAGCACATTGAGCCAGGACCCAGGGGTCAGCCTGCCAGCCTGGGGCTGCTCCTGCCCAGCTCAACATGTTGCAGGGGTGGGGGGGCTGACTGGGGCACGAGGGTGCTTCAGCGCATGGCTAACCAGCAGGCAGCTCCCCACACTGAAGCACCCTTGTGCCCCAGCCAGCTCCTTCAGTGTCTACATGTGTGGTACTGCAGAGTAAAAAAACACCAGAGCAGGATATATTTACAAGTAGTACCCTGCTGCAGAGTTTATTAGTTTACTCCAGCCTAATTGCCCTGCACATGTAAACGTCAAGACATTTACTGTGGAGCTAATTAGTAAACCTCTGGTGTATATGCACGCACTGAAGAGTAAAAAATGGGTACATTAAAATAAATCAATCAATCAAATGGGCCTTTCCCTAAATGAAATGCCTCTTGGAATTATTTATAAATTCAGATTCTAAAGCTTTTGAATAGTGCAACCCTTGTAGTTCCAGTGATACTCCTTGGCTGGTTTTGATTAATTTACCTCAATGACACAGCAGTAATCTACTGTAGCTCCTTTGGTAATATAAATCTTGATTAGAAATATTTCTGTTGCCTTAGCTTCCAATTAGAAAACAGTGTCAGTGGTCTGCAACTGGACAGAGTGGGTTGTTCTTTCAACGATCCATCTCTGCTTCTGTGGTTTTAGAGAAAAAAAATCAACATCTTATATCTAAGGTGAATTTGTAAGGGTTTCTTTCCTGAGTCTTTATTTCAGATTACTTGTACATTGCACAGTGAACAAAATACTGTCATTTGTATGTATAAACATCCATGTGACTGGATTAAAGATATATCGAGGCGAAAACATATGCACAACATTAACCGAGTATTTAAACAAATATAAGTATATTGTGGCAGCACTGCCAACTCTTATAATTTTATTGCGGGTTTCATGATTGCTGTTTTTCTTAAGGTAACAGCTACTGTGTTCAGACCACTACTTGAGAATTTCTCATTAGAAATAAAGTAAGCGTCCAGGTCTTGTGGGTGTGCAATTAAAAGCATAACCTGGAACTAATCGTGTACTAGAAGGTAAAGAAAAATAACCCACAGTTATTGTTTTAGCTTATTTATAAATCAAATTCATAATCTGTGAGAAACTGAATCATGATTTGTTAATGACTGAGACAGAGAGATTGGTGTACTAGTAGTTGTTATTACTGTATGAATAAAGACCAGAAAAACTGCCAACTTTACTCCATCTATTCCAATTTTCTAAGTCTGTGGGGAAAATAATTCTTTATTGAGAAATCTCCATATGATGCACTGCCCTTCTGCATTCTTCTGCCCCCTCAGAAAGGGCTGCCAAACCCTCAGCCAGAAAGGACTGAGATATGGGGAACAGGGAAAG
>NW_005841937.1:526048-548535 GCF_000455745.1 Alligator sinensis
CAACTACTCCAACGCATTTTTTTTCCAAAAAGGAAAGAGTAAGAGCAGATTGAGTCCTGAGCCAATGACTCTTTCTGTTCTTCCTATTCTACCTCTACCCTTGTGAAAAGTACACTGGTGCAGTTCACTCATTCCTCCCTTCAGCCAAAAAACATTTATAGGCCTCTTAGAGAAAAGGTTAAAGAAAGGAGTGGACTGGAGCTCAATAGAAGTACTTGTCATAGGAGCAGATGATGGACTACAGAAAAAGCCCAGCTGCTTAGTACTGGTTCTCCCCCATTTTGCTCATACCTCACCTGTGGAATAAAACTTGTCAGCCTGCAGTTTTTGTCCATTTTCTAGAGAAAATAATAATGTTATTCCTGGTTTATTGGAAGGGTCCAATCAGGGTAGCTTGGCAGGCAGTGTGGAGCATGCTCTTGTCCTTCCCTCTCCAGAAGGAACCATCCTTCTCCTGGCTTCTTGGATTCCTGGAGCTATCCCTACAACACAAGGACTAGTGGGAAAGGGACATTAAGAGTCTTCCACTAGAGCAGCTCCCTCAAGGTTTGGGAAGGAAAGTGGTAATGCCACCTTCCTTTCCTATGCCAGGCCTGGGACAGGGTGAGATAAGGCTTCCAAGACAAAAACAAAATGGGTAAGCGTGGCAAAGTGGGAACTCCCCAACCAGCCACAGTGCTAGTCTCCCACCTGCCTCCGGGCATGCCACCCGCCTTCTCTCCTGCCATGCCTTGTTGTTAAATAATTATGGTCTAAATTAAGCAGGAGGCTACCCTTTGAATGCCCCTTTCTCCAGGGTCCATGTATGCCGCTCCAGCCACCCCTGTACTGCATCTCCAGCCTTGCAGATGACATGCTGTTCAATCGCTGGCTCAAAGATGGGCCCAACTAGACACACAGTTGTATCTCTCTCACACTGCCATGTTACAGGCTACATTCATACCACCCCACTCTCAGCAGGGCCTTTTACACTCCACCAGCTCTCACCTAGTCTCTTGCAAACCACCTCCTTAGACCAGACTCATCCTGCCCTTCTCCATGAGATCCTCGAGCTTAGCTCTCCATTCTTTGGTCAGCCCCAGAGCAGTGTCTTGGGCATCTCCCGCTACCCCACTGTGCGTTGACTGAGCAATTGCTCAACTGTGGGCCTATTTTAGCCCTGGCCCCACACCAGAACATAATGCCCCTTCCTCAGGCCTCTAGTCATGGCCCACACTCTCAGGGCCTCTCCTCAACCTCTGGCCCACCTTTGGCCTCAGGCGCCCAAAGGCTTACCTGGACCTTGCAGACCCTGTTCTCAGGGTCTCACCTCACTTGCTCTCAGGTCCTCACCTCACTTTCCAGGCTCCTACACTCCACTGGGGCTCAGGTGCCCCTCTGGGTGTGCCTGGCCCCCACCACTCACTCTCCAGGTCTTATGCCCAAACAGGCTCAGGTGCCACCCTGGGCATGCCTGGCCCCACTACCTGTTCTCCAGTATCTGGTACCCCACACAGGCTCAGATGGCTGCAGCCATGCTGGGCCCTCCTATACACTCTCTGGGGTCTTGCATCCATCAGGCTCAGGTGCCACACCTGAGAGTGCCTGGCCCTCTACTGCCTCCAGTGTTAACTAAGCCACCCAAAGGTGGGGGCTGGAGTTAAGGTGCCCTCCTCACCTTTCACTGGGGAGGTAACTGGCCTGGTATTTCCTGGGGGCTCCCATGCCACTAGGAGCCCCACCAGGCCACCGTTCCCCAGCAGGATGCAGTTTCAGGTCTTGCCGGGGACCAAGAAACCTCCTTCTTCCCTATAGCTTCTCCCTCATCTCCAAGTTGTTGCAGGAGCATCAGCCCACCAGGAGATGTTCCTTCCACGGCATCAGGCAGGAAACTGCTGCCTTCAGCCCTGCTGGCCTAAGTCTTAAAATGGCTGCTCATCACAGCCAGGGCTGCACCTGCCAGCTGCTTGTCCCAGTTCTTAAAGTGGCAGACACCATAGGTGTTCTGCTATAGTAAGCCAGACTGATCTAAGGGGCTTTGAAAAGGTGTGTGTGGAGGGCTAGGAGATACGAATTAATGCTAAGAACAAAGGAAAGCAAAATTAATTCGTCCAAGTGGAAATGGGATGTGTATGAGAAGGAAAAATAAAGTGGTCAGTATGAGGTGTGAGGGCAGAAGGATTTGGTTGGAAAGGCAAATCAGTTGGTTTGGATGTACAGGACCAAACAGAAATTGCATAGAGGTATAAAATGAATTGCTTGGTGTGTATGGGAGGGCAGAAATAATTACCCAGTGTATATGATGAGACAATCCCTATAGACATGGTTAGCAGAATATTAATTAGTCAGCTTATTGTGAGGAAACACAGGCTTAATTGTTTAATGCACAGCAGAGCTGGCCACACACTTTTTTTCCTGTGGAATTTTGATTTTTCATATTTTTCATGTTTATATTCATTTTTGTTGACTTTTTCCTTCAGCTTTTGGCTAAATGCAAGAAATTTTCCAGGTCTTCTTTTTTTAATCTAAATTTCTCTAGAAAGCAAGCATGTTATTTTAAATAAAAAAATAATAACCACATCTTCCACTAAAAATTTTTTTGACAGAAAAATATTTAATTAATCCCATCATGTCAGATTGAGAATTGGATGGATTTTTCTGATATTTGCAGGGGAAATTTGTTATTTATGGCTAATGATATATGAAGGAGGAAGGGACAATAGAAAGACATCCGATGGGGATCAAGGAAAGCAATCTCTTTTCACCTTGTTCCTATCTCCCTAATTTCCTCTACTTAAAATCTACTTTCCTCCAAACATACTCCATCTCTGCTTTTGCCATGCACTCATTCTGTTATTTTCCCCAGGCCACTAGCTACCCTATTTTATATGAAATTGGGCAATATCAGAGAAAGCAAGGGGACAAAAGGATACAGAACATCCAACTTCATCTCTGAGGATGAGAAGCCAGTAAGCCTTGCAACACTTGGTCTAGGGACAGACATTCAAAAAGCCTGAGCCTGAATTGATTCAGTCTTTGCAGGTTAGTCTAACCTGGCTGGCTAAATCAGTTAAATAACTAGACAGACATCCCAGAAATGCAGGCACATGCCTGCAGTGGCTTAGGCTAGAAGCTGGGTGGCGCTAGAGCAGCCCTCCTTTCCCTTCCTCAGGGCTGAGCTGAAGGGGGTGTGGCCAGGCTCCAGCAGGATTCTGTGACTGGGGTGGGGTTCCCCCCAACCTGCTCCTGAACAGCCCAGCAGGGCATGTTTATCACCTCTGACTCAGTATTTATCACCCCATTAAGAAAACAGAGGGACACTACCAGCTATCTGTTGATTCTGCCTTTCTCCTGTGTGCCCTAGCTCTGAGGTAGCCAGCATGTGGTCTATTAGTTAATGCTGAGAGGTGTCTGTGAGAGATGGGGGAATAACAGAGTGTGTGTGTGGGGAAGTGGGGGGGGGGGGGGGGAAGCAGAAGCCAGGCAGACTACTGCAGAAACTACCCACACTGCAGGTGTGGAGCAGAGGGGAGGAGCCAGCCCTGCTGTGGAGCAGAGAGTCCCACCCAGCACAAGAGCATGATGGGATTCTGGGGGAGTCTGATTTAATTTAAACCAGCAAGGGGTCTGGGACAGACATTGCATAAACCGGTTTGAGCCAAATCAGTTAAGTCTGATATTCCATTCAACCAGGTTTATCTCAAACTGGTTTCAGCCATTCTCAAACTGGTTTATGTGCACTGAACATCTGTTCTGTTACAGGTTTAAACCAGTTTCTGATCACTTAAACCAGTTTATGTGTAATGTCTATCCCTAGCCTTGAGGAAGAAGAGCAAGAATATCCTTAATAGCCACTTGCACAATGAGGGAGAAGTACCAGGTTGCCCTGAACCACCTGCCATAACCCAAGAGGCTCTAATCACAGCTGGGTCCACTAGGCATTACCATTATACAAATGAACCACGCCCCCCCAAACGGTTTCAAGGCGAGGAGCCACTTTATTTAGTCTTGTCGCTAAGGTACAGGAACCCTGGATTCAACTGCATGACCCTGAGTAAGACATGTTACTAGCCTGGCAGTGGGGCCGGGCTACAAGGTGGTGCTGAGCACGGGGTGGGGGAAGCAACCCCTCGCCCGCCCCATGCCTGGCACCCCACGCTGCAGCTGCTTGCAGCCTGCCTGGGGCTGCCTGTGCCTGCTCCGGACAGCCCCGCGTGAGCTGCAAGTGCCTGCAGTGGAGGGCGCTGGCCATGGGGCAGGAGAGGGACCACTTTTCTTCATGCAGGGAAGGAGCTCAGGGAAAAGCTGAGCACAGGGGGAAAAGCAGCCCCTCCTCCACCCCATGGCTGGCACTCCCTGCTGCAGCCACTTGCAGCCTGCGGGGCTGTCCGGAGCAGGAGCAGATAGCCCCATGTGGGCTGCGAGCAGCTGTAGCACAGGGCGCCAGCCATGGGGCGGGGAAGGGGCCACTTCCCCCCCTCGCTCCTTCCCTGCCCGGGGTCCCTCCTGCCCTTCTCCCCCCCCACTTACTTGCAGTGGGGCAGTCACGTGCTCCCAGGCCAGAAGCCCCGTCAGGGGCTTTCGGCTGTGGGGAGTAGCGCCGGGCGGGCCCCACTGTTGTTGGAGCCAGCTGGGCTTCCCCTGGGTCCTACTTCCCTTGGTTCCTGTCATTTTTAACAGAAACCAAGGGCAGAAAAATATTAATTCTCTACATTTTTTAGGGGCCCCGCGGGCTGGACAGAATAGCCTCACAGATTTGATCTAGCCCGCGGGCTGTATTTTGCCGACCCCTGGACTAGATACTGCAAAACTGATTAAACACATTTTAGATTCCTTGGAATCTTGACAAAACTTAAACAAAATGAGCTTTATTCTGCTCTCAGATAATAAAGTTATTTCTTTCTGAATAACATACACTGTGTAAACTAATGTGCTGTTTCTTCTGTCCTGGTTCCTCACCTGATACCTTCATTAACATGGTAGTAAAATCACCCACAAGCCACCAGAGCTGGGTCTTCTCTAGGCTTTCTCCCACCTGCAACCACAATTTCAGTAATAGCGTTGGTAGAAAGATTTCCTAAAATCCACTAGTGTAGGTAAAATGTGAGAGACCAAACCCCCAAAACAGCATCCTCTTGCTTCCCCATTTTATTTTCACCTCCTTAACAGCTTATCACAATGTCATCTAGGGCAGGAAAATGTTATTCCCCTCCATAAATATTTTAATACAGTTCAAGGTTATACAACAAAAATGGCTGTCATTGCATGGAAACCATACAGTGACACACTCCCACCTACTACTCTAGTTTAGTGTGTATTTCAGGAGGAGGCTCTGAAACAAACAAGAAAAGGTAACTTCCATGAATTCCTTTATCCTTTCTGTTGCAGACACTGTATTAGATTTTATTGTTGTGCTTGAAATCAGGTCAATATACTTCAGTAAATTCTGTTCGCTTATGCTCTGCAAGCCCACAAACTGTGGGACCCTGGCCCTGAGGATCACAAGACTGAAAATTAATAGGGCCATGATTGTGTCTAATAGGAATATACTGGGGAAACGTGTGTGCGTGCCCTCGTCTACATATTTTCAAGGAGCAATATCTCAGGAAAGGGGATAGCATGATGATTTGTATATGAAGTATACCAGGCTTGGCATTTACTTAGTCAAAGAGCTAATGATGAGAGTTACTTCCATTCAAATGAGAAGAATCTGCATACAGTATTGAATATGAACTGTAATGGCCATCGAGTCCTCTCTTGAAACAGTGGAATGTTTGGAAAATCTATATGGATAGGGGCAGACATTCAAAAAGCCTAAGCCTGAATTGATTCAATCTTTGCAGGTTAGGCCAACCTGGCTAGGCTAAATCAGTTTGTAACCCAGACAGACATCCCAGAAATTCAGGGACATGCCTGCTGTGGCTCAAGCTAGAAGCTGGGGGGAGGGTGCTAGAGCAGCCCTCCCTTAGCTTGCATGGGTCGGAGTTGAGGAGGCCATGGCCAGGTTCCAGGAAGACACTCTTATTATTACCACCCTCCAGCAGCCCAGCAGGGAATGTTTATCACCCCTAACTCATTGTTTATCAACTCATTAAGAAAACAAAGCCTTTCTCCATTAACTAATTGAGCTCTTCTTAAGCAACTCTTCCAAGGAAGGACATTAAGCTACCTGTTGATAAGCTCCAAAAAGCCTGTCTGCCTCTATCCTGTCCCATAGCATAAATTGTAGCCAGCATGTGGTCTGCTAGCTAATGCTGAGGTGTTTACCTAAGGCAGAGGGGAGGAGGGAATAAACCCTATTTAGCAGGGGGAAGCCAGGTGCCCTGTACCTGCAGTCTCTGCCGGAGCTGCAGCCAGGGAGCAGAGGGGAGGGGCCAGCCCTGCTGTGAGGCAGAGAACCCCGCCCAGCCCAGAGAGCATGCTGGGATGCTGGGGGAGTCTGATTTGACTTAAACCAGCAAGGAGTCAGGGACAGACATTGCATAAACCCATTTGAATCAAATCAGTTAAGTCTGATACTACATTCAACCAGGTTAATCTCAAACTGGTTTCAGCTATTTTCAAACTGGTTTATGTGCACTGAACATTGGTTCTGTTACAGGTTTAAACCAGTTTCTGATCACTTAAACCGGTTTATGTGTAATATCGGTCCCTAGGCTATACATGCAAGACAACAGGATTAGGGATGTGTATGGTTAAATGATCATTTAACCAACCAGCTCTGTGATAACTGGTTCTAGCTTACTGGTTATTGTTTAACCTGGGGCTGGGCTCAGTCCGGGAAGGAAGGCGGGGAAGGGAAGACCTGTGGTCCCCCAGCAAGAACTGGAAGGTGGCAAGGCAAGAGAGAGGGGATGGGGGAGAGATGACTAATACTTAATAGTTAGGTTATGCGGAGGAAGGGAAAAGTGAGGAGGAGGGGAAGGGGGAGAAGAGAGGGGTGGAGTGACTAATCCCTAATAGCTAGGCTACATGGAGTGGGAGAGAAAGGGAGGGAGGGAGGGAGGGAGAGAGGAATGAGAAGGATGGGAGGGGAAATAAGAGAGGAGAGGGGAGGGGTTGCCTGCTCCCTACTTTGCAGTGCACCAGCAGCTGCTGTGGGTTAGCAAAGCCCCTCACTGCACACTGGGATTGGGACTTGGGCCCCTGCACCACCACTGTCTGCTCCCATGTGTTGAGATCAGTCGTTGAGGCCCCATGTGTCAGAATTGGGCCCCAGGGCCCCTTGCTGCCCCCACTTGGACCTGTGCATTTAGATTAGGTGACTGTACCACTTTTCATGCCCAATCCAGCACATAGGGCCATGCTATATGGCCTGTTGGGGCTCCTCCTGGGTCTGGATGTTTAACAGCTGGGAAGCAGAGCCACTGACAAATTTGTGGACTCATGGGGAGCCCAGTGAGCTGGATGACCCAGTGCCAGGGGCTGGATCTGGTCTGAAGGCCAGGGATTGAGCACCCCTATGCTAAAGTGTTTGCAAGAACTCCTGGACAAAAAATGGTTTGTCTATTTCAAGTGTGTGAGATTAGAGGGGCAACTGTACTGACCTTGGGGTGCATCTGCCAAGATTCACAGAAGTCATCTGGAAAGAAATACAATACACTGAAAAATATTATTTTGCATTAATAGAACTTCCTCAGAAAGTAAAAGCACAGCAAAGATTGTTGGGTCAGAACTGGACACTTTCTTGCTGTTCCTTCCAAAAAATATCTACTCTGTGTAAATATTTTCCAATTGCTTTTCTTTTAGAATCATAATTTTAAATGCTGCAGGTCAGCTCTGAATGTTAGCTTTAAAGTGTTAGAGTGCTTTTTCACAATGCTTTTTTGCTGGAGAGGAGTTTATTGTATTTATTACAGGTGATTAAAAAGATACACTTTATTTATTAGTATCCTTAAATAATGAACAGCTGCAATCTGCCTCTAATTTTACAGTGAATTTGTGCATTTCAAATTGGCATATCAGCTAATGCTCCCAAAAGTATTAGTAGGGTGACTATAAGAAACAGTTTCTCTTAGATTTAACTCTAAGGGATTTTTTAAAATCTTCCCTGCAAGTTTGATCTAACTGACAGTGAAGTGAGACAGACAGAACCCAATTGATTTCAGTGGGAGCTTGATCAAACCTACATTTAGAAAGTAGGGTAGAACTATATTCTGGCAAAACCATCCCTATCACTAATTTCCCACTCATAAAAGGATTCCAGGAAAAAGTTTGAGTCTAATTGCACTAGATTATTTCTGATGGTACTTGTAATGTGATGCAATTGTCTTTGTCATTAAGGCTGAATTTAAAAAGCCAAATCCCTTTTCCTGCCCCCACACCAAGTTCCAGCCAAGCAAGGATTTCATGTATGAACCACATGCTCAGAAGCCATCCATTTTTTAGATAAATCTAGAGATCATTCATAAAGTTAGGCTACTCTTATGTCTCAGATATCCTGGAAGACGCATCTAAAATTCACCCTTTTGGTGCTTTTTGGGTTGCTGATGTATGAAATGTCAGAGAGTCTCATCTATGGTCAACTACATGCTACTACAATCTTTTGTGGAAGGCAGAAAATTTGGATTTGGCTCTTGGTATGATTTGATGGAGAACAGGTCCTAGCTGATGCAGCTGGAGCTGCTGGTGAGAGGGAGTTCCTGAGGAAAGGGGTTATTTGGTTAAAGGCCTGGTGACTGAAGGTAGGTTGGAAGTCATGAGTTATGAAGTGTTGTTTCTTTCCCTCCACTTGCCAGTCCATCTCCATAGTGGTGAAACTGCTGATGCAAATAATGCTCCAGTGTGCCTCACCATCATGTGTATTCAGTGTCCCCACATTTCAAAATGGCAGCAGGGGCACTTTAACTAAAACACGTTGAACAAACTTTAGTTAGTGTCCCCGTGGCCCTTTTGAAACATGGGACACTGAATACAGGTGATGCTGTGGCTTTTTAATTAGAGTGGCTGTCATCCCCGCACCCCACCATGGAGCCCCTGTATAGACACCCTTGGTTTAACAAAGACCTGGCTTAACACATGAAACCTTGGTGTGAGACTCCACTAAAGTAGATTGGTTCACTCTGGATGAACTGGGCTCCATCAGCATGCTTACATTGTCACACTCATGCAGAATCACAACTGCCTGAGTTGTAAAACATAAATGTGTCTTATATAATATTTATTGAATTTAATTAGAGATCTTTCTTCATTTGAAAGGAACACCTTGAAATGATGAATTTCCTGGAGATTATAAGGCTTAATTTGCAAAGCAATAGCTAATGCTTTCATCAGCCAACAAATACTCTGGAATTTAATGTGTAACAGCCATTGCTTTTTATCACTTTTAGTTAATAAACAGCTGTGCAAGTAAGTGCAATTAAGGGGTATAGTTTGCAATTATGATCAGAGTTTTGCTTAGATAAAACACATTCATACACATTCTTTTTATACCCTTTGTGTAACTTATAAGTGGAATTTGTAAGCAGGTATTGTCTGACCAAAAAGTCATGGTAAAAGACATAAAAATATACTGATATATTCAAGGAGAGTCAGGAAAGTGGCAGATACATCAAGTGATTGATGACCTGTATACAAGTAATGCAAAAGCTTTGCATAAGATAGTGTCCCATAGAACAAAAAAGCGGGAATATATTGCTGTTCCTTGAAAAGTACCCTGATATTCTGGTATTATGATTTCCAGTTTAATAATGAGGGATAATCCTTAAATCTTAAACTAACCATTTGGTCACTTTTAAACTTGAGAATAAAAAATTTATGGGGGAGAACTATATCATTCTCAGGAGAAAAATAATCTAGTGAAAGTTCAATGAATATTTTATATAAAAATACAGAAAATTCTGGCAGAGAAACTGTTTTGAAATGTGTTCTTGTATTCCCCTTCAGGAAGTTCCAAAAAGACAAATGTCAGCAGAGCAAAGTTCTCAGAGTTTGCATAGTTAGGGCCAACCTCCAAGCAGATATTTTTCCACGAGGAAAACAAATGTCTGCAGGAGGTCAAGTTGAACACTGAAAAGTGCAGCCTCTCCACGTCTCATCCCTTTAGCTATCAGTGCTCCATTCTGCAAGGGGGCTGAGCACTCCCATGAAGTGTTTAGTACTCTCAACTCCTAGCAACTCCAGCAAGTAAAAAAAAGATGTGAGGACCTTTTAGCCATGTGTTTTTAAAGGTGACCATAATTAAAGAACAATACATGGGAGAAATAAATATTTGAGGATACATCTACTACCTCGAACTACTGAGCACTCTAAATGCATTTCTGGATGGTTTCCATCCCAAGAAGTGTCTGTGTTCATGCCCCCAGCAGCTGATTAAAAACAGCAATTAGAGAGAATACTTGAAAACTAATTTACTGTAGAAAAATGATTATGTGCACCATTAACGTGTTTCTCCATACAAGGTGCTGGCAACCTGAATAATAATAAAACAAAAGTGCTTACAAAAGGTTTCTTCAAAAATGCCTTTTTTTGGAAAAACAGCCTAAAGTAGTTTGTAAGTACCTGGTTCTTACCAGTGGCATTTTAGTGCATCTCTTATAAAATAAACCCAAGATATTGCCACGTCTGCAAACTATCATTTTTATATGCTCCTTTAAAAAGCACATGAAAGCCAAATGTGCAAGAGACAGCATGGCTAGTTTCAGAGCTGTCGTATAACTGTAATAATGACTTCTGACACAAAACAGCATGAAATGCAGAGCAAGTGTGACAACGGGAACAGGCAATCAGTCTGCTTGGCGAGTTGTGGGCTTCCTCAAAATTAAAGATGGAGCTCAAATTGAAATGTTAGAAGCACTGCTTCAGATTCCTAATCTAGACCCAGTTCAAGATTTTGCAGCTGGCATCTCTTTCTGCAGCATCCCAGTCAAATTCCTGCAACCCATTCAAACTCTGTCTGCAACACTGTTTGCATGGAGAACGTGCTATATTGGACTGTGGGTTACTGATTTGTTTCCCTGCAACCCCTCCAGCAGATTTTAAAAGGTTTTGAAATCCAGATGTACATTGCACAGTTCAGGCAGACTCTTGGTAAGATCTCTGGCCACATACTCCCCTAATGTAAATCTGTGTAGCTGACTGATGTCAGTGTCAACTGACACCATCGGAGGAACTAATCCCAATGTTTACTTCTCAGAGCAGAGGAGGGAGCGGAGGAGCTGAAGTGAGTGGCAACTGGCTGGGGGATTTAATCGAGTAAAAGACCCCTCTTGAAGTAGCCGCATACTAGAATAACTACAGTATTATAACCTAGACTCTCAACTTAATAGTCAGACACAACCCTTTTGTAAATAGCTATGATCCTGGACTCCCATTCTCTTTCTGTGCCTGCATACCTGTCTCTCATCACCTATGAAATATTGTCAGCGTATATCACTTCCTCAGCTCAGAGCCTCATCCATTTTGTCATCTTTTTTATGTTTAACTTCCTCCTTTATGGCCTCTTCTGACGTGTCTACATATCACCCTGTGCGCTTTACTGCACAGTAGGCTGATTTGTTGCACAGTAGTGTCACTGTCTACACATGCATGGCAATTAGGACACAGTAGACTAATTACTGTGCTGCCAGATAGTTTCGTCAGATAGAAGTGGTATCTGGCAGTGCAGTAAATTACTGCACTTAAACACGTGTAGATAGATGGTGATATCAGGATTAGTTTGCTCCAGCTCAAATTGAGCCAGCATATATTCAGTTGCATTAATTGCACTTGTAGATGAGTCCTCCATGTTCCATTTCTCCAGTTTCCAACACGGAAAAGATGCTGTTGCTGCCTTCTTACGTGTACAAAAGAAGTATGAACATACCATTCCTCACCCTAAAGCAATATCACTAGTTTCCCAACTGTTTTCAAGATCCAAAAATACAAAATAACCCTGCCTTCTTTCCAAAAATCTTTCCCCAAGAAGCCTGTGTCAGTTCGCTCTAGCTGACCTCCCAGTCTTGGTGTGTCTATTTTTCTCCACCCTCTCCCTGCTCATTTGGTTTTTTCTAACCTTTTACATGTTCCTGTCATTTGTAGTGTAACAGCCTTCTCCTTTGCAGTTCCTGCCATCTGGAACAGTCTTCTTGTGCTTCACTGACTCACCTCCTCATTTCATATCTTATTGGAACATACATGTCTTTTCTCTCTTGCATTTCTCATTTCTCTTTCCCTTGGGCATAGCTGCTTGAACAATGAGATAGTGTTTATATGGAAGAAACTATGCCAAATCAAGCTAATTTGAACTGATGTTACATGATGTGAAACTAAAATTTGACTTGGGATTCTGAGGATTATCAAGCATGTAAGAGCAGTAACATAAATGTATTAATCACTTTGCTACAGATCCTGCATGCACAAGGTGATATAAATAACAATGACAGTACATTCATGGGATTCACAGGCCTGTACAGATACTTAATATGATATTCTTTTCATTTATGCAGCTCTACAACTTTACTCCAGCCAGAGGGTGGGGGTCCAAAGGAAACTGGACTCTGTGACAAGGGCACATCTGTACATTTGCGCTAGCTTTGAAGAAATTATGGATTTTGTTTTTTATAAACTTTATGTTTTTCTAACATGCTTTCAGCAATTTTCTCCTAAAGTGGGAGGATTCTGGAAAAAGAAAACAAAAACTCATGTAGGCATTTTCATGGTCTGATGCAATTCTTGCAGTTTAACATTTTTTATCACGGAATAATACTGTACAGTGCACTACGAAAATGGGATGGCATTAGTGTATGTGCATTACCCACCTATCCATCAGTCAAACAGCAAACTCTTTAAAATATTTATGCAAAATGCAGAATTAAATTTGCCAATTCCCAGGGAAAAAGACATGCAGTGCTTTGCAAATAGAAATATCCAATTACGGTATGCTACAGTATTTCATTGAGGTTGGCAGTGAGAAGTGAAAACAAAAATATACTCACATCCTGGCAATGTACAGTGCACTCGGTGACACGGCACAGCCATCTTGTCCTATTTAGGAAATAATTTTGTTTAGATTGCTTTGTTTGGATTTGATAACATAACATAGCCACAAGCTGATCCAAACTGACAATGAGTCCCAATCTGTCTTCAGAATCAGTGCAGTTGTCACTTTACTATTTGCCTATAGGGAGGGGCCATGAGGGGGCCTGGTGGCCAGATTTTGCCAGAACTCTGTCTACATCATTGTTCTCATGTCGAAGTTGTTGTATTGGACTGTGGGTTACTGATTTGTTTCATTTATATACAAATTATGACTATAAATTGTTAGTGCTACAGGATGCATTTTCTTTATATGCAAGCTGTAATAACATTTAGAAAGATGGTACGGTTGGGAGAAGACTTAAAGCCTCCCCATTTGCTATTGCAATCTACCTCCAATGTCATTCATTGTACTCTCTAGATGCTATGCTCATATTCACAATTTAACTATACCTCTTCTATCACAAAGAACCCAGAAAGATCACAACAGGTAATGTTGCGATACTGTGGATCCCTTACAGTATGAACAGGTGTTCAAAGGACCCTGCTTAGGTTTAGGGGGTTTAGTTTTAGCTGCTTAAACCCGAGTCGGGATCCATGTGTGCAAGAACCCACTGTTTGCCGTGAGGAGATGCAGGCAGCTGGAAACAAGTAAACTGGGGAGAGGAGGTAGGAAAGGAGTTGGGGGTAAGCGGGGGGGGGTCTGGCAGGTTCACAGGGTGGGCCAGTGGGCCTGCGAAGAGGCTGCCCAGTCTGAGGTGGCGGGAGGGGCGGGGGGGGGGGGGAAAGGCGAGCAGCCCCCAGGCTGTAAAGCAGACCAGCTCCAGGGCTGTGGTGAGTGGCTGGGCTTTCCTAGCCCTGGAGCTGTGGTGTCAACAGTGCAAGTGTTCACTAGGCTGAGTTAATCCTCACTAGATCAACTTAACTGTTTGATGATCTAAAGTAAGTTCACCTCTGACAAAGACTAACTTTAAATTGGGTGTGTCATTTTTAGGGCGACCTAAGTCCTGTGAATGCCTGCACGCTGTGGCACTTAGATTGCCGTAATGTTCAGGTGATCTAAAAGTAACACTATCCTTTGTAAGCAGACTAAGCAGCATGATATCCAATATCAGAATATGATTCTCAAACTGCACTAAAATGAAATTGAAATGCTGACTGGGTGCACACTGCTTATGTGGCTTTGTGCACCAAACAAAGCCATTCACAACTGGAACCTCATCACCCAAGCAAGAAAGCAAAATCCTTCCCCCTACAATATTACTGTAAATAAGTACACGTGGACTTCTGAGAAAAATTTTTTACATCTCCCCTCTATTTCCTTTCCCATATTAAATATGACAGACTTGGGAATTATATTTTAAATGATTACAGGTTTTCACTGAAAAAGAAGCCAAAGCCTACAGTTCTTTTCCACTCTGATGCACCTGCTAGATTATCTCCTTTCCCCTCTTCTATGGCCCCCTCTTTCTGCTCCCATTCCTCCACTCCCAACTTTTTTAACTTAAAAAGTTAAATTGGGAGCCTCAGCTATACTCCCAGGTTTTTTACAACCTCTTGAGGGCTACAGTATTACAGAAAAAGTGATCAGGGACCTCTTTGTGAAGGACCATCTAAACAGACTTGCTAACTTAGAGAGGAGGGCTTTAAATTAGATTTTTGCTGGGGGTTGGAGACCAAAGCTCTGAGGTAAGTGGGGAAGCAGGTGACCTGAAGGAAGCAAGAAGGGCAATCAGGGAGGCCTTCTCATTCTTCCTGAAAAAGTAGGACAGTTGACTAGTTACACCTCTGTGCACAAATGCACAGAGGTTGGGAAATAAGCAGGAGGAATTGGAAGTCCTCGCACAATCAAGGAACCATGATGTGATTGGATAATAGAGAGTTGGTGGGATAGCTCACATGACTGGAGCACTGTCAGGATGAGTACAAGCTGTTCAGGAAAGACAGGCAGGGGATAAGAGGAGGAGTTGTGCTGTATGTAAAAGAGCTGTATGATTGCTCAGAGCTCCAGTATGAAACTGGAGATAGGTCTGTTGAAAGTCTCTGGGTTCAGGTCAGAGGGGAGACCCCTAAGGGTGGTGTTATAGTGGGTGTGTGTGAAGGACCACCTGACGAGAAGGATGAGGTTCATGAGGCTTTCTTCAGACAGTTAGCAGAAGTTTCCCAATCACAGGCCCTGGTTCTCACAGAGGACTTCAATCATCCTGAGAGCTGCTGGGAGGATGTAACAGGACCAGGCCCCAGAGGTGGCCATGACACCCCCTGGTGGCCAAATGGCTCTTGCCCTGCTCTGGCCCTGAGGTACCCTCCATTTAATTTTGTCTGCCACACCTTGATGTACTTGGTTAATCTTGGACAGGGATCCAAGAGAAGTGGTGCTGGCTCCTACCCTGGGGGTCTTTAAGAGGAGGCTAGATGAACACTTTGCTGGGGTCGTTTGCTGGGGGCAAGGGGTCGGACTTGATGATCTGTCAAGGTCCCTTCCGACCCTACAAACTATGAACCTATGAAACTATAGGGAGGCTGCCCAAGGGTCCTAAAACAAGCCTTGATTTGTCTCCCTGCTCATAAATCCCTCTTGAACCCCACTAATTTCAAATATTTCCGTTATGCTAGGTGGGCTGTCTTGGCCCATACATGCCCCCAGGGCACCAGCTCGCTTATGAGCTGTTCATGACCACCAACCTCCTCTACAGCCATGGCCATGCCACAGAGGTGTTAACCATTAATCCCATCAGTGGGCACTCATCCTCAATCTCCTCTACAGTCTCTTCAGATGTCTATGACTTCACCAGTCTCTGCCTATGTTGGGTTATGGGCCTCTGGCCCTAGTTCTTGCCCCTTTTGAGCTGTGGGCTGACTGACTCTGTCTAGTCCTGTCCCACCTGGGCTATGGTCCCCTGGCCCTAGTCTTTGACCCTATTATGGGCTGTGGGCCTCTGGACCTATCTAGTTTCACCCCTTATGGGCTGTGGGCCCCTGGCACTAGCCTCCGCCTCTTTCTGGGCACTGTCTCTGCCCCTCTCTGAGCGCAGCTTCTGCCCCACTTTGGGCACAGCCCCTGTCCCACTCTGAACTCAGTCTCTGCCCTTCTCTAGGTTCAATCCCTGCCCTGTTCAGTGTTCAGTCTCTGCCCCACCCTGGGACTCTGGTCTCACCCTCGGCCTTCACCTTCCTTGTGGCTCAGTTTAGCCTCTCACAGGCTCAGAATTCGCCCCTCTTGGGCTTCCAGGCAATCCTGTGCCCCTTGGGCACTGCTGAGAACTCCAGCCTCCCCTGCTAGTCCCTTTTAGGTCTTCCAGTTAAAACACAAACAAACATAAGTGCTCTAGGTATAATGTAAATCTAAGCCCTCTGGCTGTCTACACAAAATCTCTATTCATTATGGGTCTCTCGGTCCCCTACTGGCCCTTACCTCCTTACTTTCTGTTCTCAGATTTGGCAGGGTCTCAAGCAGTCATCCAGCAATAATCATCTCGCAGCAGAGCTCTTTCCCCTTTTGCCTTCAGGACCAGATGACTGCCCTGGATCAAGCCCTAGGTTTATATATCTCCCAGGCACTGCCCCTTTCCAGGCATGTGACTTCCCTGGGCTAGCTATGGGTGTTCTCTAATTAGGCTTGCTAACTGGTCCCTAGAGTAGTCTATAGTGGCTTATCTAGCTGTTGTAGCAGTGCTTTGTCTTTTGTGCGGGGCTCTATTTTATGGCACTACTGCAAAGCCACTAACACTGTAACAGGCTTCTTACTGCCCACCCAGGTCCTGCCTTTTTACACTACTGCAAAGCAAGTAGCTCTGCAGTAGGCACTCATAGCCTGTAAAACCCTGGTGGCGAGCTCTCCTGCAACTCTTCATGCGGGGATCCATCCAGGCTCCTTCTTGCTGTTACAGAGGGCAATACAGCAGTACACAGACAGTCCAGGAAGTTTTTGGAGAGTGTTGGAGACAACTTCCTGGTGCAAATGTTGAAGAGGCCAACTAGGGGCCATGCTCTTCTTGACCTGCTACTCACAAACATGGAAGAATTGGTGAGGAATGTAGTAGTGGATGGCAACTTGGACAGCAGCAACCACAAGATGACTGAGTTCAAGATCCTGAGGAAAGGAAGGATGGAGAGCATCAGAGTAAGGACCCTGGACGTCAGAAAAATAGGCTGAGTCACCCAGGGAACTGATGAGCAGGTTCCCCTGGGAGGCCAGTTTGAGGGGGAAAGGAGTCCAGGAGAGCCAGTTGTATTTTAAATAAACCTTACTGAGGTCAGAGGAACAAACCATCCTGATGCATAGGAAGTTTAGCAGGTATGGCAGATAAGCAGCTTGGCTTAGCAGGAAAGTCCTCAGTGATCTAAAACACAAAAATGAAACTTACAAGAAATGAAAACTTGGGCAAATGACTATAAGACTTGGAGGAGTATAAGAGTATTGCTCAGGCACACAGGGATGAAATCAGGAAGGCCAAAGCACAACTGGAATTTCAGGTAGTAAGGGACACAAAGGGTAACAAGAAGGGTTTCTACAAGTATTCAGCAAGAAGAGAATGATCAAGGAAAGTGTGGGTCACTTACTGAATGGAGGAGGCAACCTAGTGACAGATGATTCAGAAAAGGCTTAAGTACTCAATGCCTTTTTTTTACCTCAGTCTTCAGAAGTGAGGTCAGCTCCCAGACTACTGCTCCTTGCAGCACAATTTGGGGAGGAGATGAGCAGCCCAAAAAGTGGCAAAGGAACAGGTTAGGGACAGGGCCAGATAGGATGCACCTGAAGGTGCTGAGGGAGTCTGCCGATGTGATTGCAGAGCCTCTGGCCATCAACTGTGAAAACTCATGGTGATCAGAAGAGGTCCCAGGTGACTGGAAAATAACAACTATAGTTCCCATCTTTAAGAAAGGGAAGACGGAGGATCCAGGGAATGACAGACTGGTCAGCCTCACCTCAGTCCCTGGAAAAATCACAGAGCAGGTACTCAAGAAATTTCTAAGTACTTGAAGGAGAAGTTGATTAGAAACAGTCAGCAAGGATTCACCAAGGGTAAAACTCAACTTGATTGCTTTCTGTGATAACATGACTGGCTCTGTGGATGCAGAGAAAGCAGTGGATACGGTATACCTGAACTTTAGCGAGGCTTTGTCTCCCACAGCATTCTTTCAACCAAGCTAAGGAAGTACATGTTGGATGAATGGACCATAATATGGACAGAAAACCAGCTGGATCATCAGGTTCAAAGGGCAGTAATCAATGGCTCAATGTCTAGTTGGCAGCTGGGATCAAGTGAAGTGCCCCAGAGGTCGGTCCTGGGGCAGGTTTTGTTCAATATCTTCAATGACCTGGAAGATGGGATGGAGTGCACCCTTAGCAAGTTTGCAGATGACACCAAGCTGAGGGGAACAGTAGATAAGTTGGAGAGTAGGGATAGAATTTAGAGAGACCTTGTCAAACTGGAGGATTGGTCCAAAGGAATCTCATGATGTTTAATAAAGAGAAGGGCAAAGTCCTGCATTTAGGATGGAACAATCCCATGCACTGGTATAGGCTGGGGACCAACTGGCTGAGCAGCAGCTCTACAGAAAAGGACCTGGGGGGTTACAGTAGACAATAAGCTTTATATAAGACAAATACGTGTGCCTGTTTCAAAAAAGGCTAACGACATACTGGGCTGCATTAGTAGGAGTGTTGCCAGCAGATTGAGAGAAGTGATTATTCCCTTCCTTTCAGCAGTGATGAGTCCACATCTGGGGTACCGTGTTCAGTTTTGGGCCCCCCACTACAGAAAGGATGAGGACAAATTGGAGAGTCCAGCAGAAGGCAACAACAATGGTTCTGGAGCTGGGGCACATGACTTCTGAGGAGAGGCTAAGGAAATTGTGTTTATTTAGTCTGCAGAAGAAAAGATTGAGGGGGGATTTAATAGAAACCTTCAAGTACCTGAAGGGTGATTCCGAAAAGGATGGAGCTGGACTGTTCTCAGTGGTGGCAGATGGTCTCAAGCTGCAGCAAGAGAAGTTTAGGTTACACACTAGGAAAAAAACTCTCATAAAGAGGGTAGTAAAACACTGGAACAGATAGCTTGTAGAATCTCCATCCTTGAAGGTTTTTAAGACCTGTTTAGACAAAGCCTTGGCTGGGATGATATAGTTGGGGATGATCCTTCTTTGAGCAGGTGGTTGGACTAGGTCCCTTCCAACCCTAATCTTCTATGATTCTATGACTACTGCTGGCTGCGGTGATTAAGTAGGAAACTGCTTCCTTCCTTACTGCACTGACACTGTTCTCCAGAGGTAAATGGACACTTTATACACTTAGGTCAGAAAGCTGGACTACCCTCCGCCAGCTACAGTGCATTTGAAGCAGGTATGCATTAGTATGTAGGGGAAACCTTAATTTCAAATTTCCTTATTTTTATGAGTTCACATTAAAAACATGTTAAGATCAAAGATATATATAAATAAGTTGAATTTTTTTCCCTTTCCAGACTGTTAATTCTATGGCCTCCTGGAGGTACTGCTAGCCAAAGGATCTACACAAAACACACATGCACACCACTGTCTAAATGAAAAATTCATCCTAAACTTGTTGGATAGCTAGTCTCTCTACCTCGTAGCAGCTAATGCTTGATCCCCTCTCTAATTCCTGAGAGATAACAGGCAATATAAAGTTCAGACATTTCCCTCCTTGCATTTTCCTTAATAAGTTTCATGCCTGATTCTTTTATACTAAAACCACTTTATGATACCACAGAGGTGTGGAATGGCCTAGGTATATATGAAAACGAGGTACATTGTGCCTCTGCTTATAACTTAGGCAGTGCTGGTCCTAATGATGGTCCTAACCACATACCAACAGTGTGGCATTTCTTTAATTGCCAAAGTAGTGGGAGTGGGGCTGAAGAAAATACGTATTTGTCCAAGAAGTTGGAATGAGCATGTTTCTTGTTTCATTCTGCTCCCATTTAAGCTGGTGAAAGCTTTGCAATGGACTCCAGTGGAATCAGGATGGGGTGTGATTTTTTTTTTTTACTTTTCTCACTGATGCAGACCACTGGACACAGCAGTAGGACCAGCAATCAGTTCTCACTGGCCCAAGGGAAATAGACTAGTAACATTTTGGAAATGTCAGCAGTACTTTCATTTATTGATATACAGATATATTTAATAGTGTGCAACTGCCAGGAAAATTATGGAAACCATGGGAAACATCTCATTTGCTCTTTCTGGTCTGAATCCTGAAAACATTGATTTCAGTGGGACCATTCATATCCTTAAAGTTAAGCACATGTGTTTGAAGAACTGGGGCCTCTGTGTTTCAACTTTTTAAATTCTCATTTTTTCTGGGCCTTAGTATAATAAACCTCTGTAAAAGCTCTTAAAGTTTTCTACACAATTTGAAGTTATGGTACAATTGACAAAACAAAATTCCAGATAAACATCCAAATTCATAATGTCATCTTTAAAAGTAACATATAAAATGTGCCGCCTCCTATAAATTGCCTTATATAACCAGTAGAGATCAGCTGCTGAAGCTGGGTTTTTTGCTTAAAACTTTTTGCCATGGCCTTTATAAACTGAATGGGAAACTGTTTTCCTTGGCCCATCAAAATGCTTTATACTGAGTCCTTCTCTTTCATTATCCTTTTACAGGAGAAAATAAAGGCAAAATTCTGGATCCCAAAACAATGGGTTTTAGGGATCAAGCCTTTAGCCTGTGTCTAAAACTCAATAGAGTCATTGCCACCACCATAAAATTGGAAAGTTCAAATGCCAATTTGCAAATGCTGATTCACTGAGCTTTCTACACTTTCAAAAAATGATTCCATTATCTATTCAATTTTGTTTCCTTTTTATCTTTTTCTTGAAATATCAATTTAAAAAAAAGACTTTCTAAAACATACCAACCAGCTACAATGATCTCTTAGACATGGAAAAATGGCTTCTAGTATATTAAGGGCTTGTGTCCAGTTACTTTTTGCTACTAAGATAACTTCCCTTCTTGAAGGAACTACAATTTATTAACACACACTAAATATTTTTTGATACTATGCATGGTTTACAAGAACACATAACTTTACAGATGTATTCATGTCAGCAGCAGCCCTGGATTTATTTGAAACAGAAATTCCTCTCAAGGTGCCTAGCAGGGTGATGACCTTTAATTCCAGACATCCCAGTTTTGATTAAAACCACATGAAAAAAGTTCATCTTTGTAATCCCCGCCTCTGCCTCCATGACTTTCCCTTCCCTCAAAAATGTCTTTATTAATATAACACTAATAACTAACACACATTTGCATTTATAGCATGCTTGCAATTACTGCCTGACTCTCTGCTACAAGAAAGACACCAAAGAGTTCAGGGAATTTTCTAAATATGTCATCTGAAATATAACAGAAGCCATGCCGGGATTAAGCATGAGGTGCTAGATGCATATTTGTATCTTTATGGAAGAATCCTATTATTGAGACATCATCGTTCTCTCTATACTGACATTTCCTATTACTTTTTCTCTTTTTAACTGATATCTTTGCTTGATATCAGGCAATCCCCAGGCACTCAAATGCAGACCAAGAGTCTGAACAGTGTTAGACATAAGTGGAGAAAGTCAGTTTTGCTTTTTCATCTTGGCCAGTTTTCTTGTTTTAACTCTTCAGCCAGAACATAGTGCACAGAGAATAGCAGAGATACATTTACGATGTCAGCCTGAGTAGGGACTTGGGTGTCAGACAAAAAGGAACCTCTCTCTGTTTATGCCTCACTACATGTTCTTCCAGTTCTCTGCCATTGTAGCAATCTAACTGCTGCCAACAGGCACCATTATCATAATCACAAACATTCCTACTGAATGAAGAAGAGAGTCTTTTTTTTTTTAAAGAAGGCATCTACCCTTTGACAAGAGAACTCTCTTTTCTTCCATTGTCAGAAATAAATGGCCCTTTATCCTATGCACATAAGAGGATGAAATCAAACGTATTCAAAATCAGAAGGTTGTACCAGCCACTTCCAAAACAGCTGGGTAAAGAGAAGGAGAGAGAGAATGTAAAATAAAATTTGCCAAACTTAGGGCACAATTTGGACGACTGGTATTAAAAAAACAATAATTTCCCAGCGCACAGTTCTGCTATCACTGGCTAGAGCAACACACTCCTTAAGCAAGGGCATTCTGAATTTCTTACCCATTTTAGGACAGGGACAAAGAATGAAAATATGGCACTGATCAACATGAAGCAAGTAACAGTCTTAGGAATATTAAACAGTCTTAGGAATATTAACTGCAATAAGACGGCTAGGAAACTGGCTCCAATAATAGATAATGCTCCTGGAATCCTCCTTCCCCACCCGCAAGCACCACTTTAATCAGTGTCTCTTTTTATTCCTGAGATTAGAGATCAAAGGAGCAGGTTGTATCTTTATTCCCCACCCCACACTCTCAGGATCCCTCTTGCAATATTTTAAAAAGAAAGGCATTAAGATCCTTAATGGTCAGAGCTTTCTGATTCTGGAAAAAGTCCCCCATCCCTCCCTTTTTACCTAAGGCAGCTGTTTTGATTGAATACAGGCATTGTATTA
>NW_005841937.1:548545-549700 GCF_000455745.1 Alligator sinensis
TAGGAAACTCAACAAGCTGATGAACAGTGCTAGTTCTAGTTTTAAAGTTCACATTGATTTCTTTATCTATACCTCCCCACCAATATTAGCACTGATCTTTAAACAGACAAAGAAATAAACACTTCTAACATGGTTCAAGGCTCAGAATAATCTAGTTCCATCCCAGAATTTTCAGTATATGGTGCTATTTTCAACAAGGAAGCAGTGTGTACAAAATGCCCAAAATACTGTACAAGTCCTTCCAACAGGCTCATGGAGTCTAATCTGTTGTTGTTTCTGGCATTGTTGTTAGGTGAATAATGCTGAATGCTATTTTCTTACTTCATATCCCAGATAGCAGCATCAAGTGCATGACTCTGAAAGTAGACATCAATTGGTGATTATGTTTGAAGTACAATAATAACTGACTTCTAAGTACAATCTAGACTCACTAAAATAACTACAGAAAAATCTCTGGGCCTAAACAGTTACAGGAGTTATTCCAAACGTCGGGAAGGGTAATTGCTAAACAGTAGCTCTTTTCTTCAGTGTAGAGGAAAAGCTACAGACAGTGGATTTTTTTTTATACTGTCAAAGCACTAGCAAGGTTGAAATGTTTACTTTACTGTTTGAACTATGTGTATATTCTGTAAGATGAAAATTGTGTGTTGTCACAATGCTGAGTGCCCTCACATCTCAAAAGCAGTCCCACACCAGATTAGGTCCTGTGACACCACTGCTCACCATTATTACTACTATACAGAATGTATAAACTGTCAGAGGTTCTTCTGATTTTATCTTAAGAGTTGCTAAAATACGACTATAGGTTGAATTATGAAACAGGTACCCATTATCAGTTTGTCAGAAAGTAAATACAACCTTGCTTATTTACCTTCAGTGTAAAGATATATTGAGGTTTTTTTGCAGATTGTATTTTAGATAGTTGTGCTCATACTCAAAACAGATTTTTTTTAAAGACTAGTAAAGCATTTAAATTTAATTTTAACATGTTTCTGAACATAAATAAGATCAACTGAAGCAGGGGAAAATGTTCATAAAGGACTTTAAAACAAGTCTGACTTTAGAGTATTAGCTATAAGTTTGAAATCAAGGCCCATTTTTTAAGGAAATGTAACTGGTGGAGTAAATTCATCATATTGGAATAGTTTTATTCTA
>NW_005841937.1:549916-573794 GCF_000455745.1 Alligator sinensis
TCAACATGAGGAGTTATACTGGAATAGCTGGAGTGGCATAATATCACCGCTGTCATTCATTTTCCTCATGTAGGCCAGCCTTGGTGAAACTGAGTTCAATACCAAGTGGCCCTGGTCTTGCATTGCAATCATGCCAACTTTGTTTTTTTCCTTTGTGTTTGATCTGAAATCAAGTGTAGTTAGACATTTTTAACTGGGTTTTGCAATGAGATTGTTTTCACTCCATTCAAACTCAAAAACCAAATGTGAATCTTGAGATACACAAATGTCTGTAGACTGAAGCTAAATACAGTGTTTACACACAGATGAAGCAAAATTAATGAGTTTTCACAGCTATGCTAGCAGCTGTTTTTATGAATTTTAAGATGTCAAAATTATACTTTTTTTCTTTTAAAGTATTTTTTTAATGATCCTCTCTAAAATAGCTTCATTCCTTTCCTGAATACATGCCTGATGTTTTTGTAGTGTGTAAGATTATTTACTTTATGAAGCATGATATCTAAACCCACATTTGCACAGAGTTGATACTATAATACAGAAAAAAGCATTTGTATAGGCTACTCATCACTATTTATGGAATGAGCCACTAAAATGAGGAAGGTAACAACTTTAGCAAGGCTTTTGATATGGTCTCCCACAGCATTCTTGCAAGCAAGCTAAGGAAGTATGGGTTGGATGAATAGACTGTAAGGTGGACAGAAAGCTGGCTGGATCATCAGGCTCAACGGATAGTGATCAATGACTCAAAGTCTAGTTGGCAGCTGGTATCAAGCGGGGTGCCCTAGGGATTGGTCCTGGGACCAGTTTTGTTCAATATCTTCATCAATGATCTGGAAGATGGGATGGAGTAAACCCTCAGCAAATTCACAGGTGACACCAAGCTGGGGGGAATAGTAGATAAGCTGGTGGGTAGGGCTACGATTCAGAGAGACTGCAACAAACTGGAGGATTAGGCCAAAATAAATCTCATGAGGTTCAACAAGGACAAATGCTAACTCCTGCACTTAGAATGGAAGAATCCCATGTACTGCTACAGGCTTGGGATCAACTGCCTAAGCAGCAGCTCTACAGAAAAGGACCTGGGGGTTACAGTGGACAATAAGCTGAATATGACTCAACAGTGTGAAGACTAACAGCAGGCTGGGCTGCATTAGTAGGAGTGTTGCCAGAAGATTGAGGGAAGTAATTATCCCCCTCTATCCTGCACTGGTGAAGCCACACCTGGAGTACTGTGTCCAGTTTTGTGCCCCCCCCCACTACAGGAAGGATGTGGACAAGTTGGAGAGAGTGCAGTGGAGGGCAGTGAAAATGGTCAGGTGGCTGAGGCATATGACTTGTAAGGAGACAGTGAGTGAACTGGGTTTATTTAGTTTTCAGAAGAGAAGAATGAGGAGGGATTTGATAGCAGCCTTTAACTAACTAAAGGGTAGTTCCAAAGAGGATGGAGCTAGACCGTTCTTGGTGGTGGCAGATGACAGAACAAGGAACAATGGTCTTAAGTTTCAGCAAGGGAAGTTTAGGTTGGATATTAGGAAGAATTTTCTCACTAGGTGATGAAGCACTGGAACAGGTTACCTAGAGAGGTGGTGAAATCTCCATCCTTGAAGGGTTTAAAAGCCCAGCTTGACAAAACCCTGGCTGGAATGATCTAGCTGGGCACGGTCCTGCTTTGAACAGGGGGTTGGACTAGATGACCTCCTGAGGTCCCTTCCAACCCTAGTTTTCTGTGGTTCTCTGAACTGAAAATTGTGCATGCATATTCAGTAAAAAGCATAATATAATAGAAGCATGCAACCAACCACCTGTGAAGATGTGGGTGCATATATGAAACAGCCTTTTCCTCAAAAACTTGCACAGTTAATCCAACATTTTAGATCTGATTCTGCAACTTTAATATCATTGTCTCCATCAACTTCCTCAGCCAAAGGTTGTCTCTTATGTACAGTAATTATGTCCATGATTTAGCAAGGTACACAAGCAGATGCTTAATTTTTAGCATATGAATACTCTCACTGACTTTAAGGTTACATGCTTAAGTTAGACACCAAGCTTAAATATTTTGCTGAACCAAACCTATAAAACTGTCAGCAACTATAATAATGTTTCTGTAAAACAATAAAAATAAATCAAAATAAGTCAACAAAAGCCAAGCTCTCTTTGCAAAGGATCCATTGCCACAAATGGAGTTATTTTGTATAACCACATGAGAATATCAGAGTTGGTGATATTTGTTATATTAGTCCAGCAAGCACACATTATCTCTGTCTCTACAACACTAGGTCTGTCATTCATTTCTGGAAACAGTCATAGTTGGAATTATACATTCAACTCAGAAGTTGCAGTTTCCAAGGAATTTAATAAATAAAGTTCAGGTGCTAGACTTTTGTGGCCATTGAAAGGAAAAGGGAAAGAATAAGGAATACACGGAAAAGCAGTGTTGTGCTGTTTTCAGGTACCAGTCTTTCCTGTCACCCTTTTCTGACTGTGTATGTCTAATGCCGAGGATTTTTCTTTATCCTTATGTCATAATCACTGTGACAACTCAATGGATTATGCCTGATAAACTGTCAGTGTAGAAATGATCCACTAACTGCAATTAATTCAAAAGAAAACAACAGTCAATCAGATCCTCTGCAAATTTCAACTTTGTTTTTGGTAAGCCACAGCTATAGGTGATCTTTGGTGGCATGGGAAGGCCAGCAGCAGTCCTTCTTATATGCAGTCTTTTGGGGGAATGCTGAATTACAGTGACACCCCTCAAAGGCAGATGTAGAAGTCTAGAGTGAAAATCTTGGACCCACTCAAGTCATTAGAGGTGTTGCCATTGATTTCAGTGGGGCTAGGATTTAACCCTTAAGAGCTTCTTGGTGGATATGAAGAGAACAGACCTGTGGTATACATTTTAAATAGCAAAGTACATCAATATTATCTCCCCCCACACACACATTGCATCTGTTTTCCTTACATTCTTATTGAAGTGTAAAGATTGAACAGGCCAGATTTCATTATGGATTATTTCCCACTATCGGTTATTAAGAACAATAGCAGAAAGGGCATATGATAAGAGGTTCAAGTATAAATTTCAATATATCATTATGAGAATAAATCTTTAACCAGAGACATTATGCAAGTTATAGTAACCTCAGTGAACGGCTTCTTCTCTGACATACTATCAATGTGGAACTTTTTTGAGAGCTGACATTAATCTTTCATTGATCTCATTTAAAGAGCTAGAAAGAGGTATGTAGTTAACTGTGTTATCCCAAAGTCACAGCCTTCTGCCATACAAAGAGCTGTATTTCCTGCAAGCTTTGTATCCAGATATCAAGCTCTAGAGAATGGATTCCATTGTCAGGTCATCCATTAATACAGTGGTGCTCAACATTTTGGTCTCATGGGCCAGATGAGTGGGGCAGGGGTCAGTACAAGGGCCATACTGAGCCCCGTGTGCCAGGATTGGGCCCTGGGATTGGGCCCTGGGGGCCCAGTGCTGCTCCTCCCCCATCCCCATACATCGGGATTGGTCCCCCGGGGCCTGGCACCACCCCCTCCTACCCAGCGTGCCAGAACTGGGCCCTTGGACCTGGCACCACACCCAGCCAGACCTGCACACTGGGATCAGGTGCCCAATCCACTGCACAGGACCCAGGGCTCCCCACGGGTCCAGAAATTTTGGCAGTGCACGAGTGGTGCCACTGCTTTCTTGCTGCAAAATTTCCAGATCCATGGGGAGCCCTCCAGGCTGGATGAGGGGGACATGGGCTGGATCTGGCCTGTAGGCTTGAGGTTGAACAACCCTGCACAAATACATTAACGTAACATTCTTTTCTGCCCCCACAAGGTAAATTTACTTCTGAATACAATGACATATTCATATTTTCTAATGAAAATGGATTTAGATTCTTTCCTCTCCCACCCCTCTCCCAGTCTTAATCTGTCACATTGGAAAAGATAAATATGTTAATTTTTGCATTTACACAGAATAACACAGACTGTTATATACACTGAAAACTTGAAGTCTCACAGTGTTGGAGTTTTGCCCATGTAAGCTCAAGGTTAAAACGATAAGCTACACAGCAAGCACTGGGGACTCTACTTCTTCATTGATTGTGCTGCTCTGTGACTGCCAAGTTGTTGCTGTCTGGTAGCAAGATTAAGGTTTAAAAAGTAAATGCATGATAGGATCTCATTTAGGTTCACATCCCCCCAGTTGTGCTGGTTCTTTGTCCATGGCCTGATTTCACAGGGGATGTAAGCTTTACAATGGGTCAGTATGTAAGATTGTGCCCAGTTCTTAAACTTATGAGTGCCCAAGATACATAGGATCAAAACATAAGGTCTGAATTGGATCCTTACTGGCTGGCAGGATCTCTGGGAGTCAAGCTGCTAAAATCCTGCACAGTGCTTAAACCTTGTGCTCTTTATAACAGTTGTAATTTTTCATTTTCTCTCTGTATTATCATGTACAGTGGTGCTGGTGAAAGGTACTGTACTGCCCGCCCTGGAGACCACTGCCATCTCTCTACCTAGAATGGGCTAAGCCCTTGTTAGAGAAGACAAGAATCAGCCTACGTAATCAACCATATCAACCAGTCTACATAATCAACCATATACCATGGTTGATAGACACCTGTGAATTTTTAAGTTAGAGTTACCCCTACAATATTACAATATTGGCTGTTGCACAGTTCTTACGTTTGTACTTATATTTCATTTAACTGAAAATTACTGCTGCCAATGAACTATCAAAACTCTGAAGGGCTTTTGTACACACATACTGCAGAAATCCCCTTTGCTTATTTAAGTTCTAGGATATGATTTTATTTGTTCATCTCCTCTTGTTTAGCGTCATTGCATCCAGAGAGACAGACTTCCAAACACACTGAATACCACTGGTTTGGAGCAGTTTCCTTTTTGTCCTCCTGCCTCTAGGTTAATTTCCTATTTCAGTAAACAGTAATATGCCTGCGGTCCTGTGTACCATCTGAATAGCCATGTTCTTTTTCTCACATGAACTCAATATTGACCTTATTCTGTGGAATGCTTAAAAATTGGAAAGCAAAGCAAACAACAAGCCCGCCTGATACATTATGATGAATTCCAACTGAACTTAATAGATGCGATCTACTGTATATAGGAAGTGATCAATAGTGTATCAGGTCTAAGTCTTTCTTTAGAATGCTACTGCTTTTCTGAGACTATTCATGTTCTCGGAGTATTTATGAAGAAGCATTTATATAATCTTATTTTAAGGAGAGAAGGAGGAAATTACAGCTAAGCAGCTACAGGTGGTCAAGAATTTTTCAATGAAACATTTTTTCATCAGATAAACACAATACTTTTTGTGAAAACATATCCATTTCCATGACATTTCCACTAGGAAAGTTTCCCAGGTCCACAATAGAATTTCTGGGCAGGGAGCAAGCAAGAGAAAGCCATCCACACAAAACACAGCCTATATTCCTGTGGCTAAGAGACTTACCTGGAGTATAAGAGATCTAGGTGAGTTCCCTAACCCTTGATTTAGTCAGAACTGGTATTCATGCATTCTACCCAGTGCTGTTTGGTATTAAAAATGGCCAGATTCGATTTCTAGGGGCTCCTGTTAATAAATAGAAATAACAAAGGAGCAAATTCCTACCCAGAAACATGGGAAAACTAAGTGGACTATCTGGGCACTTACGATGAGCAAAATGTTCCTAGTCACAGACCACAGAGTTCCAGGAGTTAAGCAAAAAAGACTTTTTCAAAGGGACAGTATGATAAACAGCAATTTAGGGAAATCAGGTGAGATTACCCCAAGGTTATTTATCAATTTAAAAAAAAATTGTATCCGAGGCCAAATTAGCCAAAACTAATTCCAAATCCAAGAGTCCAGAACCATAAGTGGCCCTACTACCAGCAAACATCCTCCACCAAAACCTGGGGCTTCAGATGTTTCCAAAACCTTTTGCAGGCATCCTACTTGCAGGCCCAAGCCTGGAGGCTTGGGGTTTGGATGCCCCTGAGTTTTGCTTGCCCCTAGCCATGCGGCCCTCAGAGCAAGCAAGGGAGGAGACTCCCATTTCCATAAACTGGGCTTAAAGCAGCTACACCTTGGCAGGTACTGAACCATACCAGAAGAGCAGTTCTCCCGCAGAGCACTTCAGGAAAACTGCCTTCATGGACACAGATGCATGGTATTTCCCCTGCCAGCTTAAGAAGCCACTATGCTTAATCTGAGCCTTCAAGAGACACTTGAAAGTTGTCCTCCTCCCAGAAGTGTGATGGGAGTGATGAAATAGGTAGCAACTACCTGTAATGCTTTTGGTTCTATGCACTCACAATTAGCAGTCATAGTTTAGAGTCCACAATTCAGACAGGTGGTACTGTCCCCTATATGTGGCATGTAGTTTCCAGGGGCTCTGTTACCTCTCCAGGCCATAGCTAATATTGGATAGGCAGGTCCTGTCCCAGGGTCCTTCACTGGGAGCTGCTTTTCTGCTCTCAGTGGCTTCTGCGGGAGTAATCATCATCATTGTTCTGCCAGCCTGTTGTTCCCGATCCCATGTTGACTCCATTCAATTTTCCAGGCCATCTCAAATCAAATTACATAGTGTTGTAAATTTTTTAATGGGGAAGACTTCACATCCAGAATCCCAACTGAATCCTTATCCACCCTTCTTATTCTTGCTTTGCTTTAGGTGTTTTTCCCTCACCATTGTAGTCTGTGTCCAAAGTTAGGGTGATTCCAGACCCCAGGCACATTTGACATTATTCACTTATCTATCCATTCCCAAATGTACCTATTTGATCTACTTCCAACTCCAAAGCTTAACCGCATTTTAACAAAAATGCATCAAACTGTTGCATAAAAGAGGTGAAAATAGCACATGCAAATGATTTGCCAATGAGGTTAGGCCCCTATACCTAGTTCTTTTGCTCATTCATAAAGCCAGCAGATAGCTGTCTTCCCTACAGGCTCTCTGTTTATCTACAACTCTCAGGCTTTGTCCACAAGAACCACTTTGAGTGATTCTCAACTAGGGAACCTACAATCAAAGGATCTTCAGGGGTGTCATAGGGTTTCATGCAATGTTAAGACTGTTGGGTGTGCAAACATGATTCACAAGATAAACCCAGCAATTTCAAATTGGAATCCACGGTGTTAAAACAGGGGTGGGCAAAATACATCCTGTGGGCCAAATTTGGCCCGCCAGGCAATTTTATTTGGCCCATGGGCACCCACCAACTAATTGTACTCTGCCCAGCCCAAGTGCCTCACTGCCACCCTCGTGCATGGAAGGGCCCAGCCCAGCCAGCATGCAGCTTCTGGGTGAGGTGGCTGCTGCCACTGGTGCAGCCGCTGGGGGACCTGCTGGGCGTCCCTGCTGTCCAGCAACACATCCTTATATCCCTGGTGCAGCGCTCACTCCAGAAACAAGGTAGAGAAGTGGCGGGTGTGGAGGGAAGGTGGAGCTGGGCAGGCACATGGAGCGTGAGGCTTGCAGGAGCACAAAGCCCCTGCCCAGGGCAGGTTGAGGGTGTGACAGAGGGTGATGGGGTGTGGGGTTCCCCCCCCACACACATTTCCCTTATGGTGCACAGCTTCTACCACCAGCAGCAGCAGCTGGCAGTGGGCGCTTGGGGCGCTCAGGCCCACACAGGTGCTGCCACCCGGTGGCACGTGGCTCTGGCTAGCACTACACGTGGTGCCAAGGAGCGCAGCCAGGCTAGCCCACCTCTATCACACAGGGTGCCCTGCAGTGCACGTGCAGCTCCCAGCACTCGCATGCCATCAGGGCAAGCCCAGGGTGATAGAGCCAGCTGCCTACCCCAGCTGCTGCCACATAGGTCCCAGGACTCTGCTGGGAAGCAGCGGGGTGGGGTTCCCACCCCCCTTCCAGTAGGGTCCTGGGTTCTGCATGCCAGGGGACAGGGAAGGCAGCTGGTTTCATCGCATGGGGCTTCCTGCAGTGGCATACAAGTGCCAGGAGCTGCATGTGTACTGCAGGGAACCCCACACGATAGAGGCAGGCCAGTCTGGTTGCACTCCTTGCCACCATGTGCAGTGCTGGCCAGAACTATGTGCAGGCCATGGGCACCCTGAGCACCTGCCTGCTTTCTGCTGCTGCTGGCAGGGGCTGTGCATTATTGAGATGAGTGTGTGGGAAGTCCCTGTACCCCCCATCCTCCCTCATACCCCACAAACTCACATCCTGCCCCACATCCCTCTCATCACACCCCCTTCACAAGCCCCAGTCCCAAGATGACAACCAGGGGACAGGGCACCTATCAAAGGGCAGAGGTACCCCTGCAGCCCTTGACAGCTCACCAAAACTAATTAAGCGGCCCTCCAGCTGAAATAATCGCCCACCCCTGTGTTAAAAACAACCTGCTGTGGTTCCTGAGTTTTTTGCAACACAAGAATTCTTTATTTTACCATAGTCAGAAATGAGTGAAAACTAAGAGTTGACATTTTCTGAGGGATGCCTCAAGTCTAACAAGATTGAGAACCTCTGCTTTAGAGCAACACAACACAGGCTTAAACATAATGCCATCATCTATTTCTGTCAAATGGACTGTTTTTACAGAAGAGGACTATCCCAACAAACAAACAAAAAGTAAGAAAAAAGAAAAAAAAGAGAGGTACTGGAAGACAGACTTCTCCACTTTTATGGGTCCAAATTCAGATTTAAAAAAAAGATTGAACTTGAACCCATTGGCCACATCCACATGAGCACGGACATTTGCTTCCTTGGGGACAAGAAGCAATAATGCATCTGGTGCTGCTGCTATTTGTCCCCGAGGAAAGCCCATGCCACACTCCCTCTGGCGCGTGGCAGGTTACCCCAAGTGGGGTAGGGGAGGCTGGGACAGCAACTGTACTGGCTCTAGCAGCCTTACCTGGGGTCTTGGGTGCCTTGGAGAACTGCAGTCATGGTGCTCCTGCAGCTTGAAGCCTTGCCAGCAGCTGGCATGTGGCTCTGGTAGCCAAGCTACAGTTTTGGGCAGCGCATGCTGCTGTTAGGTGCACCACCCTGGTTTTATAAGGCATGGGTTTTTTTGATCCCGGGATCTCCTGGGGTCAACCCCACCAATGCTGCAAGGTAGCAGTGCAGGGAATGCTTGAATGTGTAGTATGTGGCACTGCAGACGGATTTGCAGTGCCATGTACTGCACATCCATGCTTGTCTGGACACAGCCATTTAGTGCAAAATCATAGAGTTTGTAGATACTTTAAGTGACATACTATCTCTGTGTTTTGGGGATGGGGCAGGGGAAAGAATGTGTTTATAAGGATGTGCTACCACCCCGTATCTGTACCTGCATATTGGGAGGATAATTAACTAATTTGTGTGGAAAATGACTTCTTGTGGGAAATTCAAGTTATGAGGCACACGGGCTTGAAATGACTGTCAAGTAAAATAAACGGATGTTTTGGGACACTGCTCTCCAAAGGCTTGTTGAGCATTTCCTTGCTTGGCTTGTGTACAGTGTGCTGTGAGCTTTCAGCATGACCTTTGGCTTTTGGAATGCTGTGCAGCGTCTGAAGAGCAAGCCTGTCTGTTCCAGCTAAACAGAGATAGCAAAAACAGCAAGAGATGTTTTGTTACTGAGTCAGTCCATTTGTATCAGCAAATGAAATGCTGCTTATTCAGCAAAACATTGCTAGAGGTGTTTAAACTGGATGGTCAGATGCAAGTTTTGTTCTTGCATGAAAGCCTGAGTAAATGGGCTTTGCTTCCAGATGGACTGTGGCTGCCCTTGCAAGTTATGAGAAGCAGATGAGACTGGCTTCTTCTAGTTGCTGTTCCTGTTTATTCCACGCATAACTGCATTGGCTATGTCCATGCTGACAATCTTTCAAATCTGTACTCTCCTTTGTTCCACCTTGAATCTGTCGAGTGGGTAAAGTAGAGATCAGCTATGTAAAAGGGTGGAGTTTTGGCCCTCTTGGGCATGTCCAGACAAGTGGGCAAGTGTGGTTTACAGCGCTGCAAACTGCACATGAAGAACATGTGACTGTATGCTACGCTGTACTGCAAATTTGCAGCGCAATGCTAAAATCTGCTACCAGGATGCCTCAATATAAAAAAACCCAAAACCACTGCAAAAAACAATGTAGCACATGTGGCAAAGGCGTGCACCACCAGAAATGGAGCCTGGTCAGCCAGAGCCATGCTCTGGCTGCTGGCAAGGATCTGTGTGGCCTGATCAGTGTTGCTGTTGCCCCAGGAGGCCTCCGGGGCCCCAGGTAAGGCTGCTGGGACCAGCCACCCCTAACCCACCTGCGATAATTTGGCATGCTCTGGAGTGCACATGCAGGGGCATGTCCTGGGTCACAAAGCAGCAGCGCAAATATATGGGGATGTGCCCTTTGGGTGCATCCAGACAAGTGCAGATGTGCAGTATGTGGCACTGGAGACCCGTCTGTGGCGTCACACACTGCACATGCCGGCATTCCCCACTCTGCTACTTTGTAGTGCAGGGCGGTTTTTTGATCCTGGGAGATTCCAGGGTCAAAAAAACCCAAGCTAAATGAAAGCGGGGTGGTGCATGTGGCAGTAGACCGTGCCGCCCAAAACCTGAGCCTGGCCAACCAAAGCCACACTCCGGCTGTCAGCCAGGCTTCCTGCTGCAGGATTGCTGTGGCTGTAGCTCCCAGAGACCCCCAAGACCCTAGGTAGGGCTGCTGGGGCTTCCCCTACCATACCCAGAATAACCTGGCACATGCCAGAGCGTACATGGCATGGGCATTCCACGGGGACAAGTAGCAGCAGCACAAGATCCCATTCTTGCTTTTCTGGACATGCCCCTTAAGTCCAATTTGACTCCACTGTGCTGGGTACTAACATATACACAGAAGGGCATGATCCCTGTCTACATATGTTCTGCCTCTGTCCCTACTTTGAGACCTTGGAGCCCTGTACAAAGAATCTGATTTGCTCCTATAACTTCATCAATACTAATCGAGTCTAAGTTTCCTCTGGGGAAACAGATACATTTTTTAAACATAAAAAGTTTCCCTGTGTCCCTCAGAAGGTGCAAGCCCCATCCTCCTTCAGTCCTCACAATTCCATTTAAGACTCTACTAACGTTAGAAAGATGTCGTTTTTAATCTGTTGCAAACCCAATGAGTAAAACTGAGCCAGAGATTTTCAGACATGCTTTTCCCCAGTAGCCCCCTGCTTTGGGGACTTTCCCACTGGGAAATTCAACCAGTGTTCTGTTTTTTCTGGTGTCAAGCTTGGGACAGTGGAGTTTCAAAAGAAACCACAGTGTGATTTGTTTATGTTAAGATAGAGCCCTTCACTGAAATGTCATTTTCTGTTTCCTTGATCTCTCCCATAATTTAGATTATTTAGCTCCAGATGCTTCCTATTCAGATTGGTTGATTCTAAGCAAACATAATTTTAATTCCTTATCTTCCTTAGATTCCTCACCGAGTCCCATTCAAGTTTGATAATTGCCACAGTACAAAAACTGGGGTCCGGCAGTGAACTTCTGCAAGAAAAAAAAATGGGACTGTATTTTTTATTTACCAGTTTCATAACCATTCCCAGCTCTTGTGAGCACAACAGTATGGAATTGCTTAAAGTGGCTTGGCCTTTGTCCATTTCCTTTTGACATTCACAGGATAACAAAGTTATAATTAAAGACACCTTTGCACTTTCGAAGGAGGGATTCGCTGTGAACACAAACTGCCTCACCCTTGTAGAAGAAAGGGGAAGGAGCCATTCCCTTCATGGCTCTGTTACCTTGGCCAAATGCTCTGCAGAGCCAGGATTCACACTTTGCCCCAAGCTGTGCGAAGATGTACGTCTACCTATATTGTGTTATCTGTCACTAACAGGAAACTAATTAGAGCCAGCAGGTTTCTGAAAAAGGAAGGGGGGAAGCAGGAGAAGGGAACACATCTCTGAACTTTACAGCCAACTGCTTAAAGATCTGGGGATTTGGGTTTTTTTTTGCGTTTCATCATTTAGCTACATATATTAGTGGAGGGAGGGAGTTACATGTCTGGTACTTGTCTCTCAGATGGATCCCTAAAGTAAATCCTTACTTTTACAGATAGGTGAAAAAGAAAGAGGCTTATTACATCCACATGCTAGTGTCAGGCTAGTAGTTGTGCGGGCCGGGTGCGATCTGGGCCCTTTTTTGTGCTCTGCGCGGGCTGTGGCCAGCAGCCCGGGCACACGGGGTTGGAGAGAACGGGTGACACGCTAGAATTAGGCACGGACTCGTAATGGTAGATTTAAAGATTGTTTACTTACACCAAAGATGGTCGTGGTGTAGGCTGGACAGTTTTCCAGGCTCAGCTCCGCTTAAGTCCTCGCTAGAGGACTCCGACAATTGACCCCGGAGTGGTTGAAGCTCCGCGGGTTCGGTAGTTTCAAAGGAAAGGGATACGTCTTAGGATTGCGCTCGGCGACGGGGAGAGGCTAGAGGCTGTTTGGCCCCTGGAGTGGTTGAAGCTCCGGCTCTTCCTCCCAAACTCCAATTGCTTTCTCTCTCTCTCTCTCCCTCCAACTTGGGCGGAAACCTCCCAAGCTCTTTATACGGCTAGCAAGCCAATCGCTAGCCGCCACGTGTGCATAATTTAGGATCGGCCAATAATGTGGCGCGAATCTAAATACAAATGGCGGGAACTCCTTTGCACCGTGCATCACTATGATGCAAAAGAAATGCACCATGCAAAGAAGGCTACAAACTGGTGGGAAATACTCTTTTGCATGCGGGTTCTCCTATTGCAAAAGAAAACTCCACCGTGCAAAGGAGCTGCAATTTGGCGGGGACATAATTTAGCGGTGCCGAAGCACACAAAAACAAAAACCCACAACTTTGGGTTGTGACAGTAGTCATGGTGAAGCATGTGTCTACATGATTTTTTATGGGTAATTCATGCTATTTTGCTAGTGTTATAATCACTGTAATATTTAATGCTGCTCAGGGCAGGACTAGTAGCAATTGTAACAGCCATCTTTGGGCCAGGAGACTGGGGCATGTAACGAGTTATCTGTAGGTCCTGTAACTTGGGCCAGAAACTGAAGTTTCAGTTTCTTGCTTGTACTTATGTATCATCACAGTAAAGTATGAGAGTTCCCCCAAAAGTTCAACATGGACCAAACCTGAGACATGTTTGCTGAGGGAAGCATCCTGCATTGCTGTTTTCACCTCAGCCTTCCAGTTTTGACTTGTTCCTCTACAGCTGGGCCCCTCCTTAGGGAAGATGACGCACAGTGTTGATATGTGCCCTACGTGTAAGGTGAGCAAGCATTTGCAGGGGATTAGCCTGAGATCAAACTCATGTTACTTCCCCTATGTTAGAAAGGAGTTTGGTTCAAAATGACGTGAAGGGCCTATGCACTAAATCACCCTACCACTTAACTCCTCTTAGCCCAAGCTTTAAAAAGCATTTGTGTTTTCCAGATAGTAGAAACGATCAGAAATAGATTCTGACATCTGTGGCTGTACACAAAACCGAGGGCTCTACTCCTGGAGGTAGACTTCTGAACTACCCGAGAATCTGGTCCTAAACCTCCTAGTCTCTCAGGCAAACTTTGCCATAAGCACCTACAGATTTGTTAATTCAAAATCACTGTGGTGTATACCGTCTGGGATTAAGTTTGCAGAAATCTCTCTTGAATGCAGAATACAGATTCCTGCCTTTGAACGGAACAGAGCAAAATGTTTGACGGCATGTTATAGGGATCTATGTTGTAGCCGTGTTGGTCTGACAAAAGAGAGATATACAAAGCTCTTGTTTCAGAGGTGATATCTTTTATTAGACCAACTAATTAGTAGCAAAAAAAACCCCTTTCTTTGCACGCTTTCCGGCAGAAACACGCTTCTTCAGGCTGAGGAGGAATCAAAGATTGTAAAAGTCCTCTTAAATAGAAAAGAAACAATTTTGCTCAGGGGATGTAGAGAGTGGAATTTTATTCTTCTAGGTATCTCTGAGTCCTTTTGTGAGAGTGTTGCTCTTTGATGTATAAATAAGGCTGTTGTCTTCCCTGGTGGTGTCCAATGTCAGAGAGAGATAAGGAGGTGAAAAATCCTTGTTTCTTGTTTAGCAATGAAGTTTACTTTTCAAAACGGCTAGAATATGATATCTTCCATGTTTCAGGGATCTATGCTGTAGCTGTGTTGGTCTAAAAAAAGACATACACAAAGCTCTTGGTTTAGAGGCGATGCAGCATGTTATATATATTCTTGGTATTGGCTGACAGTTAACTTTGGAAAAGCAAGAGGCAGAATGGTCTGTGCTCCCAGCAATGGCAAAACGGAAAGTTTACTAATTGACAGTGCCAATTAGCCTGACTAACACCTTGTGGACTATATGGGTACAATGCTTCTGGCCAGGGGTTGCATGCACTGAGCAATGCAGCAAGTTTAAAAGCACCACTGCCCAATGGAGTCATTTGCTGTTTAGATATGACCCTACTTACCTCGGATATAGCTTCTCCTTCTGTGTCATCTCTCTACACCCAGTCATCTATGACAAGCAGGTGCATTTTATTATGTGCATTCAATTCCATAAGAAATGCATCTGAGGCCAAACCTGGCTTTGTTTAGAGTACAATCCAGGCTTCTTAATATCTATATTAATTACAGATAATCTAATGCCTTGTCACTTAGCCTTTTCATAACAACTTTTTACATCCTGGAAGATTGTTACCATAATATCAATCTTCTCATTTATAGTCTAAGCAAACCTTAGCCTTTACCCACCAATCAAATTTTCTAAACTTTCTATTTTTATTACTGTCCTATGGAGTCCATATAACTTGAAGTGCTCAGGACAGGATGCAACACTTCAGCCTCATCAACACCAAGTAGAGAGCAAAAATTTTCTCCTGTGAACTCTGTGTTAATGTTGCCCATGTTAATGCTTGCCTTTTTCCCCCACAGCATCATATTTTGACTAGAATAGTTTGTGGTTCACTACAGCCCCTTCCCCCCACCCTTTTCTTGACTTACTGCTGCCTAGCAGTCATCCTCCATATTTTGTATTTATGCCAATTTTTTTCTTCCTAAGCATCACACTGGGCACATTTACACGTGCCTCTTTTAAGCAGGCTTAGCCTAAAATCGCCATTTTAAAGGTGCATTAAGGGTGTATCTACATGTGCATGACCTTAATGCGCATTAAGAATGGCAATTCAAGGCTATGTGAACCTAAATCTAGGCGTGAAGAGCTATGTCACGTTAGTGCACATGTAGACATATTAATGCACATTAACACGGTGCGTGTCAATGGATAGACACTGCGTTAATGAGCATTAATGCGTTTGCACATGCGTTAATACGACTTAGCTTTTTGCGCCTAAATTTAATGTGCATTAGCACATCCACGTGTAGATGTGTGCCTAAAATCGCCTTAGTGCGCCTTAAGCAAAAGCGCATTAAGTTTAGGAGCACGTAAATACACATGTAGACACGCCAACTTTGTAGTTTTCTTAATTAAATCTCATCATGTTGATTTTGGACAATCCCTGCTATTTAAAAAGATCATTTTGAAAGCTTTCCTCCATAGCGCTTGCAATCTCTCTTACTATTATTGGAAATTTTTATAAGTGAACTCTCTATTCTGTCATCCAAGTTATTAATGAAAATATTGAAGAGAGCTAAGCTCAAGACAGAACTCTGTGGGACCCCACTCAAAATGAGCTTCTTAGTTCAAAAATTTAAAAATCAATATTCTTTATTGAAAATACACTAGTATCCTTTATTAAAAATCTGCTAGTTATTTTAAACTTTGTGGCTGGATCCAGACGTGCAGGCACATGTGGTTTGTGGTGCCATAAACCTCTTTGCAGTTCCACAAACCGCACAGGTTGCAAGTTAAACCATTTGCTGTGCCACTGTGCTGTTTGGCAACATTTGCTGCCAGGACTTCCTGGGAGCAAAAAAAAAAACCCTGGAAAAAAAAAGGGGGCACAAAGCATGCCAAAGTGTTGGGTGCCAGGACAAACATGGAGAAAACTGCCTGTTCCCCCATCTCTGTGTGCTGTGCAAACCCTGCGCTGAGATAGGCCTTGTGCACCAGCCAGCTGCTCCCCAGCTGGCTGGGATGTAGTGCATCTCAAGATTGGGTTGGCTGCTCCCCCATCTCCATGTGCCTCAGCGCAGACCATGCAGAGACAAGGGAGCAGCCAGCCCAGGTAGCTGCCTGCTCTCCCATCTCAAGGCACACTGAGCCTCAGCCAGGGAGCAAATTTGTGTCACTACTATTTGGGCTGCTGCAAACACACGCTCCTATTCATGTGGACACAGCCTGCGAGTGTATCTAGACATGACAGTAATGAGTGCCTAGTAAATACTTGTCATGATAGGAAATCATCATTAGGTATTTTATACAAGCTCAGCATTTTGATCAGTCTTTTGATTAAAGCCAAAAAATCCCTCCTAGTTTTTCCAACCTAAATAAAATCTCTGCTCTGAGGAAAAAAGAAGACATCTGAAGACTGCATTGCTAACGATTCTTTGGTCAACTATTTAGTATTCTTTACACTTCAAAACAGAGCTCATCTGTTTCTTCTTCCCAGTGAGTTTTGGAGATAAACATTATAATACCACATCAAATAATGTATGAGAAGATGCAGGCGCACAGTAATTTCTGTACCAGAATGAACCAATTGCCCTAATGCTACAGAACAGGGATTCATTTCTGTCTGATCTCAGCTAGATTTGGCTATGCCTGGATGGAGAAAAATCAATCAACCTTGTAATTTTTATCTTTAGCTAATTTAAACACATGCTATAAACTTTTTGAAAAAATCATATTTTAGCAAAACCAAAAGGGCATTTTCTCTGCTATCAGCAATATTTTCAAGTTTTAATATGGAGAGTTCTTTAGGATTCTGAGTTAGTTTTCTATTCTTTTTGATAATAGTTATTTCTAAATGCTTCAAGTAAGAGTACTTGAAACATTTCTGTCAACACTTTCTTCCTACAAACAAGTCTTCCTAGAAAATCACTGCTTTCCTTGAAAACATTACATTTTTCACGATGAAAGCCAATTCATTAACATTTTTAAGAGAAGACTATTTTTAATTCAGTTTTCAGCCTAATGTTATTTTCCCCACTCACCACATTAAAAAAAAAAAATCAAACTTTTCCAATGATTGGGTGGATGGGAGTGGGGGGAATATCTTAATAACCTTCTGAAGACCTCTAATTTCAAATTCCTAATATCTGTCTGTCCTTGTTCTGTCTTTTTCCAGTATTTTCCTTTTGCCCTCCATCTTTTCCTTTACCTCTTTCCCCTTTACTCACTCCTAAAGCCTTTTGCTGAACACCGAGTGATCAACTTAAACTCTACAGCACAGTTTTAAACATACTCATCATACACATGCCCTGTGATGTGATGTGGGGGGTGACTGGAAAATATATGTGGAATTGGATGAAAATGCTGTAGTTCTCCCCAACTCATCTTTAGTTTTTCTTTTCCTTCATAGTGGATTCACTGCCCTCTGCTGCCCTAAATGAGAACAATTAATAGAGTTTCAAGCAAGTCATTTAAGGGATCTTTCTCTCTCTCTCTTTTGTATGCCATTTTAGGATTACAACATTCATAGATTGATATCTAAATTTCATAGCTATTCAACTGCTTCAGGGGTAGCTGCATGGATTGATTTTAGATTGCCATTAAATGATCTAATTGGGCAATCATTCACGATATGTTGCGCCGTCTAAAAAGTCGGACCACAAATCGCAACCTGGACTCTCTTTGATTCTCCGTTTATGGAGCAGATGTCCACATTTTCCATGAAGTATCCAGATGCAATTCAGGGAGGACCAAATCTTTCTTGCTAGGTCAAATCCTGGCTGGGGGGATTGTAGGGTCTCTAACAATGTATTTCTGTGGCAGGTTGGTATTTGCCCAGGTTTCCCTCCATTGTTCTTCGATGCTCTTATCGTTGTAGGGCTTCTTGGTGTATTTCCAGAAGGGTTTTCTAGATTTGAGCCTATCTGCTGGTGGCATAGTGATGCCCTTGTTGATTGGGAGGTTTGGGTTACTGACGGCCTTATGGTATTTCCTCACACATGTGGCATCGCAGCAGAGCTGCGCGGGACCAATGTTCACTAGGACTGGAAGCCATGGCAATGGTGTACCTTTTAGCTTTCCTGATGCAATCCACATAGCTGCATTTAACTGGGTATCAACAATCTTTGTGTGCACACTTTTGGTCTAAACTGGGAAGCAATGTGCTAGAGTGGCTATTTGAAACATGGTTGCATTTGCTCCTCATGTCATTCCAGCCAGTTTATGCACAAGGCTAACTTGTGCTTTCATTTTTTTTAAGGGATCATTTTAATGTAACAATGAAATATCTAATCTTTTCAAATATTTCTAGGAAAAGCAAAAACTTTTGCTACTTGCTGAGCTTACTATTAAACCAACATAGGATTTCAGTAAATGTCTTTCATATTGTGTTATAGAAGTAAGGTATTTTCATTAGATTAGACTATTATAGAAGGAGGATAAAAAAAAAGGGAACTTAACCCTCCAACCCAGCTCCCGGTGTTTGACAGCGGACATTGCTGCTACACCAGGAGCTGGGGTTGAATCTGAGTCCCCCACCTCATAGGCCTGGGCCAGCTACCCCCGCTCCCCAAGACCCCAGCAGTGGTAGCTAGGCCAGGCTCACGCAACTGGGTGCTCAGATTCAACCCCTGACCCCAGCTTCTGGTGTGGCAGCCAGGTCAAAATGGTTGCACTGGGAGCTGGGGTAGGGGCGAAGGATCCAAGCCCTGGCTGGGCCTGCAGGGCATGGGGGTTCAGATTCCACCCCCCCAGCTGAAATGGGTCGAGAGGAGTACTTTCCTCTGACCTGTCTCCTCCCTCCCTGCCCTCTCTGGAGGGGAGGAGACTATCTCTTCTCGGTGGCAAACCCAAGGTTGGGGCTGGGTTGCTGCTTGCCTAAGCAAGCACCAGCCCAGCCCTGCAAAGGTACATAGGATGTGGGCAGAATTGCCTATAGTTCACTCTTGCAGGAAACCTGTACATAAGTTCCCTAAGGTGCTCTGCTCTAGAGTATCCTCAGCTAATAGCTGATTAAATGAGGGTTAATTTTTTTGTGCATTTGGCTATTTTAAAAGCGCTGGACAGCCATGAATGTTTGTTGTCATGGCTCTAGAGCGCTCTCAGGGGCCTCATCATGCAAAAAAATGTAACTTCTGTAAGTGCCCCAGGTTACTTTTGAAAATGGGACATTGATTTTTGAAAGTACCCGAAAGCTTGCTTAATAACTATTCTCCAACTGTTGAGCCCCAGCTCAAGTCTGGGATCGTGCCCGGTATGCAAAAGCCAATAAAGATACCAGGGGTGAAAGTATAAAGATTTATTGCTAGCAATACAAGGTGCAAGCGGAATAATTTCACGTAACAAGCACACAGATTCTTAATTATGAGCATCTTTTATACAGGAGTATTGGACCTTCATAAGCATTCTTGTTTGCTAATTGGTTATAAGGGAGTGACGCAAGGAGTTCTTTACTGAGCATGTCTCTATACCTGTGTTTTAGCTATGTATCTCATTTCCATACATGTATGTTTCATTAGCATACTTTCTCCCCACCTAGGGGTGTGAATCTTAATATTTAAATCAGCTCTTTGCCCTACTCCACTAATTCTGTTTTTGTTTTCAAGTCTCCTTTATCTAAGACTGTCTTCTCCTTATCATTGCAATTGAGCATTAGTTACAGAACAGAGACTTTTGCTTGGGCTATGTGTAGTGGTTTCTAGGTCAAACCTAACACAACCATTTGGGTTTGTCTAATAAAAGATATCAAATTCACCCAAGGAACCTTGTCTGCCTAGGTGCCTGATAGGTACTAGCTCCATTTGAAAATCCCATCAGCACCTCTCTGTCTCTTAAGACAATTAAATATCTTTGGAAATCTGGCCCCTAAGTCATTTTTGTGCTTTTAAAAATGTTGTCCACAAAGGCAGACAATTAAAAAAACAGCTCAAAAAAAGGGTAAAACTAGTGAGACTGTTTTACTGCATCTGTGTGTGGACTAGATGACTTCTGAGGACTCTTTGGACCTGCATATTCCTAAATGCAGGAAAGACCAAAAGGGAACCATCCTATACTGATCTTCTAAGAAGAATGGATAGTGACACTTTTAAAGTCAGACTCGAGAAAGTCTGGGATACAAAACTAAAATCACTTTATTTTTGTTTTACTCTTATTTCTTATTTTATAACCTGCAAATTCCAAAGAGAATCCAGGAAGTTCTCACAGCAAATTTTATGTGCAAGAAGTGTGGAATTAGATATATTAAAAATCTGAACAATTAAAAAGAATGACAGGGAAATGTTGCTTAGAATTCCTTCTTTCGAAGGAGCCTCAGGGGTTTATAGTTGAATAACCTGAGTTATGAGAAAGACTCAGGAAGTGTTACTATAAGGGCCCCTCTATATGTGCAAGTAAAGGCACGATAGGATCTGAGGCATGATCCACACAAACGCGCCTCCTGCCATGCCACATGTGCGTGGCATCGTAGGCTCCCCCTGCACTAGCAAGAAGCAAGCTCCCATCAGCTGACCCAGGCACCCAGCCTCAGGGATTTCTGCAGCAGGGAGACCATAAATGACCACAACTGAGGACGCTCCATACACCTTTTGTGGCTGGGAGACTGCAGCTGATGCAGTGTCTAAGCTGTGGTGCTCTCTGTGTACCTCCATGGTTTGGACACCACCTCAGCTGCAGTCCCCCAGTGGCAGAGGTGCATGAAGCACCTCCACAGATGGGATACTGCATCAGTTGTTGTCTCCCAGCTTCAGGGGTGCATAAAGGGCCTCCATGGTTAGGACACCATGTCAGCTGCAGCCTCTCAGCCATGGGGTGTGCAACGGTTGCCTCCACATCTGTGAGTCCTATCAGCTGCTGGGGCCATAGATGCAGGGGTATGTGCTCTTGTGGCTGGGAGCCAACATCAGCTGGGAGCTCCCAGTCTCAGGGGTGCACGTGGCCCCCCCCAGCTGGGAGCTCTGATCAGCTGATGAGGCTCCCAGCCATGGCAGCCCATTGGTCACTGCCGTGGCTGGGAATCCCATCAGCTGACAGGGTTCCCAGTCACGGAGGCCTAGGCTACACGAGCAAATTAAAGTTGGATAGAAACTGGCTATAAAGTTTCTACACATTTTCCATCTCTCAACTTTATAGCTGGTTGGACGTTTTTAAGGCACGATAATTAATTTGCACATGTAACTAGTGTAAATTATGCAATTAACCATGTCATTGTGTAATACATGTAACAATTAGAGGGGGCCTTGAATGCATTACTGCTGGATATTAAAATGTGAATCATACAAAATCACCTTGTTTTGAGCCTTGGCTTCAGGCAAACAACACAACATGCCCATTCATTCACCCACCCACCCAGCAGATTTACTTGAGTTTCTCTCTATACTAGACCTAGAGAAAGGGACAAGGATTTATAGTCTACAGAGAAACACAGTTGATTCAGTAGGTCTGAAGCTGTCCAGGAGGTAGGTTTACATCTGGCTCTGGGCCTGGCTGTATCAGCAGATGTGCAGTGGAGATTTCTCTCAGCTTTTCTCCTTCTTCCTTCTTGGGCAAAAAGGCCAGGGTTACACATTTTTTACAAAGGTATGCCCACATTGCTCTGGAAGACCTCTCTCTTCTTCCTTACTGTACTCTTCCCCATTCACACAGAGTCTGCATCATCTCACCCTTCTTATTTGAAACACAAACATTTCCTGTTTTCCTGATACTGCCAGACGTGGAAAGAAAAAAATAAAAACAATAAAAACAGTTTGCTTTGGTCTAGCAATAGCATAAGATTTCCTTTAATCCAGTTTATTTCCCTTTGTTGATCTGGGCTCTTATGAATTATGCTTGCCATTGCATTTATTCTACAGCAGCTACACCAAATGACTCCCATCAGTTGGAAAACAGACGCAATAATGACCAAAGAATTTATAAACCATGTACTAATCTTTGTCTTTAATTAAATTCAGGTTTCCATGCAAAAAGATGCAGCTGTTTCCAGTAACGTTGTGTGCTTTTTGCTCTGCTGATTTAACCTCTGTCTATTCAACCAGGGAAGGTCTGATGAAATCATTGTATAATCAGATGACTTACAGACTGATGTTCTTTGTTTAGAATGTAATGCTGCTAGTTAATCTTATTTGCCTCTTGCAGATGCCTGAGCGGTATTTCAGCAATGAGCTATTCCAATTTTCTTTCTCTTTAGAACAAAGAGAAAAAGCTTGTGCGTTGTCTTCCTAATGATAACCTTCAGTGACACATGGGCTTTATTTTTGGATTTAATGTCATATAAAAAATGGGCAAAAGATGTTGAGCATCTCATTGCCCATTGATTTCCAAACTCTATTTCTGTTGCAAATTATATGCATGGACTATGTTAGAATGGCAGCTTCTGGAGCTATTTGTCTGAGCTATAACCAACTTTAAAAAGTGACTACCTTGGCCGTAATTGTGTGGTATAAACCCACTCACTAAAGACAGCTGATGCCCCTTTCTCCTGTTCATAAAAGTGCTCCTTGGTTAGTTGTACTTCTTACCATTTGGAAGTTGCCATCAGAGTGAGTTGATCACATTTTCATTTGATATTAATTCCACCATACAAAATTCTCTTTGTGCAATTAATAAACAGTTTATGGTCTCCTTCAAGTAATTCATTTTTGCCACCATTGACTTAAACCTTCCTTTGTACCAGAGATAGCAAAGTGTAGGCAAATGTAAATGTGGTTGCAGCACACTGGTTTTCTTAACAGTATACACCTGTTGAAGTAAAATTATTCAAACAAATGTTTAATATCGCTAACTGGTTGTGGTTAAAGTGTCTGTGATTGAGAGCACTTCCTTTTTCATTATAAAATCCACACATAACATAGTCCACTGCCACTTGATTACACAGTCTACAAAGGCATGTATTAACCCCTACAACTCTGCTCAGCTCCTAGATTGGTAAAAGTGGGAAACTTGTTCAAGAAGTGGAAGGCTAGGGACAGAAGTTACATATAAACTGGTTTAAGTGATCAGAAAGTGGTTTAAACCTGTAATGGAACATAAGTGAAGTGCACATAAACCAGTTTCAAAATGGCCAAAACTGGTTTAAGATCAACCAGCAACGGGTCTGGGACAGAAGTTCCATAAACTGGTTTGTCCCAAATCAGTTAAGCCTGCTAGTACATTCAACCAGGTTTAAGTTAAACCAGAGTCCTACAGCATCCCAGCATGCTTCGCAGCCCTGGGCTGGGCTGTGCTGTCTGCTCCAGAGAGCAGGGCTGGCCCCACCCCTCTGCTTTCCAGCCCTAGCAGGGGCAGGGATGTGGCCAGACACATCCCAGCATGGCCCTGTTAAGGCAAAGTGGGCAGAGAGGGGGTTAATTCCTCTCTCCTTCCCCTTCTCACCCTCCGTGCTGCAGCCAGGGTCTGTCTGTCTGCAGGCAAGTGGCAGAGGTGGAGGCGGTGGCTGTGGCTGGCAGACCCCAGCTATGGTCCCAGGGGCAGAAGGGACGGAGGGAGGAATTAAGCCCCTCCCTCCTTCCCTGCCCCCTTCGCTTTAATGGGGCCATGCCCCCGTCCCTGGAGCAGCAAGGGGTGGGGGAGGGGCAGCAGCTTCTGTCAGGGTGCCTGGGAGGGGGTTTATCCCCCCTCCCTTTCCTGTCCCACCCTCAGGGACTGCAGCCATCCCAGTATGGCCCATTAAAGCTAAGGGGGTAGGGAGGGGGTTAATTACCCCCTCCTCCTCCAACTTCCTGCCACTGTGGGGTGGGGAGAGGGGCTCTGTGCGGTATTGCCTGGCTCCAGAGGGAGACTACTCCCCCTCCTCCTCACTCCCTGCCACCACTGCAGGGTGGGAAGAGGGGTTCTGTGTGGTGCTGGAAGGGG
>NW_005841937.1:573825-631865 GCF_000455745.1 Alligator sinensis
CCTCTTTTCCCCACCCCACCACCATGGGGCAGGGAGGGGTACTCTGTGTAGTGCTGCCCAGCCTGGCCGTGGAGAGCAGTTGTTACTGAGCCGCAGCTGCTAGAAAGGGCCCTTCCCCTGCAGCCCAGGCCATCCCCGCTCAGCCCCAGCCAAGGCAGTCTCATGGTGGGGAGGGGGAGGAGGAAGGGGAAAAGTCCCCCTCCAGCACCATGCAGAACCCCAACTTCCCACCCGGCGGGGAAGAGGGAGGAAGAAAAGGGGGAAGAGTCTCCCTCCAGAGCCGGGCAGCAGAGCTGTGTGCCTGGCTTGCTCCCGGCTGTCAGGGAGCTGCTGCGGTGGGCACGGCTCTCCCCTTCCTCTTCCTCCCCAGTCACAGGCATCTGACCTCTCCATCTTCCCTCACCCTGTGAACCCTGCAGGCCAAGGTGGGGGGATTAAACCCCTCCTCAGTCATATTCAGGCCTGCTGGGGCCTGCCAAAGCCCCTTTCCACATCCCCCCCTCAGCTCAGCTCAGCTCCCCTGTGAAAGGGAGAGCAGCTCTAGCACGCATGGGCTTCTGGCCTGAGGCACTGCAAGCATGTGCCTGCATTTCCAGAATGAAAAGTGAATGTTTATCCACTTGCAAAACAGTTCAATCTCTACAAGTTAGACTAAGCTGCAAAGACTGAATCAATTCAGGCTTGGGCTTTTTGAATGTCTGTCCTTAGCTGAAAGGGGCAGAAATGTCATAGAGGAAAGCCATCAGTAACTTTTTAGGGCAGTGATGTCAAACTTGCTTGACACCTTGGACCAGACCCAGACTGTGGGACTCCTTCCAAGTCAGATCCAGCCCAGGGCACAGAAGCAGCCACCATGACCACTGTGGTAGCCAGTATAAAGGTGACAAGAGGTCTGGCAGTGACGGGTCTGGAAGCGGCGAGGGGTCTGGGGAGAGGATCCTGTGGTGGTGGGAAGGTTTTGGTGGCAGCAGTGGCTCTAAAGGCAGAGTATGGAAATACAACGGGGTTTGCAGATGGCTGTGGCTATGAACAAAGCTCACTGCTGACACCCATGACCAGTGGGGAATGAGGGCCCCACATTCTATGGCAAGCTGCATGCCCCAATTTCCAGTAGCCCAAGGGAGACTCAGATCTGTTCATATGTTTGACACTCCTGTCTTATGGAAACAAGGGAACTGTGGCAATGGGGAGGGAGGGGGGGAAAGTGTGTGGGAAGAGAAGAGATATAGGAAGGTATAAGGTACCTCCTAGGAAAGGAGTAAAAAAAGTGCAGCTTACAGGAGGACAGGAAGCTTGAGTGGAACAGGAAGGATGAGGAACTACTGTTTGTTTGCAGTACTGCAGATGCTAATGCTACATTGCAATGAAATTCTGATTGCATATTATGTCATAGAACAGTGCTTCTCAGCCTTCTTGGACTTAGGACACTCATTACACTCCTGAACTCCTTGGAAAATGCCATTTCTTAATTTTCACTTGTTGGGGTTTTTTTACTATAGAAATAATTGACTAATTTTGTTACAAAGAACTCAGACCACAACAGTTCGGTATGATTTTGACATAATGGAAATCTCTGGATTTATGTTATGAATCATGTTTGCACGCAGATGCTCACATATGGACACAGAGCACCCCATGACATCCTTAAAAGGATCACAAGGCACTCCAGGTGGGTGCAGCACTCTGGTTGAGAATCACTGTTACAGAATATAGGGCTAGCTTTCCAAAATTCAATATGATTAATATTACAGCTACTATAATTATCTGCCAGCTATCAGTTTCCAGGTAGAGCTCCCAAGCATCATGTAACTATACTATCAAAATACTACTAATAATACTAATAAATTATATTATTACCATCCTCATTATTATATGATATGCTGCACTCCTACGACCTTGACATATTTTTGGCATGATGCAGCACATGTCCAGTAGGGGGCAGTGTTGCTTTTGTTTTAAAGGCTTGAACAGTTGAAGTTTAATTGTGTGTCTTTTTAGCCAACTAACCTTCTTTACATCTCTACTTTTTTCTACCGCAGTTCTACAATTTCATGGAAATGTCTACAGAGTAGTAGTTTAGCTGTTCCATTGCTAATCCTTATTATTTAAACAAATGAAAGAGCTAGTTTGGAAAAAATAAGCTAAAAAGTCATAGACTAAGGGTTCTGCAAAGCATAAAAGTAAGATAGAAAGGTTTTCCCCCAACCCCCAGAGTACTTTGTTTTGCATGAATGGCTTGTAACACAGAGTGGTACTTTATATTACCGTTAAAAATCATTAGAGCCAGTGAGGATCTAGTACAATTATTCAGTTTTCATGGGGCTTTTCTTTGTGAATTTCAGAATGGTACAGAAGCAGAGAACAGCCCTTTCAGCTCTTCCTTATTGCATTTGCTGGGCAGGAAAATTAATTTCCTGATTCTCACTATTTTGCCATTGTTGCCTAGGTTTCAGTTTTGCCATCAGGTCAGCCTGCCTTGTCCTGTCCAGCAGCAGGATATCTTACCTTGTGCTACTGGAACATGGGCACAGGTTCCAGTTGCTGCACTTTATCCTTCATGTCTTCTATTAGACAGTGTGGGTCTTTGGACTCTTAATTACTTGAAGCTAAACAGGTTGTATCAGGTACAGGTCCACTGAAGTTACTTGCAGCAGTGTAAAAGCAACACAAGTAAGAATAGAGTCAATCCAAGGCTGCCCTCACTTGGAATTTAAGTCAGGAGCTCTGTCACAGTACAGCAGAAATGGACCCAGAGTCCTTAATTTAGCCCTGATATTTCATCTAGACCATCCTGGCCCCAACAAGTGTGCTAACATTGTGCTGAACAGCTGTTGCCTATCTTGTTAACTGCTGCCAGAGTTACCTGGGCTGCCTCGGACAGAATTGCATCAACCCTGAAAAACCCCTCTTTTTTTTCAGAGACTAATTCATCCCTGGATCAAAAGTATTACTTCCAAAGGCAAAAATGACAACAATAAAATTATACATTTTCTATCAATCGCTTCAGTTCCAAATATCCTTTTCTTGCCTACTCTCATAAATTGATTGAATAGGTTTCAGAAATAAAATCATCCAGTATATGCTTTGTGTACACATAGTACAATGCACTACAGTAGGCCATGCTAAATGCCAGTGTTTCAGCCATTGCAGCTTTACGTGGCTATTCATTGTGACTGGGTTATCACCCTTGAACTATGTTCGTCTCTGAGGCTTTTCACTCCAGAGTCTCTCCATTCACAGGCTATAGACAGTGTAACTGTTAGAACAACACCTAGAAAAAAAATCAAATACTAGAAAATAGAAATCCAATTAGAGGTGATAGCCTGTATCCTACCCAGCGATTTCTTCAGGAAGCAGGAAGAGAGAAAGTAAGGCATTTACTGGATTTGCCTCACTAGTATGTTCCAGAAGAGAATTTACTGTGCAAGCAGGTATCACTTCCATGTGCTTGAAGCCACCCTTGCATCATTTTGTTCAACAGAGAAGCCTCTTGCACATTGAAAGCCTAGAGCATTTAGCTTCAGGTTATGCTCCAAAGAGGGTGAGGGGCAAGAGAAACCTGCACCTGTAAGATTCAAAACCCAAATCCTAGGCTGGGTTCTGCCTTGCACTTTTGTTTGTTAGCATTACATGCACATATAAATCCGCTGTGGTAGATTTCCTCCTGATTTGCACCAGCACGACTAAGTGTAGAATCAGGCTTTTTTTCCCCCTCCCAGTGAATAACAGGCATTTTGATATATTATACAAAAGCACTGATCTCCCCAGTACAACCTTATATAGCTGGTTGAGTGGAACACCGCTCTATAAATAGAAGTCTCTTTGACATTGAGGTGCCAGGCAATATGGAAACTGTTGTATTTCAAGCTGAAGTTTTGGAAAGTGCACCCTGTACTACCTTTATGAGTGTCCCACCAATGTGCAAAATGCATGACCTGGCCTATCATATCCTCTGATGAAATGAAATTTTGTTTGCAGCCAACAAGCAACAGCATTTAAAAAATGAATAATAAAAAAGAAGAGCACGCTGTTGGCAAAAGAGTCTGAATTTACAGTCCTTGAGACTACAGCCCTCTCTTTTTTTCTGCACAACAGATACAGAACTACCAACCTACATCCAGCTTTCTCAGGCTACCCTTCCCAGCGTACCATTTCTCAGAACTGGAGGGAGCCTGGCATGGATTGAGAGGACATACAATAGACAAAAAGAGTATCTGTCCTGATAACCTGTAACTGTATCCCCCCATGTGGCCACAGACATTTAGGTGCCCTCCACGGACAAAAAAGGGCAGATCTGAATGATTTTGCAATGGAGAGACAATCTCTACAAAATCTAAGCTTGGCCATTAAAAATAAGTCTGTGTGAAGATAGTGACTGGAAATGAGTCAGAGGTGGAGAAAAGTATCCAAGAGGTCTGTGTACGGGCCGGGAGCGACCCGAGCCCTTTTCGCGCTGCACGTGGGCTGTGGCCAGCAGCCCGGGCACGCCGGGTCGGAGAGGGAAGGCCTTCGAGCTGGAATTAGGCACAGACGCGTATTGGTAGTTTTAAAAGATTGTTTACTTACACCGAGATGGCAGTGGTGTAGGCTGGAAAGCTTGATTGAGTTGCAGTTACAGACAGACAACACAGATGGTCTCGTGGAGGTTGCTAGGCTCCACGGTGCAGAGCTCCGGATGCTCTGGGTGAACGAGCCACCGAAATAGAAATCGCAAATACGTCTTATAAAAGTTGCGTTCGAAGACGGGATGAGGTGGGCGGTGGATCAGGCCGCCACCCTCCTCTGGATCTCACACAGGGTTTCTATTACCCTGCCGTGTACCCAGAGTCCCCACGAGATGGATGTGGAGTCCTCTTTGGCTTGGGCGGAAACCGCTCAAGCCTCTTATACGGCTAACAAGCCAATCGTTAGCCGCCACGTGTGAATAATTTAGCACTAGCCAATCACGGGGAACAAATTTGCATACCGGTGGCGGGAACTCTTTTGCACCGTGCATTCCTCTTGCAACATGAGCAATGCACCCTGCAAAAGAAGCTGCTGAAAAGGCGGGAAACTCGTCCCTGCACCGGGGTTTCCTCTGCCACAGAAAACTCTCCCGTGCAATGCTCTGCAACTTGACGGGGATAATTCTGGTGCCGAAGCACACACACAATCATGCCTTTTGGGTCATGACAGTCTGAACTTCTCTCTGGCTGCAATTTTTGTGGTTGGAGGGGAAGGAGGGGGAGAGAAATAAGGAGAGCACTCACAGGAAAATAATCTGTGATAGCTAAAATGGGACCTTCTATTTAATCCTCTGGAAATGCATGTTTGAATGGGCCCTGGTACTGGGCAGGGCAGGTGATATTAGGAATAAGCCAATTGAAAAAAAAGGAAAAATATTTTTTGACGAGGTTTGGCCAAACTTTTTCCTTTTTTTTTAAAGTTCACAACGTGAAAAAGGGCAGTCACTTGCACAAGGCAGTAGTCAGAAGAGACAAGAGTACTGGGCAGTGGGGAAGAGACGAGGGCCTAAGATTCAAATCTACAATTCTTCCTAAAGTCAGCAGCTATTTATCATCAGTGGCAAGGACAAAAGTCAAATGACAAATAGCAAAGGCTAGTGACAGAAGAAGGAGGTCATGAGAATAGGCCAGATCTTGCACAGTAATATCCCTTTCAGTCCATGGACCTCTTAGTCGTTACTTCTAAGTGGTAGCTCCACTCAGGAACAAGTGTGCCTGTTTGCTACCACAGATGAACTGCACAAAACTAAGACCTAGAAGTTGAAGCCAGTTGTGATGATATAGCAAAAAGAAAGGAAAGGAAGATAACCACCATCAGGTTGTATTGGTCAAAACCATGCACACATACTCCTATAAGGACTATTCTTTTCCATGGCCATTGTGTAATCTTACACATTCACTGTATTTTTAAAGTATTGTATTTCTCAATTAACAACTCAACTGCAAATGAATCTCAAGCTCTTAAACCAGGGGTATTGAACATAGGGCCCAGAGAGCTGCTCTATCCAGCTGTCTGGGCTATCAGCATAGACCCTTGTCAGGGACCCAGCATGGAGTAGCCTGCTACAGAATCTGGGCTTTTGGGCCCTGGTGCAGTCAGCCATCAGTGGCAGAAGGGCAAGAAAGGGTTGACACAGCTCTGGTTGTGCTCTACCCACTTGCTGATCACTACTGCCAAGGCCCTATCTTACCGATTGCTGCCCCCCCCTGTATCCCCTATGCTATAGCCAGAGCTGGAGCTGCTGTTGCCTGCTCTGGTCCTGAGCTGGAACTACCACCACCACATCAGCTTCCTCATTCCACAGTCCAGATCTGGCCAGCAAGAAGCCCTGCATTTCAGGGGCACTAAGTGAATCTGACACCTCTGGCTTAAACCCTTATGAGAAGAGACAGGCCATGATTTGGACCGCACTCAATAAGAGTGGTTCTTGTAGTTCCCACTGATTCCAGACCTGAGCATTTTATGTCTGGGTTGGCAGAAGTAAGTGTCTGGGTAGCGTTGTCGTAAACCAAGCTATTGTATAATTTCTTGGAGGATGAACCAATTAATAAATGAAGCCTTTCAACAGTCATATGAAAGAAGTATGCAAGGAAGTGGGATCTAGTTTACAAACTGGCTTCCTGCAGTTCACAGGAAAGTTGTCTGCTTTTTAAAGTTAGAATTTGATATTAAAACAATGCAAAAGGTTGCATGGGCATACTTATTTCTGTTTAAATCAAGGTTATATTAGTTTTGCATTGATCAGTTAGGAACAAGTTTAAAACAAATGAAAGTATATCACTGAAGCTGAAAACAATCCCCAGGGATTTACCTCTATACCAGGTTAAAGGACAATTGTGTGAAATCTGTGCAAATTCTATGCATAGACAAGTTGTTAGGGAGACTAAGGGTCTAGTATTAGAAACATATCCCCTCCAGTTTTGTGTGGAAAGATATGGAGGCAGAGTGGTTTAAGGCACCTTGCTATGCCTTGAGAGGCATCAATTCAACCCACTCTAGATTATGCCAAAGGCCACCTTCCAGTTTACCCAACTGTGAATGGGCACCTTCTCATTTGGGATGGGGAGATGGAGATAGCCAGATTTGATGTCAGCCACATCCATCCTTTGTGTGCTGTGGTCTACAGAAATTTGTACACTCTAGAAATCACAGTAGCTCAATGGGCTGCTAGACTTAGGTGGACATTTTAGACCTAGGGTTAGAGTCTTTACAATTTTGGCTAACTGTTTCAGCACGGACAACCAAAATCAGCAGCTACATTTGGAGGCCTGGGCCTACATGACTTGCTTAAGGACTTGGTTTAGGAAGTGTGTGTCAGAGGCAGTGGCAGGACAGGGCCTAGAGTCCAAGTCCTCCAATTCCAAGTTACTTGCTTAAATCAACCCTGTAAATTGCTTCAGTACAACACCTTTGAAGATTTATCTTCTTTGTTTCAAAACTGTATTGCTATGTTCTAATTACATTTTATTATCAGCCCTACCAACATGAGGTACCAGAAGATGAGAAGCCTAAATAAAAAAAACCTCAGGCCCTGGGTTCATTGACCTCCTATGAAAGGCAGGCAGATGTGGCAAGCTCACACTTGTAAGTTGGGTCATGATCTCCCTGCAAGTTCCATCCTTTTGAGCAATCAGGCGCTTGAGGCTGATGAACATTTGAATTCCCAGCTGACTCACTAGAAAAAAAAAATGCTCTCAGGGAGAGCCCTGGGATGATGGTACAAGAGGAGTATTGCTTGAGTAGGTGCCAATGCAGACAACCTTTACACTTTTGCTAGGGGAGTTCTCTGTTTTGAGAGTCAAAATTGTTAAATTCAGCTGCTGGCCTCAATTTGAAAAAAATGCAGTCAAGGAGGGATTCTGAAATACAGAGGCATGAACAGCTCCCGCCTCCTAACTGGACCTGAAAAGTTGTTTTTTTTTTCCCCAGAAAAACCAGAAAGGGACAGAACACACCCAATGTCCTATTTCATGACAAGCATTGAACATGAAGGAGTTCAGCAAGATTCATGAACCTCAGTCAAGTTCCAAGCAAACATGAAAAAAAATCATGTGAAGCCTGTGTGATTTTTGTTTGGCTTGAAATGCAACTAAACAAAAATGGGTAGGTTTGGCTGAGTTGCACTTTCAAATGTAAAACCATAGGGAAGGGATTATAGAGTCACTCGAACATAAACTAGGGGACAAAAATTCTTTATGAAGCCCTGTGAAATGAAACTGCCAAGTTTCACAAACAAGCACCCCTTTAAAGTTCAGAGGGTTTGACAGACTGGCTGAATTTTACAGGGAGATTGTCTCTCGTCTTTGAGCAGTCTGGATCCAGCATTTTGTTTCACATTCATCCGATGACTTCCAGTCTTGTAGCTTTGTTTTTTAGAGCTGTCTATTGTAGCTGATATTCTCTTCAAGAAAACCCCATTGCGTATCTCTGTATATTAGCTAGTATACAGTAGTATTCTTTCAATAAGCCTATTCCTTAAGAAGCTGCCAACTTGGAGCTTCACAGTGGTCGGACTAGCGCAAGCCTGGGTTTCAGAGACACTGTGCAAACACAGCTGCTCTTAATATTGTAATATTAACTGAAGTGAGACAAAACTTCTCGTCTTCACCTCGTGGTTTTTTTAGTTTTGATTGAAATGCTGCCTGGCAGTGAGGCAAACAACCAAAAAAATCTGACATTTCATTCATTTTTCAGTGTAACATAGCAACATCATTGATAGTGATAACTGTGATCGTCAGAGAAAAGGAAACCTATAAAAATGACACCTTGGTTCTCATCATGCTTGCTGCTCTTCTATTACTTCTGCACATATGGCCACATGCCATATTTGTATATTTGCAAATTCATGATGACAATGGTATGGGACTGCCATCAATTAGGCCATTTCTGGGAAGCGGACATAGAAGGTGGCATAAGGATTTAGTTGTAGCTGTTGTTGGACTAGTTTTGCATTAAGGATCAAGCATGGTATCTCTTTTATTTGGGTTTGTAATAGGAAACCTCCTATGTCAACAGAATTTGGAAACATGACTGATGGAGTGAAAATGAGACTGGAGAGGCACATAGGAGTAATTGATACAGGATATGGATGCAAGACTGAGCCGGTCTGAGGGAGTGCATATTGGGAGCTGAGTGGCTCCTTTGCCTGCTAGTCAGATGAATTTATGGTCAGCATATCATTAATTAGGAATGAGCTAGTCAGGAAAATTAGCATGTGGCCCAAGCAGCAGATGGTAGCAGGAACCACTGCATTACACAGACATGCTCTTGGGGTGCAACCAAGTAGAGAACAATGATTTCCAGAAATTGCTTCCCCTACCTTCCTACAAAAAGAAACACAAAAATCCTGACACATGCAGAGTTCTCACATACTCTTATCTCAGCTCTGTGGACTAAGATCAGTGTATGTGCCTGCCAACAATAAATTCTATTCTACAGCCTTCCCTGTACCTTGCATTAAGCAATACATAATTCCAGATATGAGAGAGCACAAAACAATGTATCTAGATATTACACATGGTTTGAAGCGATGTGTTTATGGCATCAAATTCATCTCAGATCCCAGGGAGTTTGTTATGACAGAGTTTGCCATTTTTATGCTGATTGAAACATTTTTAGTTAATGGTAGGTTAGATAGATACAGGTAAGATCCTGGCAGCTGCAAGCATTTTCTACCAATATGCCAGGTAGCTTTGCTCTGAGGAAGTTTTGATAGCACAGTGCTTACCATGATCAGGTGTCCGCATCCTCAGGCTTCCAGTGTCCCAGCACAATTGCACCCTTTTCAAGGAAAAAAAAAAAGCAACAGGAAAAAAAATCCATTGCAGTGGGCTTACTCTAAAGGCTCATAATGAAAAAAATGAAGGGGCATTCAACTCCCCCTCCAGGGCTAAAAACAGAAGAGTTTCTTTTCCTCCCTTGGCTCAGTGAATCAACTCTCCCTCTTCCCTGTCTAGTGAAATAGCAACATGTAGGACAAACTGAAACGAAGCTGGCAGTAGTACCCGATTAACAAGCTATGAGACTCCACATTTTTCCAGCCTATTAGCGGATATTCACTGGCTCCTGGCAGTTTGTTCTGTTTTCTACAGGAATATCTTTCTCCCTACGTGTTCCCACCCTTTTCTGGAGTTAAAGAACGGGCAAAAGAGGATGCAGTGCCACTCATTGCGTGCATTCATAAAGATATTCAAGTGTCAAACTTGATTCCAGTTTTGATCTGTTTTAATGAATGGTGTGGAGCCTGGAACCTCAATCCAAAAAGTCTTGAACACTAACCCAGTCACAGAACAAAAACCTATGCTTGGCATCATCTCAGAAAGCTACAAGTGATGAATCCATCCTAAAGGTGTGAAGACCTGACAGAATTCAGAAACTGCCAGAATAAGTCAGTCTGCTCCACTGTCCTATACCTGCATAATAGCAGTACCTGGTATTTCAGAGGAAGAAAGACACAGAAGTGATTAACAGTGGAATATATAAACTGCCCAGATAGAAGATATTTTTTTCTAACTGCCTCATTGGCTTAAGTGGTAACACATGAATGTTTATACTCTTTGCAGCTGTGGGGGTTTTTTTTAATTACTTCAATTCTATATAAACTACTGAATGGTTTTATTATCTACGCAAACATCCCAAACTTCTGTGAATCTGCTAAGCTCTTAGCCTCAGTATTTTGCCCAATGAATAATTTAGGATTGTGTCTTAATGAAATAAACTATAAATACTCACACAGGCCTATGCCTGGGCTGTATATCAGTAAGTTATGCTGAGCAAGACTCATCACAGATAGCGCTGATTGAATATTATTTAAGCACTAATAAACTTTTCAATTCTAAGCATAGAAAGAACTGTTAGATCAGGGGTTGGCAACCTATGGCCCATGAGCCGGATCTGACCTGCAGAACCATTTGTTCCAGCTTGTGGAAGTAGGGCTTCAGCAGCATTCAGCAGTATGAAACTTTGGCTGCAGTTGCTCTCTCCGTGATACTGCTGGGAGAAGCGCTGGCTGCAAGTAGATCTTAGCACCCAGCCACCCAACTCCTCTAACCCAAAGCAGGCCATTCTGGCCTGCAGCTGGAAAAGGTTGCCTACTGCTGCATTGGATGACTTTATCTGAGTTCCTACATAATGTAGGACACTGTATGGCACCAAATGATTTATCTTTAGCTAAAGCTAATCTTCCAGAGAAGCATCTTGCTTTGATCCAAAGACAGTAAAAGAGTGAATTCACCACTCCCTTTGGTAGTTTGTTTCAATCCTTACTCTTAACAATTTCTAATTTGAATTGGAAAGCCATGTTATGTTTTTTCTAACTAAAGAGACCATTAGAGTCTTGTATATTCTCCCAATGATAACATCTCAGTCTTTATATATACAAGTTTAACAGTGAGAGACTCAAAGGGCTTAATGTTAGGCATTTTTGTGACCCTTAAATCATAGGGTCAATTTTTTACTACTCAGTTCCTCATGTATCCAAAGATCACCTTAACCTTTTTAGCCACAGTATTGCTCAGATTATGCTGAATTGCTTGTCTACTGCGACACTGAAATTTCTTTCCTGAATTCAATCCACTTTCTGTAGTTATGATAAGCACTCTTTTATCCCCCTAAATATGTCATATGTCATATATCTTGACTTCAAAAAAGCCTTTGATCTGGTGTCCCATGATCGCCTCTTGGAGAAACTGGCCAATTGTCGCCTTGGGTCCTCCACGATCCACTGGCTGGAAAATTGGCTCCGGGGTCGGACCCAGAGGGTAGTAATCGATGGAAGTCACTCATCGTGGTGTCCTGTGACCAGTGGGGTCCCCCAAGGCTCTGTCCTTGGACCCATACTGTTCAACATCTTCATTAATGATGTGGACACTGGAGTCAGAAGCAGACTGGCCAAGTTCGCCGATGACACCAAACTTTGGGGCAAAGCATCCACACCAGAAGACAGGCAGGTGATCCAGGCTGACCTGGACAGGCTCAGCAAGTGGGCAGACGAGAATCTGATGGTGTTCAACGCCGATAAATGCAAGGTTCTCCACCTTGGGAAAAAAAACCCGCAGCATCCTTATAGGCTCGGCAGTGCTATGTTGGCTAGCACTATGGAAGAAAGAGACTTGGGGGTCATAATTGACCACAAGATGAACACGAGCCTGCAATGCGATGCGGCGGCTAGTAAAGCGACCAAAACGCTGGCTTGCATCCATAGATGCTTCTCAAGCAAATCCCGGGACGTCATTCTCCCCCTGTACTCAGCCTTAGTGAGGCCGCAGCTGGAGTACTGTGTCCAGTTTTGGGCTCCACAATTCAAAAAGGATGTGGAGAAGCTTGAGAGAGTCCAGAGAAGAGCCACGCGCATGATCAGAGGTCAGGGAAGCAGACCCTACGATGACAGGCTGAGAGCCCTGGGGCTCTTTAGCCTGAAAAAGCGCAGGCTCAGGGGTGATCTGATGGCCACCTACAAGTTTATCAGGGGTGACCACCAGCATCTGGGGGAACGTTTGTTCACCAGAGCGCCCCAAGGGATGACGAGGTCGAATGGTCACAAACTACTTCAAGATCGTTTCAGGCTGGACATAAAGAAGAACTTCTTTACTGTCCGAGCCCCCAAGGTCTGGAACAGCCTGCCACCGGAGGTGGTTCAAGCGCCTTCATTGAACACCTTCAAGATGAAACTGGATGCTTATCTTGCTGGGATCCTATGACCCCAGCTGACTTCCTGCCCTTTGGGCGGGGGGCTGGACTCGATGATCTTCCAAGGTCCCTTCCAGCCCTGATGTCTATGAAAATCTATGAAATCTATAAATATATGGCCTTGCATTTAGCTATATGAGCATTTTTTACCATTTTGTTTGAAGGAATGGGGAATTTCTGGAGCCCCAATTTTTCTACCAGTAGGTGAAGAAGTAGCTGGACCTCATGGGAGAACATGTATCCAGGGCGCAAGGCTTCCACACTCTGTCCTAAAGAGGAAGGATCTTGAAGAGGTTCTTATCTCTAGCTCTTGCTACTTTCAAGATTACCTGAATCCAGGAGTTCACCCTTCCTGTGCCTGCTCCCTGTCTGGCCCTCCTGGATGACCCTGACAAGCCGGGGACTCCAGCAGCATCTCCAAGGTGTGACCATAGCGGCTGCAGTGTTACTTGACATAGCTTGAACTCCCTGCGCTTTGGTTGCTGTTTTGATGATCGGGCAGGTTCGGGCTCTGGCTTTGCGACTGGCAATGGGATCCTGCTTGCAGAACTACTTCCTGGGTGCCCCAATCTGTCTGTCCCCCAAATTGGCATCTGGAGCTCATGCCCTGCTTTCCCCATGTAGTGCCACTGCCACAGCAACAGATACTGGAGTGCAGGGAACTCCAGCTGTGTCAGGTAACACTCCCACTGCCACTGTGGCTTTCTGGTGGTCTGCACGGTATCCCACCCCCACCCTGCTCTACCCAGAGCAGAAGCAGCTCTCTGCAGCAGGTGCTGAGTTGGAGTGAGTGTTAGGGAGTTGCATTAACTCCTTCACAGCCACCTACCCTCACTGCCCTAATGAAGGTCTGGGACCTCTTCCCTATGCTGGCAGGAGGAAACAAAGGAAAGGGAGTTGCAACCATGCCACTGCATCCCCTTGGAACCACCCCACCATGCACCCACACACACACACCCACACGTACACACACCTTCAGCCATGAAAATGTTTGAAAGACTGGAGAGTATACTGTAGACTAAAAGTTGCCAAAAAATCTACTTAGCTTACTAAACAGAAGGCTACGTGCAACTTGTGCACAACTACATGTGCAACAAAATCTTGATGATAGGTTCATCAGCCCATCAGACAAAGTATATGGGATGGCAAAGTCCAATTGTCACAAACTCCTGCAAGACCGTTTTAGACTGGACATAAGGAAAAACTTCTTTACTGTCCGAGTCCCCAAGGCCTGGAATAGACTCCCTCCAGAGGTGGTGCAAGCGCCTACTCTGGACACTTTCAAGAAACATTTGGATGTTTATCTTGCTGGGATCCTTTGACCCTGACTTCCTGCCCTTGGAGCAGGGGGCTGGTCCCTTCCAGCCCTAGTGTCTATGAAATCTATGAACTCTATGAAATTTAATTATTCTGCCTTTTTTGAAGGGGATGAAATAGCAGAAAGGGACATATAGCTGCTGTGTCAATGAAGTTCACTAGGAGTGAAAAATTATGCAGCAGGCCATGGATAGAGAAGGTAATAGAAAGAAAAGTGAAGCAATAGAGTATAACAGGGATGGGTACCCTACAGTGTAGCTGTATATTCATTATTCAGTGTGAAGTCACAAGTTCTTCAAACCAAAAGTAGCACTCAGAGTAAGTAGTGTGGCCTTTTGTCATATAAAGCATGAAACTAGAATATAGCTCCCCCTAAAAAAAACATGCAGTAAAACACCAAACACCATGCAACATTAATAAAAGCAGAGCTGCAAGTTTATCTTGTACAATGTCTTTTAGCATAAGGCCAAGCCTTAATGTAACACACAGAGCTCACTTTTGGGAAATTTGCTGTGTCGTCGACATACCAGATCAATATTTTGGAAGTCATTACCTCATCCCTTCTTCAGTTACTAGTTTTGGATTTCAGCCAGAAAAAAAGGGAGCCATTAGCAAGATGATAGCAGGTACAGATTTTGGAAACTCGAGCAAGCTTTTCCTTCCACTGAGGTCAGTCTGCTCTCTGGCTTCAGGCAACAAAAATGATCCTTTGATTCATAAATAATCGACCTGTACCTTTATTCCACTCTGGCAGCATATGTATAATTTTTCAGTACAACCACAGCTTGATTGATTTGTACTAAAACATGGTGTTTCTGAACTATGTCTGCAATACACATAGGTGCAATGCTTTTCATGATATATACTAGCCTCTCACATGGATAAGGGAAGAAGGGATGGTTCAAACTACAAAAGGATGATATCTGAAAGTAAAGTATATAACTTTCCTATGATCCCAAAACTTAGGTACCAGAAAAACTGTGGACAAGGATGTGCACACAGCATCCTACATCTCTCTGCTGCTCTACCGTTACCTTATGTTTAAAGACCTAGCAGGAAAGTAATATTTTAAATGTAAATGTATTACAGGTGAAAGCCATCTTTACAAATGGGTGAATTATGAAGTTCTCCTTCTCTAGCCTGCCCTTTTTTTTTTCTAGTCTGAATTTCCCAAATTCCTAATACAAATGTTTTAGGAAGAGATCAAAGATAAGGGAACTTGCCAACTTTAGAGTATAAATGATCCTGGACTGCCTCCTGTATATTATTATCTCCCAAGGGAATTTTAAAGGGAATGGTTTAGGTTTGTCAGGGTCTAGAGTCAATTTAACATGCTGGTCCTTAGCTCTAGCTGGTGTTGCTACCAATCTAATCAAGCTCCTCCTATCTACAGGTTCACCAGACTCCTGTGTTCAGTCCCTACCTCTGGGGCCAGTGTGAACTAACTATACCTCTGGAGTCTGAGCAAAATCCATGCCTGCCCCATGCCTGGAGCCTGATACCCTATCAGAGTGCAGATCATCAATCTCTCTAGCACTTTCCTAAGACTGGGAGCTGCACTCCAATTCCTTACTGCCAACCCCCAAAACTTCCCCCTAGCTTAAACACACCCTCTCCCTGAGCTGCAGCTATGTTCACAACATGCTCTTCAGAGGCACAAGAAAGCAAAGCTTTGCATGAGGTTCTAAAACACCATTACTCTGTACCAAGTTGTACAGCTTTAGGTTCAATATACATTTTTTGTCTACATTTTTATACCCATTTCCCTTCCTCAGTTTCCTTACCACTTTGGAGCTGTGGTCATGCCATCTGAGCACATAGAGAATTCTTTTCCTATAGCGTGTCTCCTGCATCAAGGAGTCTTTCCACTAGCTTAACTCACCTTCTCTGACTGTGGCTGGTCCAACAATTAATTGACGCCCTTCCTGCTACAAAAGGTTCCTACCCAACGTTTCCAGGGCATCCCATTTCCAGTCTTGTTTTTGTGAATATTTTTATGCCTATTTCTCAGCTCTGCCTTTTTGTCCTCTCCAAATTCCATTTTTGCAGGCAAGTAAGGAAAAATGAATAAATGCTGTTTCCCAGCATGCGATGACCCCCTCAGCATACTAGTGGTCTGATGAAAACCCAGCTGTTAAAATAAGAGAGGCTCCATTGTCCCTAGTTTTGTGTACATGAACAACACAAGTTTTTGTTAACAAAAGTAGATACACAGATGTGTTCTATGACACAACAGTTTTCAGTCACAACCTCATAACAGTTACAACCATTTATAAGCTGTAGATAGACATTTTCCCAAATTCTTCCCAGGTATAAACTGGTCTAGCTATATTGATTTCATACCAGCTGAGAATATAGCTTTCTAGTGGAAGACTGATGTAGCCACTGGCTTTTTTAGGCTCTCTAGAGACTTAACAAGTTCAATTTGGTCAGTAACAAAGCTCTTTAGGCAAATTAGCAATTTTGAAACAATCAGTAACTGTAGTTGGGGCTTTCCAGCTGCTGTATCTGGCGTTACCACATACACCCACTTATTGTTAAATTGAGGCAATCTTGTGATTTTATTATGGTACCACCTCACAGTTGCTTCCCTTTCATGCTCCCTTAACAATTTAAAAATATGTCTTCTGGTACTTGCTAGTCACTTAGTTCTGTATGCATCCTGAGCCAAAACCTCTTCTGGTGTTAATTCTATGAACTTCGATACAGTAATTCCAGCAAGGGATTTGAGTTAGTCCAGCAAGTCCCTCTAAGCAATGAATCATAGTCTGCAGAGTGATTGACAAGAGGCACCACTGCTTTCAGAGGTGCTGATTTATAGCCCAGCTGGGCAAGGGACAGAAATTACACATAAACTAGTATAAGTGATCATAAACTGGTTCAAATCTGTAACCCAACAGAAATTCAATGCACTTAAACTGCTTTCAAAATGGCCAAACCTGGATTAAGATAAACCCGGATGGATGTAGTATCAGACTTGACTGATTTAAATCAGTTTATTGAACTTCTTTCCCAGATCCTCTCCAGATTCAAGTTAACTCACAGTCCCCCAGTGTTCCAGAATGCTTTGCACCTCCTCTACAGCTCTTCCCCCCCTTGCAGGGCAGATGGGCTAGTTTGGGCCCAAGCTGTCTGCTCCAACTGAGTAGGGAGGTATGCTCTAGCACTCCACCCTGCAACTTCTGGCCTGGGACACTGCAGACATGTGACTGAATTTCTGGAATCAAAAGTGAATGTCTGTTCACCTGCTTATCGATTCAATCTACACAGCTTAGACTAACCTGCAAACATTGAATTGATTCAGCCTCAGGCTTGTTGACTATCTGTACTTAGCACTGGAGACTGGTAGATTGTTGGCTGCTGACAAGAGATAGAAGATGGACCAAATGTGGGCATTTAGCATTATAAATACTATTTTAAATAGTGACAGGATTAGAGATAAAGAGGAGGAGGAGACCAGGAGGGGTAAAAACAAGACAAAGAATTGGAAAGGTTATTAATTCAGTCATGCGATAGTATATGATGGGTTTTTTTTGTATCATCCCTAATGCAGCTATGCGGTCATGTAATTAGCACAACCTTGTTTCCAAAATATCTTTAGCTAACACTATAAAAGTATGACCTGTAATATACTAGCAATTACAAAGTGTACCCTCAAATAGGGCAGGCAGGTTTAGGGCTCAAGGACAGTGAAGATATTGCAAGTCTAACATAGCTTCTCATGCTAGTGTCCACAGAAGGTCCACAGTTGGTTCAGTGCAGAGGATCGGCTCATGCTACACCATATTATTTGTAGTTCAGTAGCATGCCTGTGTGCCTGGTAGCATTGTACGCCCATAGGAAAGTTCAGTCTATGCTTTGAAGAGCGGAGTGTGCTCAGGCATGAATTCTGGAAGCATTCTGTAGTACTTAGGGTAACAAAGGTATAATTCCCTGAGTAGTCACTACTCCCATGAATACCCCTTGCAGAACTACTCAATGTGCAGCTCACCACTTGCCATTTCAAGACAGACAGCGTACAATAGCCAGGGGACCTAGTTAAGATTAAAATAGGATCCATTTCCAGAGGTTGACTGGCAATGAAAATAACCAAAAGCAGCAAGCCCACGGCTTGCTCCATTGTCAGACATTTGGTTTAGTCCTTTTCACCTATGCAAAATGAAAATAAGGTGTCATGTTAAAGCACATTAAAACAGGCAAGTAGAGATTTCTGATTTGGTAGCATTTGACAACGGTAAAAATAGCTACGCAAAATGAAGGCAATGGAGAACCATGCCTGTTTTCCCTGGAGGAGACAGACATTGTTTTATATTTCTACATCAGTAGTGTAACTAGGGTGGAGCGACCAGGGTAGCTGCTCCGCATGGTGACTTTGGTGGCCTCAGCATAGGACCCACTGTCCATGTGAGCGCTTCTCCATTATGGAATTCAGAGCATTCAGCAATATCTGCTTGGAATAGTTCAGCACAAAAGCAGGAGCAGTGCCAAAAACCAGAACTGAGGGGCACTGGGATATGTAGACATGCAGTAAGCATAGTCAGTCTTCTCTCATGATTTTGAGTTCAGTCAGACTATTCACATAAAAGACAGTCTGTGAGTAAGCATTAAAAATCAGGCCCTCCTAAACTCTGTAATTGTCTAAATGCAGGTCAGGTTAATTTTCCACTGCAATATTTTTAGTTCTCCCATTTCTTATGAAACAGAGAACACTAATATATTTTAATAGTTTGTTCCAGTCAGTATTTCTGTTTCCTGCACACAGAATGACATACTGTGCTGTGCATTGTTAATTCTACTGAACAGAGAGATAATTTGTTAATACACTTAAATAGTTTTGCTAGCCTGTGCATTTGCTGGTGGGGGTGGTTATATAATAATGGAGGAGATGGAATTTTATAATATTTTTAGCATAAGAAAAAGGAGATTGCAGGGAACATAGGCTAAGTACAGATGTTCAAAAGCCCCTGACAGAAACAGTCTATCTTACTGTGCTTTAAAGTGGGAGTAAGTTCGCGTGGGAGCCAACTGAGCAGATGTTTGCTTTGTGGTGGGAGGGGCTCGCCATCTGGCCATACTGGCCACTGCGGGTGCTCCAGCACGCCTCACAGGAGGCTGCCAGTGTGGTCCCTCTCCCCAGCCTCACCCTGCCCTGCCAGCTGGTGACTGTCAGCAGCAGTTTGGGGGCAGGTGGGAGAGAATGAAGCCACCCCACCACAAGCATCCTCCCACGTCTCGATGGCTGAGGTCTCAGTGGGGTGAACTGGATCCACACAAGGGGGTTTCCAGCCTTTTGACAGCTACAGTCAGCAGCTGCAATGCAGCCCAGTGGGGGCTGCTGCAGGCAAAGCCGGGAAGTCAAATCTCTTGCTGGTCTGTGTTCATACAGCAGCCCTGGCCAAGCAGAGGCATGCTGCATCCTGAAGTCCTTCCCTGCAGTCCACCCCCACACCACCAGACTGTGGCACACCATGGGGTCAAGGCAGCTGCAGGGACAGAAACCCCACTCCCCACCCACCCTGGCTGCACATGAGGCTGACTCAGGTCAGTGACAGCCAAGGGGGCAGGGCTGGCCCAGCACTCTGGCAAAGCAAGGGAGCTCTGCCCAAGGCTAGAGCAGCCCTGCACTATGCCACCTGAGATGGCAGCAATCATGCTTTTAAGTTAACCCTCAATGGGATCTGGCAGACAATTGATAAAGCACTCTAAAAAAAAGCATTTTAAGTTAGTATACATCCATCCAGGGTTAACTTAGAGCGGGACTGACCATTTTTTAAAGCCACAAGTATCTGTTCTGTTACGGCTGTAAAGTGCTTTCTGTTCACTTAAAGTGCATTAAATGTAAAGTCTGTACCTAGCCAATGACCTTAAACTAGGTACAGAGTTTCAAAAAGCCCAAGGCAGATTCGCACTAACTTTTACAGCTTTTTCTGAGCACCCTAGACTAGTTGGGGAGCAAACAGTACTCATGTTTGCCCTTGCAGGGTGGGCACAGAGGTGGTCGGCAATGGCAGAGGCCAGCGGGCTGGGGGCACTCACAGGAGGCTGCCAAAGAATTCTGAGCCCAGACAAGCAAACAAGCAGCTGGACAGCCCTGATTGGTCAGCAGGTCCCAGACCTGCCCCACCCCCTGCCAGCTGTTGGCTGTCAGAGGGGGCTGCTGGAGAGGAATGGAGCTCCCACCACATGGGTGCCCCAGCTATCCTGGCTCCAGTCTGGGGGAGCCAAGGCTGGGGCTGTGCGGCTGTCTGAAGCACTGGAAATCAGGGGGTGGGGATGCGGGGCAGTGGAGCCCCCTGCCATGCAGGATCCATGCCCCCAGCTTCCAGGCTCAGGGCTGGGGTGCCCTCCTGTACCCCACCTATGCCTCGCCTATGGCTCTAACCTAAACTGATTAAATCTAATACTACATCCCTCCAGGTCTTATACCAGGTTCTGCCATTTTGAAACCAGTCTATGTGTTCTGAACTTCTGTTCTGTTACAGGTTTAGACTGGTTTTCGATCACTTTTACCAGTTTATGTACAATGTCTGTACCTAACCTATGTGTCTATGACATTAATTGTGGTTACTGGAACACTTTTTACCAAAAAATCAAATGTTTGATTGGCTTACATTTAGATTTAGGATACTTACATCTATATTTACACTGCTTGGTCTTCTTTGACTCCGTCCATATAACAGACCTTAATTATTCCAGCAATCAGAAGTATTACTGTGGTTAAAGCTCTATACGTATTATTATAAATAGGGGCCTGGCCATTTATACCACCTAGATATGGTGACTTTCAGCAAGTATCATATGATCTTAAATGACCCTTTTCCTTATTCTGAAGCTTCTACAAAAAAAAAGAAAGAAGAGTTCTTGTAGTCTGCTATGCTTTCTTATGGCAGAGTTTTGCTTATATGCAAGTCAGTCGTCTTCCTTAAGTAGTTCTGGAGCATGGGCAATTGAATTTTGTGGGCACTTTTACACATGCTCTGGGGCCAGGGAGGGGTGGTGCTTTAATAAGAGTGGGTCTGAGAGCCACTCTAATTAAAGCACCACAGCATTGTGTCTATCAGTGTCCTCATGCTTTAAAATGGCAGTGGGGGCACTTAAACTAAACTTGTCAAACAACCTTTAGTTCAAGTGCCCCCACCACCATCTGCTGGATTACCACACTCCAGCAAACTCAATTAATCGAGTCTACTCCAATGCACTGTAATTACAGCACATTGGACCAGCCTCCATGCTCATGTACAGGCACTGTATGGCTGCGATTTTCAAAACAGCCTAACAAAACTGGGCACCAACCCTTCCTGGCATTGAAAGGCAATAAGAGTTTGGTGCCTAAGTGCGCCTCCAAAAAATCTGGCCAAAGATTTTTGTGACTCCTTTTTAATCCAAGTGGTGTTCCACAAATTCAGGATCCTGTGGGTTGTTCCACAGTTAGGAGGTAGAACTCAGATGTTTATTTGATGAAATCCTGTTTCCTCAGATGAAGCAGGAATCAAACAACAAGGAACAGTGTCTTTGCCTGTAATTTCAAGCCCCTTTTCTAGTCACCCTTTAAAATCTCACTCCTTTAGCCTCTTTCTTCTCTCTTCTATGCAGGGTGACTGTCAGGCTCAACCCATAGCCATCTATACGGCGAGCCATACCCATAAGCATACCCATAACTATCTTTATATCTACTTTCAGATTATTTTAAAATCAGGCAATCTTGTATTCAAAATAAGAGATTTGTTTTAACCTTTGACCCCCAGGTGCCTAGCACCAAAGGCAGAATAAGCAGTATGTTTGAAGAACCAACAATTACCCCCATATTAAGTACTTGATTCACAAAAACAGTGAAACAACTCTGATCATATTATTCAGTCTAGATATCTGATCCTTTTATAAAGGATGTTGACAAATTAGGAAGGGTTCAGGATGATTCAAGATTTGGAAAACTTTCATACATTCAGAGTCTTTTAAAAGTATTAATTTATTTAGCATATTTAAGACAAGAACAATTAAGAATAACTCACTCTTAAGTATCAGCAGGTAAGAATTATCTGGGCTCAGCTGTATGTCCTCTCCCCTCCCATTCCTTCCTTCCCCAACCCAATACTGCTGCTGTTCCTGGCTAATCTAGGGGTTGGGGTAGGAGGAACTCCAGAGCTGCTCCTGGCCTGCTTCAGCCAAGCTACCCAGAAAGCCCAAATCAGCCTGGGACAGCAGCAGTGGTGGTAATGGGTGGGTTTACCCTCTCTTCTTGGTACCCCCAGGGTTCCCTACCAACCTGAGAGCTGGCACGGGAATAGGGAACCTGTCACCTCCTTGCTGCTGCTGTCCCCTGCTGAGCTGGGCTCCCTACAAAGCCTAGCTGGAGAGTGGTAGGAACAGCTCTGGATCCCCCCCTCCCCCTGGAGCTGCTGCAGACAGTAGCAGCAGTGAGCGAGAGAGGCAGAGAATGGGAGGGGAGGTGCCCTTAAGCATAGAGGAGAAGGGCGGTGGTGCCAAGAACAGGGAAAATTCTTAACTGATTTAGGGATTGAAATAGTTCCCGGCTGCTGCTCCTGCAATGTGGCCTGCCTGTCACGATTGTGCTGAGGATTTGGGAGTGGAGTTGCAGCCACGTCTACAACACTGGCTGCTGTTCTCATATCCCCTTTTTGCAAAATCTGCCAGCGGATGTGGCCAGTTCCTCATCACTTGCAATCTTGAAATTAAGATTGAATGTCATTCTAAAAAATGTGCTCAAGCTCTACTGGAAATCATGGGCTTGAAGCAAGAATCAAATAGTGAGATTTTATGGCTTGTACTGTGCTGGGCATCAAAGTAGATGACTGGATAATTCCCCTTTAGACCTGAAGGTATGCTAAGAAAGAGTAAATAGGCTGGCAAAGAAGTAGACAACTTTCACTCACTTAAAAAGAATGGTAGAAGACAGTTATTTCAGCTGGTCCTTGATGCATCTGTGAAAAAACTGGGTTGTGAGAAAAAATGAAAAACACCTACCGTTGTGCAAGATAAATCTAAGCCTTCCAGGCCCATAGAAACAGGCACATTCTGATGAAAATAGGGATACTTACAATTATCCTTTAACCAAGAAGTGGTTTTCAGTGATTCATCACCACAAGTTGAATTATTCAGACACAAGAAGTGGTCCATTTTTACTGCACAATGCACAAGGACAGAAAAAGGTTACATAGACAATTTAGCAAAACTGTCCAAATAATCCTGAGCCATTCTTTATGTTCTATAATTAAACTCTTCCAAGAGGAGTGATGCCCAAACCAGCATATTTTATAAAGAAGAAAGTACTGAGGCAAATTAAAATGAATCTGCATAGTCTTGAGTTTACTTCCAGAAGATAGTTTACCCAGCACTGTGCAAGTTCAATACATTATTGTTTTTGCCTAACTTCAGTCTTGTATGGAAAAAAAAAAGCTTTATCTCGTGAAAATTGTATATACTTTCCAGTGTACAGCTGTTTAGACTAACACAAGAATAATGAACTGGCAAGGTTTCAAATTTTCAGAATTCAGGATAAATATTTATGCTGAAGTTTCATTGTTAAATGATGGTAATTTTGTAATGTGAAGAAATAATATGGCAGTCTGAAGTAGTAATCAGCACACCAAGTATCACTGAAAAGAGAGACGTAGGCGGCAGAACTTTCATGCCTGGCAATGCAGATCACACCAAAGGCGAGGAAAGAAGTGCTCGAATATTCCAGCAGAGCAGCTGGTGTCTAGACAGGATCAGTACAGTCTGCGGCAGTGACAATTTCACATCAAAAGTGCAAACACTGAGAAGCAAGTGGGTCTTTAAAATTAGAACAGAAGTTTCCCTAGTACTAAAGGAAGGAGATTTTCAACTCTCTTAAAAAACAATAGCTTAAAAGGAGAGGGCCACACATGAAAGGGGGTAGGGACAGGACAAGGGATTGAAAACATCTCAAATAAACCAGGAGGGAGTAAGCTGTACTGGTTTCACATGAATACAACTCAAGGCATCAACGCCTTTGATGAAATCTCGTTTTTTATATGGGCATGAGTCTTATCTCTGCATACCCCAGACCCATATGAAGGCTCCTTAGTGTTAACTGTGTAACAGTTTAAAACGGCTCTCTGTTTTCTCATAGGCTGCAAAAGGTGTTTTTGTTTAAATGGTTTTTGATGGGAAAATTATAGGGGGTTTTTGCACCAAAACAATGTTAGCAGAAACAAAAATGTTAGCAGGCACTGACTGCCTTTCTGTAAAAATTTTGGTCTTTCATTAGAAAACCAGAAACCTGAAATCTGAAGTTGGGGGGAGGGGTGTCAATAATAGGTCATTGTCTAAAAATCTGGATGATGATAATTTATTTTCATATTCCTAGAAATTGTCAGTGAGAACAAAAAGCAGAACTTTTCTGACTGGCCTTGTTATGGATAACAGAGGTCCTGACCCAATGAATCCAATGTCCCAGGGTTAGACCAGTGCAAAGCTACTGTGGTTATTCTATGCTCAGGCTACCATACTGCTGTTGATTGTCCAGCTGTCTCTTTCCACTGCAATTAGCTGCTGTCCTCCCATTAGCTTCAGCAGGGATCTCTTACTGAGGACAGCTGAGAGGTGTTTGGGGAGAGCAGAGAGATAGTAGATGTTGTTTGCAGCTGGCAGAGGCTGGGAAAGAAGCCACTGAACCAACAGGAGAGACTGCGCTTCATCTGAATGAACAAGGCCAGTTTTGGATTTGGAGGTAAAGGACAGGAGGAGAGAAACTCCCTTCTCCGACATGAATGGAAGATTATGTTATATACATTTAAAATACTTCATCAACAAAGGAAATACAGCAGCATTATGCTTTATTGGTAAATCAGGGGGGTTGCTGTCATATTTGCTGTAAGTGACAGGAAGCATGCCTCATCATAGATAAGAAATGAAGTGCTGTCAGAAGAGTTAGGTATGATGAGACACAGCATTGCCCTGAAGATGGATTCTATTTATGTATGCTGCAAGGGGATGAGCCTCTCTGTTGAAAGTCTGATCACTCCTCAAGTTGCAAGCTTTGGGCAGTTCACCAAGAGGTGCTCAGACCTTCAAGGCCTGGATAGCAGGGCAGGGGAGGGGAAGCAGGCTGGGGGAGGGGATCACAGAACAGGAGAGGCAAAACACAAGAAGTAAAATGGAAAATTCCCACTTACCTGGGCCAGTAGTCCTCATCCATGATTGAATGGACCCTATCTTAGGGCACAAGAGGGAAATTCATTGTCTGTCTCCATTTAGTTTTAATGCTGCCAAGAAACCTGATAAAAAACCTCATGGTTTTTTAAAAACCTATGATGACTGGCTGGTGACACGGATCCTTCTCCACTACACAATCCCTCATTTACTTCAAACAGGTGACCAGTCAAAGCTTAGAAAAAGGGGAATGGTTGCTGATCTGTGCCAGATTCATGCTGGCAACCCATAGGAGACGTGACAAATTCCATATCTCATCAACCAAATTGCCAGGCATGTAATAAACAAACACAAAAAGAAGATTTTCCGTGGCATGCATCTTTACTTCCATAGAGGAAACATCATGAATTCTGCTCTAGAATATCTGTGTTTTGATAGTAAATGTTCTGCATTTTCAAACTGTCAATTTAAATTGTTTCTAACAACAACAATAAATATGTACATATGGCCCCACATTGCTTTTAAAATTATTAATGGAAATGCCCTTCACATCTTAAACAACAGCAACAAAAATAAATGCAAGTTCATCTGGGCGGAGAAACATCCTAAAGACTATTTCAGCCATCATTTTTTCCCAAACTGCAAAGATGTTTATAGCCCTGCTAGGGAAATATAAACACTGCGGCATACCACTCCATATTTGTAAATGTTAGCTCTTCTGCGAGGTAGTAGCTGGCGATGCTATGCACTGGGTTACTGTTTCTTCATTGCCTAGAAGGCCATACTGTGACAAATGGATGTTCATAAATTTAAGCTAGCGAAGTGAATGGCTCACCTCAGTGAAAGGATTATAGGCTCACTCTTCTTTTCAAACATCATCTGAGTTCAAGAAATCTTCCAGAATTGGCTCCAAAAATAGGCTCCTGTTTAGCAGTTCAGCAACTAGTGGCTCCAGTGCTGCAGTGTCAATCAGAAGTAACAGCATTGCAATCAATGAATTTGACACTGGGTATGTCTACACGTGCAATTAATGTGACTGAATAAACTTTGGCATAATTTGAACCGGAGTAAACTAATCTGGACATCACCTTCTACATGTGTGTTTCCTTCTACATGTGTTTAAGCGCAGTAATTTACTTCGCTGTCGGATAGTACTTGTGTCTAATGGGACTATACAATGGCACAGTAAGTTAGTCTACGCTGGCCTAATTGTCATACGCAAGTAGACAGTGACACTTTATTTTGTGGCAAGTAAGTCTACTGTGCAGTAAAGCACACATGTAAACATGCCCATTATGGCACTGAATATATTAAATACCTATATGCAGAATTAACAAATAGATATTTTGGGAATAATATATAGCTATATCACTGTGCTCACTCATATGATAATATTTTTAAAAATCTAATGGGGTAATTGATTATTATGAATATGTATTGTGTGTATATAGCACAATGTAATAATGTAGTATAAAGGCTGAAATAGTTACACCCAGTATGGAGAAGAGTCAGAGCAAAAATTCCCATGACAACCCTCTTGTGTGCATGTGTTATTGTATAATAGGGTCTTGCAAACATCCTGGTTGATATAATATACTGGTTGCCAAATATGTACTTTAAAAATAGCAATCAACTGTATAGCATACTTTGAGTGGTGCTGAAGAAGTCTCTGGTTGTTATAAAGTGGCTATGATCCTAATGTTGTGCTAGAAATGGAAAGATGGCTGAGGCAGCAGAAGCAAGCCAGTGCAGGGAGATGCTTGAGTGAGAATTTGATAGATTTGGTCTTGCTCTTGGAGAGGGGAGCTTAAAACCATAATGGGAAATCACTGGCTGCAGTAGAAGCATGTAAGTGCTCAGCACTTCTGAGAATCAAGTTGCTTCTTTAGTTGACTAAATATGGATTTAAGATTTAGTTTGGATGTTCATAGTTTGGCACTTTAATTTACTGTTTATGCACTCAAATAAAAGTGTCCTGGTGGTCAGAGGTTCTGAGTATACATAGCACCTACTGAAGTCAAATGGCAGCCAAGTATTTTACCCTGAGGATCCCGACTGAGACATAGGGCATAGGCACATGAACAAATCATTGCAAAGTAAAAGACAGCAGGGATTGACAGCTTATCAGCTCTTTAGTAACTGGCCACATAACTTGCTTTTACCTTAACTCATGGAAGCTTGCATCCCTTTCATTGTGAGGCAAGCTACTATTGATTATCTTATATTTGTCATGGGGCAAGAGCATGTCTATGAGCAGTTACCATGGAACAGCTGATATGCTGTAAAACTCCATCCTCTGCCTCCTGATAACTTGTTTGTGTGGCCGTGCCTTGAGTGAGGAGCAGCTGTCATTTGACTAGTCTACAAACGTGAGCCTCTGGTAGCTTTTCATTAGCTGGGCAAGGGACAAGCTAAGACTTACCCTTTTCTGATAAACTATGTTCATGTTACTGTTAACTCATCCAGTCCTGTTTTGTGCACATGCATCCTGCCTTACAGGTAGATTGTAAACTTGCAAGAGCAGATATTATTTTGTTGTTTTTTGCCAGAGCAGAACCTAGCATGCGGGGCCTTGTGCTGTTGTACAATAAATAATTGTCAAATAACTGGTCCATTTTTCATACTGAAACAAGGTTGAGGTGAAGCTGCTGTTATTCTCAATTGAACACCTATTCTGCAGTTCTGAATTTAATTTGCTTTTTACTAATTTCAGGTTCGCAGCAAGAGCAAGGCGGCCAAAGCTGGGTTGTGTGAGGGAGATGAAATAGTATCAATCAATGGCAAGTCCTGTGCAGACTTAACATATTCTGAAGTTATTAGTCTTATGGAAGACCTAGCTGACTCCCTCCAGATGCTTATCAAAAGGTAAAGGAATCTGCAGAATGCTTTGGCACACATTCTACTCGCTGAACACAATGCAGGAACATGGGGAAGCATACGTGCTCATTTTATGGACTTCTTACTTAACTGTAGTTGTATTTGTTATGTAGTTAGTTATGTATGTAGTTGTACTAGTTATATAGTTATGTATGTTGTTGTGTTACTATATTTACTTGAATATAAGATGAGGTTCCCCCTGATCAGCATGGAGGGAAAGCCCCTTGTCTTATATTCAAATACAAAGCAGAAGGGGTGAGCAGTAGTAGAGCACCTTCTTGAGCCTGGGTCAGAGCCAGTCAGACCCACAGAAGCCTTCTGGCCCCCATTCCAGTTCCCCGCTGCACCTTCTGCCCCCTTCACATCCCTTTGTCTCCTCCTTACTGTCAGGCACAGCTCAGCTCTGGCTCAGGGCTGGGGTCTCTCCTGCTGTGCTGTAGCAAGGTAGTGTGGGGGGGGAGGCACTGAGCGGAGCAACTGCCCTGGGCACCGAAATGAAGAGGTGCCAACAGGTGCTGCCCAGCTGGGGTGGGGAGTGGGACAGAGCTGCAAGCAGCTCATCTGGGGAGGGCGCGGGGATGGAGGAAGGGCAGCTCCCACCACTGTGTGCAGTCCCAGGCAAGCATTGGGGGTGGGGTTGCCCCCCAGATCTGTACACAGGGTAAGGACAGGCTGCTGCTGCGGACTTTATCCCAGGGGCCAAACTTTGTTGCTACACCACTGCTGTCCTGGGCATGGAGCACATGGCAACTCCTTCCCCTGCCTGGCCAGTTGCAGCAATTATACTGCTGCTTGGCCAGGCAAGGGCTCAGCTCCTCCATGCTGTGCTCTGGGATGGAGCAGCTCAACCAGCATCTCACAGTAAGGGGGATAGGAGGGGAGAGGAAGAAGCAGAGACTGGGGAGTTGGGTGGGGGGGAAGGGGAAGAGACTGGGAGGAGTTTGGAGGGAAGAGGCAGAGACTGGGGAGAGCGGGGGATGGTCACAGGCTGTGGGGAACTGGGGGTGGGGGAGATACAGGTAGCAGGTGGGGCATGAAGGCAGCAGGGGAAAGAAGTGGGTGAAGCAGATGCCAAGGGGCCCACCTGATCCCTCCAGTCACTGCTTTCCCTGCTGTAGTACTGGGGGTGGGGATATAAGACAACTTTCCAATATTTACGTTCTATACGTGGATAATTATAACAAATGTATCAATTTTCCATATATACAATCTAATTATTGGGAGGGCCATTTTATATTCAGGCTCATCTTATATTCAAGTAGATACAGTAGTTATGTATTTAGGATCAGTAATTTGCCTCCTGATTTATGCATATAAAGGATGATAGAGTTCCTAAGCTTAAGGAGAACTTCATCATTCATAAAGCACAGTTCAGTTACATAGGAGGCACAGATTCAAAGTTCAGTCTTCTAATAGTGCAGGTTTATTTATCCTCCATAGTTAGAAAGACCCCACTAACATAGTGTCTGGGCACACCACAATCTTTAATGTATTTATTCTCACAAATCCTCTTGGAGGTAAGAAAGGTTTATTATCCCTATATGACAGCTAGGGAAGTGAGGCACAGATTTCATTAAAGTATTTTGGTGTCCAAAAATACTGATAGAACCTAAGGCATATAAGGCCCCCTCTACATATTACATGTATCACTCAATTAATTTGGGGGCTTGAAAAATCAAAGGCTTTATATATGTCAAGAACATGGTGTAAATATATTTGTGGAAGAGGACATGACAAAGCCAGTGTATTCTAATTCTTCTTCTGTTTCTGTCTCTGTTACTGACATGTGAAGCAAATAATTTAACCTCAATTTCTCTATCCAGAGTGGTGATAATTACCTTTATTTTTCTTTGAAAAAACATTTGATTTTGTCAGAGAAAAGGCCTGTATAAAAGTATTTGCTGTTATCAGAATAGCAGAATATAGACCAGGTGCCCCTCTAAGGTGCCCCACCCTGCCCCACATTTCTGCCTGACTTCAGACTAACACACCTCTATTGTCAGAATATCAAGTCATTTTGTGAAGGTTTTGTAATTGTGTTCCATGTGCAGTGTACACACACATATTTCAGTATCATTTATAATAAAGATAGGACAAAACTGGAAGAATTTTCCTAAATCTACCTTTGCTGCAAATGAAGCAGTTTCAGAAAGACTAGATCTCCAACTTGGGCTACTTTAAGTCTTGCTGGGCATGTCTACTCAAGATGCTAACTGCACAGCAACCTAATAACACTGTGCAGTAGCATGCCATGCAAAACCTGTGTTATATGATACTGTGCAGTAGTATTAAGCTACTGTGCATTAAGTGTCACTAAAAACCCATGTGACAGTGCTACTGCACAGTAGCACAAGTTACTGCACATTGATTTAGTACCTGGTTAACCAAGTACTAAACTTAATGTGCAGTAACTATGCTGCATTAATGATGGTGTAGATGCTTCCACTGTCTCCCTGATATACAGCATAAAGTCTGTGGAAATAAGAAAGGGAGGAGTATACCCATTACCCAGAGAACCTTCTCTTCTTGCCCCTCTGTGAAGGGACCAGCCGCAGTTCGAGCAGAGGATATAACCTTTGCACTGAACTAATGCTGCCATCAATATTACCTCTCCTACAAGGGGTCTGAAAAGACAAAGATAAGGCTCTTTTCATGCCTCCTCTGTACTTGCTGACAGAGCAGCACCCACAGAAAGGCTGAAATGTCCCTGTTCCATCATGTCCTCCCCTCTGGCTCTGAGCGGCATTCTGCATTGGTGCTCCAAAAGTCATCTGTGGGCTCCCCATAGTCTGTATTGGGACTCTCCCATCTACCACATAGTTCACAGCTATAATCTACCCTGAGTGGGAGATTCCTTTAATGCTACAGCAGGATGCTCAATTTGTGTTTTATTGAGCTGACTAATTAACTCAACCAGCTTGAATGAATAGGTCACTGGAATGCTGACAGCTGAGGACCATGGCTTACCTGCTGTAATGTAGTTCTTTTTTCTGGATAAGTAAATATATCATGAGTGGCCCCCCATGTGATAGCTGCATTCTTATTCTTTTACTTCATGATGTGAGTGGTAGAAGCAAACTTTCAGAAATGATCTCATGGATGACTTTCTGCATTCTTTTACAACTGTACAAATAGCCCTAGACACTGCCACTCATGGTCACTGCTGCTGACAACTATTTTAACAGCCTGATCCCACTGTAGTCAACACTCAACAGCCAAATTTATTGGCTTTATCTTAATGCATCCAGATGATGAGACATCAACCTGAAAAGCAAATGCAAAACAAAACAATATTGGCTTATTGCATAACTTTTTGTGGTATGAAATCCCTAGGACTGCCAGGGATTATGAGAGGGTGATGGGATATCTAGTTATACCTTTTAAGAATGACACAAAATGTTCAGAAGAAACTCACGCTGCATAGCAATCTGCTCAACTTCCTTTCCTCAACCAAACTCCGTCCCACTCGAGAGTTTCTCCCTCCCTACTCTTCACCCTTGGTGTCTTCAGCATGGCAAAGAAAACTGAGGGATTCCTCCCTCCCCGACCAACTCCTACCATGGCCTTGTAGGAGTCTGCAAGGGTATTGCCTTCATTCCCCACATACCCAAGGATTTTATGAGGCAGCCAGTAAGCAACCTCACATCCTTACTAAGCAACAGAGAAAGTAACCCTTCCCTCTTTTTTAAGAGGCAACTGTTAGCTGGGAAGCATATGTTATAACACGAGTATGATGCCTAATCAAGATTACACTTCAGGCATGGTCTTTGCATCCTGGCACCCTCTTTTTCATTTCAGGAAGCATTTGATTTGGTCCTAAATTGCTATACCAAAAGTGGGATTTTTTTAAAGACATTCAGCACTGGCCTAAACCTGTTCCACATGAAGCCAGTGCTTTCTAATTATAGTTAATGGGAGCAAAGTTAGACTAACACAGAGAGTTTTTGAAAATCCCACCCTATGTCTTATTTTAAAATGGTACTTGGCCTTCAAAGGCTAGAGAAAGGTATCTTGCTGCCTTATACACGAGGATTAGTTTTCTTGAATTAGCCCTTTCCTTCCCCCAGTCAAAAAACCCCCTGGAGAATAGCTGGAGGTGGGAGAGGTGAGAGAAGAGGCCCTAAGTGGCAGCTCTCCTGCAGAGGCTACATGGAGGGAACACCTTGCTGACTTTTCACAAAACTTCTGGAGGGAGGTGCCAAAGAAGCAGTACGAGTGGTCTCCTCTTCAGACATCACGGGTTAGTAGTTTCCAGTGCATATAGAGAATGGAAGGATCTAAAAATAGGCAGATGGTTTTGGAGGAAAGAAGTGTGGTAGATGCTCAGCGCGCACCTTTCATGGCATGAGCACCACTCAAGGCCAAAGTCTGCAGTGCTGATCCCACACAGCTCTGCCATTATGCCAGCCAAATCTGGGCAACCAGAGCTCCTAACAGTCCTTCAGAGGTAGGCAGACCTGAGACAAAACTAAGAAAGTTGATAAAATAAGATGACAAACATAACAAAATGATCAGATGGACTACTTTACAGCTTGACACACAGACACACATTTATGTCTTTAAACAGTGTAAATATATTATAAGTAGCAAGGACCTTTTAAGGTGGAAATCTCTCTCTCTCGTACACCCACGGTCACTGAGCTACCAATAAAGGCTAACACTTAGCTGGCTACCCCTCTCCTCCCCCCCTCCCCATCTTATATCTTACAAGGAAATGTTTATGAATTCCTGCAATGTATCTGTACTCAGCAGCAGCACAATTGATGGCCCGAATAGCATAATATGATAGAATCCAATTACTGTCACAGGGCTTCCTAAATTAAAATCTGTCTGACCTTTATGTAGCCAATATGTTGTTTAATACATGTTAGGCATTGTTTCTTACACGAGACAGTTCCAGTTTGATGCATGCAATCAGTAGGCTGAGCAACTATAAATGTGACTGATATTAAGGCATCTTCATTACAATGACTGATTTTTCTCCTCCCAGTTTATTTTCTGTTGTTCTTTCTAGCTTTTATTTGCAACATATCCAACTGCTATAGAGCAACAGGGGTTTCCTTATGATTTGAAAATCCTGTTTCAGTACTTGATGCTTTGTTATCCACTAAGACACCTTTTGCTTTTATTAATTAATGAGAAGTTTTGCTACATTGCAGCCAAATGGAAAGCTTAACTAGTATGTTGCTATGGCATATTGTACTGAAAGGGTGTATCATGAAATTATTGCTATGCAACCATGGCATACAGCCCTGAGGAAGGGATGCAGAAAATACATTAAGGTTTGTAAACCCAAAAAGGGAACCTTGAATGGGGAGAGGGGTGAAGGAGGTAACTGTGTAGAAAAAAGTGCATGTGCAGGGTCTAAGGATCACCCATCAGAAAGTTTTTATTTAAAAATATATGAGCTAATCAGGTGCAGTGCTGAGCACACTTAGCATCCATTGACTTCGGTGAGAGTTGCAGGTATTCAGCAGCTCTTCTCAAGCTAGTTTCTTATGATCCTATAGACACACAGTTGGGATGGTCTAGTCAGGGACAATCCTGCCTAGAGCAGAGGGCTGGACTAGATGACCTTTTGAGATCCCTTCCAGCTCTATTTTCCTGGGCTCCTCTAGACAAGTGGTAGAATCAGACCCATAAAGTATAACTATTGTATGACAGATAGGGATAATGATAAAGAAATTCCCTTATAAATATATATGTTGGAATGTATTCTTCTCTTACTGTCTATCACATGCTACCTCTTTTCTTAGATAGCAGGCTCCCTGGGACTGGGACTGTGTGCAAATGCAATACTGCATACTTTAGGAGTAACAAGCGCTGAATTGGAGTACAGTTTAGTGTTTTGTGTTGTGCAAAATCAGTTTTGACACTCAGTCATGTCATATGAAAAAGCATAGACCCTAGAAATCTAGGATGATAAAAGCCTACATCTAGAAACATCATACCTTTCTGTTAAGGAGTGTAACTGTAAAACTGCATTGGGTTTAAAATTACATTGGACAGGTGAAAGATTCCATGTGGAAGGGTTATAGTAACAGTATTGCATGTTTATTCCATAGTTCATTCAAGTTGTTTAGGGTGGTACAAAAAACATTTTATTTTAAACCCTTAAACAGTGAGGAAATTCTGTTATTTGAAGAACCTTATAGCTGGTATAGAGGGTAATTTTAGAGGAAAACATAATACTCACTCCCCTTTAAGCACAAAAATCCCTTGTATAGTAGTACTTCCAGAAAATTACTTTTTTGAATTAATGTTTTGTGTACATGCAGATCCTCCAATGGAATAAATGAAACCTTGAGCCCTGAAACAGAAAATGGAAAACAGGATAACCTAAAAAATGAGGACTATAGAGAGAGCACCACACTGCAAATCAGCACAACCAGGCAAATGCCCCATCAGGAATTCTACATCACAGGGATACACAGTGCAGCTCACCATGGAGCAGAGGAAAGTGACATGAATTTTTTTGAGAGCAAACAAGAAAAGGAGACAGCCCAGAGCCGCAAAATTACTCCTAAAGTGATCGAAACCTCCAAAGTACTCTTGACAGATGGGGCTGCTTTCAGAGACAAGACAGAAGAAAGAAGGCCGGGTGCTCTGCTGGAACTGCAGTTGTCCCTCTCACATGACAGGCACAAGGACACCAGTGCTCCTGTTGTAACTGTCTTTGGAACTGAAAAATGTAGCCCTTCAGAAACAGGACCCAGCGTGCCACAAGATGGGACTAGCCCTATAACTGCAGTCCCTCTGGGTGAAAAAGCAGGCAATGTCCAGTGGTCAAGCAAAGTATTCCAGATTGCTAGTGGCAAAGAGGTCAAGACGAGCCAAGGGGCAGAAGCAGGAGAGCCATCTCTCACCAGGGTGGAAGTGATCCTGGACTGCACTGACAGGGAGAAAGAAGTATCCAGGTCTGTAGCTGAAAAGGGGTGTGTTGATTCTCAAGTGGAAGGAGGGCAGTCAGAAGCACCTCCTTCTGTAGTCTCCTTTGGAATCTCATCAGAAGGCACAGAGCAGGGAGAAGACGACCAGCACTCAGAAAGGGATCACAGCAAACCTCTAAAGCACAGGGCAAGGCACTCAAGTAAGTATGTCAAATACTATCATTTGCATTGCTTGAGAGTACATTTTGTAACTTGAAACATCATTTCAGAATGTAGTTGGCACTAACAAATAATTTTAAGAGGGTTTATTTCTCTCTTTTTAAAACATTCTTTTTCCTTTCGTTTTTTGTAATTGATACTTCTATTCTAAATTCAAGTACTTTCTTAAGCAATAGAATTGCATGGAAGCCAAACCATGCTTTAACAGGGCTGTCTAACTTTGCTGAAGTAGATTGCTTCTTTACAATGTAACATGCTGTCCAAAAGCACTTGCCATCCCGAAGTGAGGTGCGTTCTGCTGTGTTTCTAACGTAAATTACAATGGGAATTTGTAGAATGTTAACAAAAAAGCAAGGTCATGTCTTGCACATAGCTGGATGCTCTGGATTTCTCCATGTATAGCCAAAACCGTGTGTCATCATCCGCATCTTAAAAAAATCAAAGCCACACTATTGCTGTTAAAAGGAGATAAGAATAAAAAAGGCTGGTAGGGAAGCTTGATGATGCCTGCAGAATTGAGTTTGACAGACACCAGCATGTGCACTACTGGGCAGTTATATGATCCTTTCAGTTTTGTAAGTCTTCTCTAGACTGTAAAGTGAACTTAGTATTTCTTCTGCCTTCCATACCCAGAGGTCAGCCTCAAAATCTGTACAAGGGGTTTAACCAAAAATTAACTGAAAATGTGAGTGAATTCAATGCTGCTGAAATATAAATGTACATATATGCATACATGTATGCATATATTTATTTGAGTCATTTCTAACGACTGTTCTTTTTCAACAATGTTAAGAATCCTGTTCAGGGATTTAATCGCAATATGGCAAAGGTGCTTGAATGTGTGCAATGATATACTGCAGCAATGAGCTATTTTATATGCAGCGTTGGAATAAGTCTGCTAACCCATTGCTAATTCCTCTGTGAGCATATTTTTAGAATGATAACCATTTGTATCCCTACTGGCATGTGGATTAAGCTGTTACTTATGCTTTAAGTGTCCGTATGTAATCCGCATATTTATGGCATATTAAATGGAGTATAAAAGAAGAGTGCACATGCTTTACATTTTGGCAGAGAAGTTAGCAGCAACTGTGGGGCTGTGCCTGCCAGTACTATAATGAATTACTTGTGTTGCATTGGTTGTCTAATAAGGAAAAGAAATAACATGGCAGGGAACACTAAATAAGACAGAACAAACTGTATGTTGTATGACAAAATGTACCTATATTAATATTCTTCATTAACAAGAAGAAGTATTTTGCCTTTTTTCCCTCTGATTATAATATTAGAATTATTTTTAATCAAGTGACAGGTCATATAGTGGTTTGGGTACCACTGATGGAAGATTTAAACATCAGTTTAAACATATACTTGATTATAGAAGGGTTTGTAAAGACTTACCTAGGGCTCTAGGTTCCTTTGACACACAGAGATACATAATATACTTGAGACAGAAGAACCAGTGAAGCAAAAAGCCATCATTCAGTATTTAAGACTAAATTATATCTGACAGTATTGTGAAGTGCTGACTCCTTCAACAGAAGTAGCTACTGGAAAATGATAATCAGAGTACATTTAATCAAGCAGGGAACCTGAGTCATCTTTCAAATCTATCAGTTCAAAATTGATTCAAACAAATTAAAAATACTGTGAAAAAAATCTAAATTATTCCTTGCTACAGAATCTTAGATACTGATTCTGCAAATGTCCCATAAGAACCACCTGCACTGATGGGACTAGCCCCATTTGAAACCAATGGAACTTCTTACAGAAATAAGGACTACGCATTTTATGCATACCATCTTAGATTGGCTGCTGTATTTCCCCTATTTTACCTGCAGTAGGTTAGGGTGTTAGGTCTATGTTGTGTCAGAGTTGAGGGTAATCTTATGTAGAGTTTAGATTATGGTTGTATGGGATGGTTTGGAAAGAGATGATCCTGCCTCAGGCATGGGGCTGGACTAAATGACCTCTGGAGATCCCATCCAGCCTTACTTCTTTAGGACTTCTATGATATTATATTTGCAGGATTGCTCTCTGATAAAAATCTTCCTTTGACTTCAATACAAGATTTCCCTAGTAAGAACCAACTAGACAATTTCAGGACATGGCCTGTTGAAATTCTGGCTGAAGTGGAGTCTTATAGTCTTTTATAACTTATTGTGAAAACTATGGGAACAATCATGCTGTCCCCTAGTGTAATGGCAAAACCACAACAGTCTTTAATAAAAGAAGAGTCTGGTTTATGGATTCCCCTCCTTGCCTTTTTCTGACATGGTTGAAAAGATCATTAATTACAAAATATAATACAGATGCATCTATAAGGAAATTGTTATGCTTATGTTTAAAAAAAAGCAACATCCATTTATGTAAGGTATTTACTATGCTAATTCCAAATATCCAAGCTATCTCTGAATGAACTAGTAGTTTGACTGTACTAGAAGCAGCATTGCCACATTATTAGCTTTTCATCTGGATGATTAGCCCTAGCGAAGCACTGTGCTGCTTCCAGCATTCAAGTTAGGTCCTACAGAGCTAGCTCAGGTATCTCTGCATGGTGCTACCTTTTGCAATGTACATATGCATAGCCTAGGAAAGGAATGAATGCCAAGGAATTGGTACTATAGGTAAAGATTAATTTTATTAACCTCCCTATACTCCTACATTATGCAGTATCCAAGTACTAAAGAAGAAAAACATTTAATGCTGGGAAGGGGCACATGTAGGACACTGCCTTCTCAGTCATAGTCCTGTGGGCTATATTCATTTAAGCATGTCCTTTCATTCTTTCCACAGGGCTTCGCCGGGGTGAGAGCCTATCAGAGAAGCAGGTTAAAGAAGCCAAATCTAAATGTAAAAGCATTGCCTTGCTGCTGACTGCAGCTCCCAACCCCAATTCCAAGGGGGTGTTGATGTTCAAGAAGCGTCGCCAAAGGGCCAGGAAATACACATTAGTCAGCTACGGCACTGGGGAGCTAGAGCGTGACAAAGACGAGGGGGAAGAAGGAGAAGGTGAAGAAGGTGACAAAGAAAACACTTTTGAGGTAACTTTGCTTGGAACAAGCGAGTCCGAAATAGATGAAGATTTCTTCTCGGACATTGACAACGAAGGCAAGGTTGTGACATTTGACTGGGACACTGGTCTGCTTGAGGTTGAAAGGAAAACAAAAAGTGAAGACGAGATGCAGGCCCTTCCAGAAACCAAGGGCAAAGGGGTCCTCATGTTTGCCAAGAGACGGCAGAGGATGGATCAGATCACAGCTGAACAAGAGGAGATGAAGGCACGTGCAGTGCACACAGAGGAGCGAAGAGAAGCCAGCACAACAGAGAGCTTACAGAAAATGAGCTCTTCCTCCTATCACACAAGAGAGGCAGAATCGTCGAGGATGAAGAGCTGTGTGAGCAAAAGTTACATAGAGATGGGCCACAGTCATGGCAAAATGATACAACAGAATGGCATTGGGGGAGCAGAGGCAAGTATCTCTTTTCAGTCCTCGGAAGCCCAGAAAGCAGCATCTTTAAATAGAACAGCTAAACCCTTCCCTGGTGTACAGAACCGAATAGCGGCACCATTTTCACCTACAAGAAATGTGACTAGCCCTCTCTCAGACCTACCAGCACCACCTCCCTATTCCTCCGTTAGCCCACCACCTGACACCTTATATAGACCAGTGTCAGCTCCCGTGGCTAGCAGAGCTCAACCAGCTGTGTGGTCACCAACAGAACAGATAGCATCCAGAGATGAAAGGATTGCAGTGCCAGCCAAAAGAACTGGGATATTACAAGAGGCAAAGAGAAGAAGCACTGCAAAGCCTATGTTTACTTTCAAGGAGCCTCCAAAAGTGAGTCCTAACCCTGCCCTGTTGTCCCTTGTACAGCATGCAGAAGGCAAACGAGGTACTGGAACTGGCTTTGAATCAGGACCTGAAGAAGACTACCTCAGTTTAGGAGCAGAGGCTTGTAATTTCATGCAGATCCAGGCATCCAAACAAAAAACCCCTCCTCCTGTTGCTCCAAAGCCCTCAGTCAAAGTCTCTCCTACTGCTGGAACTCCTATCTCTCCAGTCTGGTCACCTCCAGCTGTGGTTTCTACCCAGCCTCCTTCCTTCCCAACTCCAAAATCACCTCAAGCTGCAGGTCCTCCACCAGTCAGAGCACCCCAGCCTGCTCACCATCCTCCCCAACCCCCAAGTACTCTTAACCTAGTGGGTCCTTTTAAAGGGCCTCAAGCAGCAGTAGCAAGTCAGAATTATACACCTAAAACACCTACCACACCAATTGCTGGAGGAATGGGGCCAGCCTTTGAGATGCCACCAGCGTTGAGTGGGAAAGGAGCACAGTTGTTTGCCAAAAGGCAATCTCGCATGGAAAAGTATGTGGTAGACTCGGAGACTGTGCAGGCAAACTTAGCACGGGCCTCATCCCCAACTCCATCTTTACCAGCCTCTTGGAAATATTCATCTAATGTTCGAGCACCTCCACCTGTAGCTTATAATCCCATCCATTCCCCATTTTACCCTCCTGCTGCTAGCAAACCCCAGTCTAAGTCAACTGCAGCTACTAAAAGCACCAAAAGAAAACCTAAGAAAGTTCTCAATGCTTTGGAAGTTATGAAGCATCAGCCATATCAGCTTAATGCATCTTTATTTACTTTTCAACCACCCTCTGATACTAAGGAAGGCTTAGCTTCTAAGCAATCAAAGTTCAGCCCTATGCCTGCCTCAAAGCAAGTTCTGTCTTCAAGACCACTCAATGCTGGTTCTCCAACTAATGTCCAGGCATCTTCAGTGTACTCTGTACCAACCTATACTACACAACCGTGGTTCCAGTCAAATGTTTCCACCCCAGTAAATGAATCCTATGCACCTGTGGGTCACTCCACATATTCTAAATCAGAATCAGTCACATCTTCTTTACTTACTGCTCCAAGGCCAAAGTTTTCAGCTAAGAAAGTTGGTGTCACAGCTCAGGTGTGGAAGCCATCAGTCATTGAAGAGTAAATTTTGTAGCTGCAACTCACTTTGCTTTCAATGAATTGTTTGCAGTGATGATCTGGCACATCAGGAGTGTCAATAGCAGTCCTAAGCTTACTTAATAATTTCAAACATATCACCTCAAAATTGGGTCCAAAATATTTGAATATTTGCAACACATCAAAATGGATACAAAATTTAACACATTTATGTATATTTTCACACACTTTTGTACACGGAACATCCAGAAATGGACGCATACCATTGTATTAAGTAAGCGGGATGCTAGGTTTTATGCTTTAACACAACCAAAAAGTGGCAGTGAGCAATGGCCCCTGTATTTCAAACAATTATAACATAGCCTTCAGAATTATTTGAAAATCCATGCTCTGACAGCCCAACGGTTCAAGTACCACTCATTTTAGATTTTTAAAAGTGCCTTACAATAATAATAATATCTATTACTAATATAGCATACCAAATAAGTATAGTATTGGTCCCTGATTTTCAAATGTATCCACACGGATGGACCCTTGAGTCTTCATGGAGTCCCATTAGCTTCAATGAGACTCTGCATTGGCACCAAAGGTCATCCTAGGATTGCAGAATAAGGAGCTTAGTTTGTAAGTTATGTGGATCAGCTCTGATCCAAAATCATGAATTCCCTCTGTGATTTCACAGAGAATGTGCCATAAGGAATATTGCAGGGCTTGAAGAAGACTGACTTAAGGGAAGTGGTAAAAGGGTTAGAAATGGTATTAAATGTTTCATATTTTTAGGAAAATGTGAACTCAACTTGATATCCCAAGTGCAGGTGTATTTTAATAATTATTTGCCTTGACTCCATCAAATAATTTGTTATAGAAGACAGTAAATTAGGACTGTGGAACAGTCAGATGGGTAAGCTGAGTTTGCAGCTACGATGTGATGTGATATTTTCTTGTGAAAGCACAGTGACTGAGAATCAAAAGGAGTCATACATGAGTACTGATATTTGCAACCAGAGTAGAATATACCATATAAATGACCTCATCTTTCTGCTGCTCTCTCAGGCATTTTCTTGTTTTCATTTTGGGCTTTATGGTACTTCTTCCACTTTCATTCTTGTTACTCTGTTCTCACACTATCTGCCTTTATTTATGTACTATGGACCAGGAGGATCAAACCACTGCTACCATACAAAACTCCTTTTAGTCATAACCAGTCAGATTTTGCCACCTTTAAACAGAGTGGAATAACAGCTTACATCATGAATAGTCTAACTGAATCATAGAATAATAGGGTTGGAAGGGACGTCAAGAGGTCATCTAGTCCAACCCCTTCATATTTCATGCTGGGCACATCTATACATGCACTAACGCATCGTGGGTACTGTGCATTAAGTTTAGTACCTATAATAACAGGTACTAACTGAATGCACAGTAACCAGCATTACTGTGCAGTAGCACCGGCGTATGCCTTTTTAGTGACACTAATTTACAATAGCCTAATTCTACTGTGCGTTAGTGTAATAACACGGCTTTTGCTGTGATGCACTAAATATGCAGTAGAATTAGCCTACTGCACATTTAGGGCACCTATACATGTGCAGGGAGGCTGTTCCAACATTCTGTAATTACAGCACATCAGAACAGACTTGATTAATCAAATCTGCTGGAGCATGGTAATTTCTGTGCCCCAGAAGACTCCAGCATCATGTGTATCAGTGTCCCTGTGCTGAAAAATGCCGACGGGGGTGCTTTAACTAAAGCTTGTTCAATGAACTTCAAAGCACCCCCGGCAACATTTTTCAGAACAGGGTGCTCATACACATGATGCTCTAGGGGCTTAAATTAGTGTGGCTCTTGGAGCTACTCTAATTAAAGCACCCCCCACCACCCCTGGAACACATATATAAACACCCTTAGTGCCTTGTGTAGACACGCCTACTATGTAATACTTTACTTCTTAAACAGTCCTATGGAAATCAGTGGTGCCACTTCTGGAGAATGAGTTGTCCATTATGTGTGTGTCAGAGGCCAATAAGGCATACTCACAGATTCAGGTGCTACTCTGTGAGAAAAAGTGACAGAAGCTAGTTTTGACATGGTTATTTAAATCACCAGCCAGCTGGCTACAAACCAGATTATGGAGCCTTTACACACACTATGGATATTTACTCACAGTCTCATTGGTTTAAATGGAACTATTTGGATGGGGAATAGTCATCTGAAGCCTCTCCAGATTAGTCCCAGGAAGTTAACTTTTAACTGGTATTAAGTTCAGACTTCCATTGTATACGTGAAAAGCAAATGATCCATGACGTGAAGAAGTTGGATTCAGAACCCTGTGAAGCCACTGGAAAGACTCCAACTAACTTCAGTAGGTTTAGAATCAGGACCCTGATATGGAACAAATGGGGAACACAGTTAAATAAACCACATTTGAAATCCAATAGAGCTGCTAGAATACATAGTCAAACCAATCAGTTTTACATGGAAAAATAGAGAGAGAACTATACTGCAAACACATCTTGCTCAGGTGTGTATGGTAACAATATTTTAATCCCCTTGAGATCTACTTCTTTCCATTCATTGTCCCCTGTCAATATGCTATATTTTTCCTCTACCATTAAACTTTTTCCTTTCTTCTCTGCCTGTTTGATTTTTTTTATTAACACATGCTGACTGACAATATATTTTATGCTATTTATATTTCCATGTAATTCAATTGCAATCTAAGCTGGACTTGTTTCTTTCTTTCAAGTATATCTTCATATTTAATACACTATTGAAGATTTTGGTTACAAAAACTACCATAGCTAGAAATTCAAAAGATAATGTCTACTTGGAAAAAGTTAATCTATTGTTACCAAAGATAAGGGTGGTATGACTAGACAGATAGATATTGCCAAAGAAATCTGGTCACTTTAGGAAAAAATAGTATGAAAGCCTTATGCATTTTCATTGTAGTCCACTGCTATAAAATATGTTTGCATATTCTAGTCACACTAAAGAGCCTTCTTAAAAAGGCATGTGACTATTAATAAAATACAGCAGTTTTTACCTCTTACTCACCAGTGCAATTCTGGCTCAGGTCACTATTTACTACAGTCATGATCAGCTGCTGAGAGGCCTGCATGAAATTAGCAGATGATCTCAGTCCAACCTCTAGTTTATAGATGTGTGCATCACCAAACAGCTGTCAGGATTAGAACTGATAGAAATTTTTATTGGATGCATCTCAGCAGAGAGAGAGAATAAAGAGTGAGTGGAGAGGAGACTGGTCTGCACTCCTATCTCTGAGGAGATCACCTCCCCATGAGCAGAGCCTCCTCTTATTATGGTAGTGAGAGGAAGCTGTGGATAATAACAGCCAGCTGTAGTTTCCTGGACAATCAGTCAGTACCTCTTGGCACATTAAGTTCACTTGAAAGAATCCTAATAGAAATAAGCATAGCATTCAGTCAATACAGCACAGGCTGAAAGCTTATTTAGGCAATCTACAAAATCATAACTATAAATGCAATAAGAAGAAAAGGCTTTTGTAGTATTCATCTGCCAATGTAATTTTGAGATTACCATCTTGGTACTGTGTGTAGCAGACAAAGGGTGGAGTCCATCCTGCAAATCTGGATTTGCTTGATGTTACATACTGTCAGTTTGGCCCATTGTAGGGATAGCAGGATTTTCTAAAGTATTTGGGTTAAAATAACAAGCCTCATTGACGTTCAGTCATCTGGAATCTAGGTCTGACTCCAGTTCGCCCCCGCCCCAATCCTCCACTCCCTTACCACACGCAAGTTGTAGATGTTTGAAGTGGGTTTTGCTTCAAGCTCATCTCTAATAAGGTAAGTCAGCGGCTCTTAATAGTATTTCAGAATAAGACAAGGCTATTTCAATGAACTTTTACCCACCATGCCATCTCTTGTGCAGCAGAAATTGAGAAAAGATCGGAGGTGAATACTGCCATTCAATCTAAATTAGATAATGTAGATGATATCACCCATGACTGAAATGTCAAGACAACAAACAGTTTATATGTAAATGACCCATCTGCTCCATTTAGGAAAGTTTCATTTGGCTTTGAAGGGGGAACTTTTGGAAATAATAATTTTACCAGCCTTTGATAAAACTGACAAGCATTGTTACAAGAAATGCTGTAATAAGAGTAACCAAATATATCGTATGGGCCCACTCTGTGAACAAATTTGATTATAAAATAGGAGTCATACTGTAGTAGCCACAATACCAATATAGTCACATGAATGTCCAAAAGTGTTTTAAGGTTACCATGTTGCTCTCAGTACATTTAATTGTGCCACATGTATTATACTCTGTACCATTCAGGATGCTTTTGGGTTCTGTATAAAATCAGTTGCTGTAATCTAAGATCCATACATTTAGCAAGAAAATCCATTCAGACCTGTGCAAAATGTCAACAAGAGGATTCCCCTTCCCTCTCCCCCTGCAACACACACACAGGCATAGGGGCACACCAAAAATGCCTGCAGCAATTGCTAAAATATGTTGGAATGGGTGATTGATTGTGGAATGAATCCTCTTTGTTTTCTGAGGTTGGTAGATATCCCTTGGACTGCTGGTGATATAACACCTAGCTGGTGTGGTGCATTTGGGAAGAGAGGATCTCTTTGGGCTGAGGTGGGGGGCTGAAATAAGAATGGGGGTCCAGACTCCTTCCTATGACTGGCTATTTAAGCTCCTCACTGGCCTGGGCAGTTCAGCACTCTCTGGGAGAGAGGCAAACCCAGCAAGACTCCCTCTCAAAATTATTGTGTCCTCTCTATTTCCTTCCACAGACATACAATGGACACACTCTAGGCACAGTGCCAGCCTCAGAGGGATGAAAATGTTACCAATAAGGGTTGCATATTGAAACTATTTTTTCTGACCACATCAGCATAACCAAATCCTGTCCAATCTTACCTTTGCCTAGAGATCAGCCTATTGATATGAGGAAGCATTAGCTATATGATTAATTTGGATAAACATCTAATATAAAAGATGTTATATTCATCAGACCTGATGAAAAATCTCATGCACTGAAAAGCTCGTCTGACCCTGTCCAAATTATGCAGTTGGTCCAATAAAAGATACCACCTTAAGAATCTTTGCCTCCTGCATAATATAACAGTCTTATTGTATAGGATAAATTAATTGAAAAGTCCTACACTTGCCAAGGCATAAGTTCCTTCTAGGCCTAATAATCACTGCATCAGAAAGGCTTCCTTATAAGGAAGGACTTTCTTTTTTATTTTAAAGGAAACTGTGATTCTGTTGAAAGTCCAGCTCTGATAACAAACAGTGCCTACCATCTCATCACTCAGTTACCCTGAAGTCACAGCTCCTAAGAAGGAAATTGTATTTTTTTCAGAAATACGTTTTCCTTGATTGCAAATGTACTGTTCATGGCAGGTGCTGGATAGATTCATAATTCTGAGCTTTCTGTCTATACATCATTCTTTGGAAAGAGCACAAACAGCAGCAATACTAGTTATTCCAGTCTCCTCTGCCAATAGGCCTCAACTCTGAGCTGAAGGAACTGGGGCTGGTTAAACTATTTCCATCCAAATTGGGTTTTGATAGGCAATCTGGCTTTTGAGTAAATGATGTTTTCCTTGGAAAATGTTGCTTTCCCTGGAAAACATTTGACACCTTACTGAAAATGAAAGAAAGCTTGTTTTTTTGTGTGTGTCTTTTTTGGGCAGGGGTGGTTTCCATGTTTTTAACAATTTAGCATGATAGAGAGGGGAGGAGGTGGGGTGGAGCATTTTCTGACCAGGTCTAGAATAGACTTATGAGCTTCTGTGAAGCTCAGACTGTTAATCCTCAGTTCCTGTGCTAAGGCTACCAACAAGGATACCAATTATACAGCTGGCTTTAGTGATGTGGGCACTTCTTCACAAGGAACAAATTTGTGAAAGTTTTAGACCACAAGAGGCAACTGGAATCAATTTTCCCCCCAAATGGTGGCATTTCCCCATGTGGCACAGATCTCAAATTTGCCTCCAGAATAACTTTATGCAGCTTCAATTAAAAATTATATAAATACCACTATCAATATAAAGGTAATGAAGGAGCCTAAAGTCTTACCCTATTCTTGACTGGAGAAAAATAACTGACAATTAAAACAATGGAGAAAAAAAGTATTGCAAGGACAAAGATGCAACATTTATTTAAAATGGCAATATAACTATCTGCTGAAAGTAACACTCCTTCCTCCAGTTTAGGTATGTTTATGTTTTCTGTGAGGAATAGTATACTCCAAGATACCCAGTTACAATAAGATATACACGTCCTTTGGTTTGGCCTGCGGTTGGGGGCCTTCCAATTTATTTATATCAAGGCCTTTTTTTTGCTGCAAAGTATATTTGCACATGTCCATGGCTGATTGAGACCCTTCAGATAGACTGGTTCTCAGATCTTTTCCCATTTACCTTACTGACAATCTTTTCATCTTGAAATATCCACAAGTGCCTTTCTTTCTGCCAGCAGAGCTGATTAGTCATCTTGCTTAAAGCCAAAGCAATACCACTCTAAGATGAGCTTCACCTCCCTCTGCCTTGCACCTCATTATGTATCTCATTTTCTTTGGCCTGATATACTATGAAATCAGAAACACAAGGTTGGTCTTGAAATTGCCATGCTACACAGTGCTGCCACTTGTGGTATATCCAGGTAACAATAAATTCCTCCATCTTTTCTTAACAATGTCCGTCTCTCCTCTCTGATGAACTGATGTCATTACATTTTAAATGAATGCTAAACATAGTGAGGTTGGTCTGTGTCTATAGTTGAGTGCTACCAATATGCTGGGGTATCTAGAATTAGCCAAAAGACAGGAAATTATGGGTTATAGTGTGATGCAGATAGGAAAGTTAGAGATGAGTAGGAGAGTAGTCAGCTGTGGAAAAGAAGATTTGACAGAACTGTGAAAAATTGGAGCTATGGAGAGACGCCTGCAAGAGGAAAGGATGGTAAAGATTATGCATGGTGAATTAACAGTCAAAATCAGAGGACTAGGAGACACAGTGAAAGAACAAGAGGAGGAAAACAATCACCAAGAAAGGCCTCACCATTCATCATTAGGCAGCTTAAAAGTCAAAAGGAAAACGTATTCAGGATGTATATAAAATTATTGAGAAATCCTTCTGTTTTGAGAGACTTCAATGGCTGCTTGATTTCCAGCCTTTATTCTGGAGGAGTCAGGCTTATCTTTTAAGCTGAGTGTCAAGCATCACCAGTCATGATATTTCTCATGAACTGCATCCAAAGCTTTCAGTTATAAAGGAATCATGTCATTTATACCTAGTACAAAGAGATGGGGGATGACATGAAAGATTTGCTTGCTTGTTTTTGTTTTGTGTTGTTTTATTATTATTATCATCATTATTATTTTTAGAAGCAGATTCCAGCAATAGGTTTATACCACGCCTGGAAATGAAACACAAATGGACTGTCAGAACGCTGCATGAGCCAGTTCTTGAAAGTGAGCCATTTAAAAAAAGGAGCCTACAAGAGGGCTCAGCTGCACTGGGAAACATTTATGAAAGGAACCTGACCTTGGAATATACAGGACCTTGTTTCAGGATACGCACTTCCTCCAGCCTCTTGCAAAGAGTTTATTATACATTCTGAGATGGAATAAGCACTAATGAGGCAATAGCACTGGCTCCAGAAAGAAAATTGTGAGATTTTTTTTCTCCTTCCTTTCTACTTTAAGACTTTGACATTTTAAAAACTTCTGCGTGCTAGAAAAACCTGACACAACTTGCTTTATTAACATGCTTATAACCAAGACGCTGTTGGGCACTTCTGCCATTGAACTAGCAAGTATAAGATTCTTCAGATACTATGGCATGATGTTAACTAAGAATAACTCCATTCAGGCTGAAATGGGCATGCTGATACCAAGAAGGAAACTCATGACAAGATCATTAAAAAGCAAAGCAAAACAGTGGATTCAAAAGTTCTGAATGTGCTCACTGGCAGCAGCTTTCTTGTGAAAATATGTGACTGTTGTAAGTTCATAGTACGCATGACGCCAAGTGTTGTAATTTCATAGCACACGTGATGTCGCCTGCACTAACTTCATAGTAAACAAACATCACTTACTTCCCTGATTAAATCACAAGGGAAAAGTTCAAGACACTCCAGAGGTATGTTTGTCATAAGTGTTTTCTGGGCTGGGTACTTAGCTTTAGGAAGTCTTTTTCCCTAGCAAATGATTTATGGGGAAACACACACACAGCCCAAAAACTCAATGAAATGTTAGTTTGGAATTATCTTCTATAAGAGTGGGTGAAAGTCCTCTCACACTACGTTGGAGTCTCTCACTAGCAATAACCAATGATAGTGCCACCATTGTTCTAGGCTCGGTGTCCTTGACCAATGTGAACAAGGATTATTTGTGCCCTGAGAATTATACTAGTCAAGCTTGTGTTTCTTTGCATAATGTTCAGGGAACAAATAGCTTTTTTCCAGTGGTAGTAGTTGAGCAAAACTCCCATTAACGTCAGTAGGATATAAAATATGTTCCAATGCACAAATGTAGCTTCCAGGTTTTTTTTATTTCAATTGGCAAATCAATCATTTTAATTTTAAATCTGAAGTTAATTTTTCCATTATAAAATTGCAGTGTCAATTTGAATGATTAAATTGGAATATTGGTGAATTTGCCCAACTCCCCTATTTTTGACCAACTTGTCAAAAGACCACCTTGTACAAAGGATGAGAGTTATTTTTCTCTCTTGCAACCCAATTCTGTCCTTTGGTACAAGTATTCAATAGCTTAACTAGGAGTGGTCAACCAGGACAATAGCCCTGGTCAGACTAGGTCCCTTCCACCCACTGTGACAATCCTTGCTCCCTGGTCTCTCTTTCGCACTACTTGTGGCAGCTGGTGGCAATGGAAATCAGCAGCATGAGTAAGTGCACAAGTCACCTGCTGTCACCCCTATTAAACTTGCTCCCTCATTCTTGTTCCCTAACTGCAGCCACTGCTTCTCTCACTACAGAATTTGCACCTTGTGGCAGTTGATGGTGATAGGAATCAGCAGCAAGGGCATGGGGTGGCAGGTAGGGCAGGTGGGCACAAGAGTGAAAAAGCAGAGAGGACTGTGGCAGCAGCAGGTGGCTTGGGCACTTTAGAGAAACAGCTCAGAGACAGAGGAGCTAGGCAGAAAAAAGCCTATGCTTCCCCAGGGCATAAAGTGTATCAGTCAGAGCTCTGTAACTGTGTGCATGAGTGTACACAACTTTATCCCGAGAACTTTTGACACTTTTCCCATGTCAAGGTATATAACTTAAAATGGAACCAGAGCAGTTTTAGCTCAGTACGCAGTGGCAGGAGAACCAAAAATGTCTGCTTAGATGTTGTTTGGATTCTGTTTGGATTAGCAACCAAACTGGGGTACTTATCCCAACTGTAGCCGCAACATCTGAACCTGCTGGATATACAAACTTGGGTGGCGAATCTCTCAGGAAAAGACAGCTTTGAGAGATTTCAGGTGCTTTCTTGTTGGGCTATAATCAGCAAGTGCAGAGGTGTGACAAAATGACTGACTGAACAAAGTGAGTCCCTTCATGATGGCCTTCCATTGCAGTTCCTGTTTTCTTGAAGGATGTGGATGGCAGGCCTCTGTAGTTCCAGGATTTTACTAGAACATGTATCTATAAGGTGGTATTTCTGTGCAAGGAGGGTCAGCACTTGAGTTGCATTGAGTATCACACATATGGGAAAATACAAAACCAAGGATTTTTTTTTTAGTGATACAACTTAAGTTTAAGAAGATGATTTGAAAGAGTAATTTGGTCATCCCTTGGGATTACTGGAGGGACTGTGTTGAGGCAAGAAATTGGCCTCATACCAGTAGATTTGCATATTACACACTTGACAAATTGTTCTCAGAATATTATGAAGGTTGTAAAAAAAACAACAAGCTTTCAAAAGAAATGCTCGAAGTATGCCTGTGTTGCCTTATTTCATCACCCCTGTGAGCATACATGATGACACTTTTTAAGCACTTCCTAGTAGACATGATGCCAGCTGTTGTAACGTCATAGCATTTGTAATACTAGCTCCTTCAGCTTCAGAGTAAACAAACATCACCTACTCCTTTGATTCAATCACGAGGAAAGAGTTCAAGAAACTCACAATTGATATTTGCCAAATGACCCGCAGGCTGACTCCTGACTCATTCAGCACTTGGGATGGATAATATTCACTCAATGAGCAGCTTGCCCAGTATTTATTTTGTCCTTGTGGTCCCATGCCTTATTTCCTGCACATTATATAAACCAAGCTTTGTGACCAAATTATTCATTTCCTCTGGGGGTTTTCTGAGATGCTCATCATTGTAATATTGAAATGCTTCACAAGTGTTAATGAATGTTTAGAACATCCACTGGAAGACGAAAGGGTGGCATTCTCCCTATTTTATAGACAGGAGCAGAAGCACAGGGATTGTAAGATGAGAAGTATCCATCAATTCTGGGTGCCTGGTTCCTGGATCTGATTTTTCAGAGTACTAGCACTTCATGTGTTCAAAGCTCAGCTCCCATTGTCTACAGTTGAATGTGTCTTAAGTTGACTATCCAGAAAACAGGTAGCACATAAGTGACCAAATTAGGCTCTGCATGTGAAAAGTATGGCTTAAGTGTCTTTTCTAGTGGCACAAGGAAGGATGGAATCCATTCCACAGAGCATCATTAAACTGTCTTAAACAGGAAATCATTCATTCTGTTCCTGCACACCCCTGTTTCATTCATTATACACCTCCCAATTTATATGACAAATGAACTACCTTTTAGATAACTGACTCCTTTCCTTCATAATCCCAATTCATCCTGAGAGCATGTCCAGGCTGTATGTTCAAGAAGGCAGGGCTCTTTGGGAAAAAATAGCATGCGAGTACATAAGAGTATATCATAATGCATATGTACAAAGGGGTGAATTAAGGCTACCGAGGAATTCTTAATTCTAGCATTTCATGCTTTCGGAGCACTTGGCTTTCCAGTCTTAGCAACGTTCCTCTAATGTCACTGTGCATGCATATAATTTTCTACATGGTTAAAGAGAAAATGAGAACCAGGAATACCCTCAGGCAGCATATTGAAATCATTTCATATGCTTACGCAGCAGGGTTGGGACCACTGCACAGAACTCTGCCACTTGAGCTAACAAAATAACGTGACAATAGTACATAGTCAGTGTCTCTACATGGGCGAGCACTAGAGGGAGATGGCATGCATTGCCTGTATTTCACCCATGCTTGCTGGAGAACTATTGAAGGAATATTAAGATCCAGGAATCTTGGGTCCCATGTCTGGCTTTGGAGAGAAGTGTGCTTGAATGGGCACAGATTCTTCTGCCCCATGCTTCCCAAACATTTCTCTGCTGTTCCATCTCTTCCAGTCAGTCCTCATCCTGTCTCTTCCCAACTCCTGGCTCCTTGTCCAAGTACTATTCCCTTAGGGTAGCCAGATCCAATATCCATTTCTCAGGCATCCCATCCCTGTCCCAGTATTCTTCATTAGCAAACCTTAGGCTCATCCCTCTAAGCTCCAAAGCCTGGTCTCTCTTTCCCAGTCTCCCTATCTAACTTTCAGATTCATTTCCCCCTCTATTTTGACTGCCAACATCCCCCCTTCCATCCTCCATCTCCTTATCCTTTTTTCTTGTCCTTTGTCTTGTCCTCTTCCTCTGCAGTTCTTCTCATCTCTGCATTAAAATCAGACAGCTTCCTTATCAGCCTGGACCCACCAGGAAAATCATGGAAAGTACAGGAAAGACAGTATACTTGCTCCCAGTCCATGTACCCAGGCTAGGCCCAGACCCATCATAACCCACAGGAACAGAAGCTGCAATTGCATAGGGTCCTGCTCGTGCTCAACCTTCAGCTGGATTATACTCAATAGCTCTGGGAAATTGCTAGCTAAAATTTAAGAATTCTCTGCTTGGTGTGTGTAACATTGTACAAAGACTTTTAAACTGGTTGAATATGGATATGTTTCCATGAGGATATCAAAAAGCACATGTATGACACAAAGACCACTTCTTGCCAAATTCCAAAAGCAGGAAGTGCTGGAGCCTTCCAAAAGAAAAGGGGCAGAATTTTTTCAAAATGGATGAGACACTGAATTTTTGCCTGGTCTTGCTTTCTGAAACAGCTGAACCCCTTTGGCTGAAATTAAAAAAAAATATATCAGCTGAAGACAGAAACTTGGTGCAAACATCTTAAATGTCTCGATACTGGCAAAGTTATAAGCAACTGAAAAAAGATGCCTTCAGTAGGAACTGTGAGGCAACTTGAATAATAGCCTTTGTTACCAGCTCCATCCATAACATACAATGCACTCTATATTTATGGTTTTGTAATTTTGGAAAGAGGTCATTGATGTATCCCCTTTATTTCTTTGCTCATTTAAAATTGCTTCATTGTGCACAGAGTAGACAGGAGTCATAACAAGGACTAGTTCCTTGATTGTTTTAGGAATACATATTCAGTAACAGGCCAAACCTGCTTCATTTTCCATGGTATGGACAAAGCTATGCATGTGTGTGTGTGAGGAGAGTGGTGAGAAGTGATGCCCCATAGCAGCTGTTCAGCAAGGGACCACAGATCGATGCTTCTGTGGTCCCCAATATGTACTGTACGTGCAAACTTGCTTTCTCCCTCTGCACCAGCTTTATACATGGTGTGTAAGAAGAATGTATGTGTATGATGTATGCTGAGGACAAGGACAGCACTGGGCAGCAGTGCACAGCAGCCACTTAGAGCAGAAATAGTTACTTTGGACCAATCACAAGAGGAGCCAGAGATTTGCACCTGGGGCAGCTGATACTTGGCCTTCTGCTGTCAGTGAGAATTTGTTCCATAAGCAGAGTCCAGGCTGTTAAAATCATAAGTAGTTTTCTAGACAGAATACAAGCTGGCCAAACTCATAAACGGCACCTGCTTTCAAATGTTCTTCTGTTTCTCAACTTAGTTAGACATAAGCCCTGACATAACTGCTTAGTGTTTACTGCTAAACTCCAGAAGGTGGCAGCAAATGCTCTTCCCTATGACAAACTCACTCTTTCAAATCATGGCTTTTTCACTGAAAACAGAGATCCTGAAGCCAAAGAGACTCCAGTCTCTTGCAGATTACAAGCCTCACTTTATTTTGGTATGATAACCAAAGACTGATGAGTGTTAAATGGCACATTTCCTTCACTTCACTGAAACAGTGATCACTTGTGCTCAGTCACTGTCTCATTTACATGAGCTTAGTAGTGCTATTCTTGTGCTTCCTTCTTGTTTCTTGTTGTTTCTTGTAAACATTCACAGTGTTTTGAAGTAGTTAATGGTTAAATTTAGCAGCTTTTTTCCTCTTCACATGCCCCTACCCAACACAAAAAGGAAATGATGGGGGCGGGTTGAAAGCATCAGAAATTTAATGACTTGTTCCAGTCACGCATATAGGCAGTGACCTCACTCAGTGCTGTTTCTTTCTTGACAGGTATGACCAATAAACATGGTCTCAGACATAGATGGCCCTGAACTGAAACCAGAGATCTAAACATTTCCAAACTTAGAAAGAAGTAGGTAGCATATAAGTCTGAAGTCAGGCAGAAGGCAGGGCAGGGTGGTACCTCAGGCATTAATGGTTCAAAGAGACATAGGATTTGTGGGTGGCAGCCTACTTCATCGGATGCTATAACAAAGGAGGGTGTCACCTACAAAAGCTTAGGCCTCTCTGAACCAGTTAGTCTCTAAGGTGCCATCCTGCCCTGCTGTCAGTAAGAAATTTAGAGTAAGTTTAGATCCAGGTCTGAAATTCTTTCTAATGGATTGAACAAAACACTGAGATCAGAACAGCTTTGAATTTGGAGGAAGCTTGGATCCTGACATGGACTTTATGGTGCAGGTCTATTTCTAGTGTCTGTGGATGGCTTAACTGGTTACTTTGCAATGAGATGAAAAGCCAAACTTCTGACTTCTTGGGGTCATTAAGTGTCCCTACTGATTATGGTTTTATGTTTCAACTGGGACAGTTACATTTTGCCTGTGTAAGTCACCTTAGAACAGATAGGATTTTTTTCTTTTTTTTTTCCCTAAATGTATTCAGCTGTCTTATTTAACAGTGTTAAACAATTGCTACTGTTTACCTCAGAGCTGACTGCTTTCCAGGGACAGATGAATTGTGTTGCTATGTAAAGTTTCATTGTCAAAGGGCTTAGAATGAAAAGTGCTATGGATATCATTATAACGTTACTTGTTCATACCACTATAGGTGCAAAGATATTACTACAGTTGGGAGAAGGGGGAGAAAGGGTTCACCAGAGAGTGGTATAAACAGGGCAGTAAAAAGTTTTTTCCCCCCCAGGGGTATCAGTGTTCATCAAAATTCCCGCAACTTGGGTAACTCGTGTCTTTGGACCTTTATAGTATGGAACAGCCACACATCCCCCCATAGGCATATAGCTGCTCCTTCTGCTTCCTTTTTCCTTACTCTCCTATAATACTTGTAAATGTCACCTAGATGCTAATGCAAAAGGGAACTGAACATCAAAGGCATGGACGTAGGATGAAGGACTAGAGTAAGAAAGGATTAAATGTTTTATGAACCAAAGTTTATTTTGGAAAAGTGAGTCAAACATTAGGGAGTCTAAAAGCTACAAGATTACACTGAGATATAGTTTCTTAAATGCCTGAATCATTTTGGAAACTGGGACTTAAGCACCTAAATCACCAAGGTGACTTTTGAAAATCATTTACTTAGTCTCCTCAGTTAGTAGGAATGGACACAGTCCCACTGAGATACAGTGAAGAGTCTGGCCTAAAAAGTTTAGACATGAAACATGTGACAGTTTTCCCTTTTAAATGAAGTACTTTTATATAAGACATTCAAATATATCTCAAAGGGAAAGCTACTGTGAAAAGAGCTAAAGTTCACTAAATAGTATCTGGCATTTCCATATGAATTTGGGGATGAAAGAGACCTTTTACATGCATCTTCAGCTATTTACACTGTTTTCTTAATCTGAATGCTGCAGTGCTTGCCTGCCATCATATTTGTAACTGCAAGGAATCTTGCAGTAGTACTTAGTTCCTTGTAATACAGCCTTTTCTGAATTATTACACAAATCAAATATTCTCACACACTTTTATGTGTATATGCACACACGCATTATAAATAATTGTGTTTACACTGATGCACCTCCCTAAAGTAATTATTAGCTCAGTTAGGGGGAAAATCACTACATTTGTTTTAGCATCTATGAACATACACTTTCAAAATGTTACAGATGTTTATGGCACAATAAACGCTTGCTTTATTTATCAGTTTAGAAATAGTTTGCATTTTTAAAATCTCTGTTAACGTAACACAGGCACTTAATCTCTTCACATACATGTTGACAAAGCCAGCTGCAGTTTACAAGGATTCCATACAATTTTGATGGACAACTCTTATTTGCCTTTCATCTTCTTCCTACATAAGAGCAATTGCCTCTGTTCAGTAACAAATCCAAGGCAGTAGCCTGAAAAGTTTTAAGCACAGTTTTGGAAAGGCACAAGCTAAGCATGGTGTGGCGGTATGTTTTTGCAGCACACTGTCCTTCTGTGATGTACAGCTTGACAATGAAAGCTTTACAACAGAAGGGCAGTAAGACAGTCTGTGATTAGATTGAAGCTCTCGGTAATTTCATATGATGCATCTTCTGTCATTCCCTGATCCCTTCCTAGCTTCTGGAAAGAAAAGGTATAAGGGTGCTGCTCTCTGAGGAAGAGAAAGATATGATTATTTCCTATCAATTTGCTTATTACTTTCTCTATTGTCTCATGTATGCTTTGGATTCTGTATATTCTGCTTACCACCATATGGAAGGCAAAGAAAACAGATGTATTACTTCAACTGATTATACCTCTTTATGCTGTCTTCTTTAGGACAGCTCCACCTTAGGAGGACCTGTTTGAAGCTCCTCTTAGCTCAAAAGTCCTTCTGTCATGGATCAGGCTCTCCTTCTTATCTTCTGCTTGTATCTGGGCTTGGCCCCTGGATGGCTATCTGAATTGCCTGGTAGGCCCTGGGTTCTTCTTTACTCCTTTTGTTATGTGGGACCTATAAACCCACTACAGACCAAGTACTTTCAGAGCCATGGACATTAAAAGAGATGCTTGAGGGATATAAAAGAACATAAGACGGACAGAGTGGCACTACTGTAGGTGTCATTGTCCAGTAAATGAACAGTAAATTCAATTAATCGGAGGTTGGCTTGTGATCCTTTTTGTCAGTTCCAAGGTTCTGAACAGACCCATGCTGTTTGAGGTCAGTATGGGTATAAAATCTAGCTCCTGACCCAACTCTAGCATATTTTCGATCAAGAGCTTTGGTTCAGGCCCATCTCTCCTAGTGGACAAGAACTCATGTTTAATGAGAACAATATAAAAGTAATCAATCCTCTCCCAGCTTTTCCCTGGGAGAAATATAGGACATGTTTGTGTTTTAACAAACGTTATACGTTTCTGTAAGTCATTAAAGACCCATGTTCCATACTCTGTAAGTACATAGAGCTTTCTTCTCCAAAGAAAACAAAGAACATATAACCACAGGATAGTGACAAGGCAGAAGAAAAACGATGTGTTCTTACTCAGGAACTAGAGTAAATCACTGGAAAATCATGACTCAAGTCAGTACTCAAAATTATGTGGTTGTACGTGCAAATATACAAACACACAGTGTACCAATTGTTTCATTTCAATCATCACTACCATATCTTTCACTAATTGTAATTCCTGGAAATCATAGAGGGAGGCCCGGGAATAAATGGGTGTGGAAATTAAAATGCCCTGTCCTGGCTTGGCACAATGGCTGTATATATTGAGAGCCTATATTTTATTAATTCTCTGGATAATGAAAGGAATCCAAAGCCTGATCCTGCATTACACCACTGTAACTTCTGTGAATCCTCTGAGATACAGATTTAATAATAAATTTTGCATTTGTTTCTTTTAAGAGTTACACCTGTTTACACAGGTTGATTTCAAAAGAACTAGCAGCTCCTCATTTTCATTACTGTGAGACACAACAGATAGAATCAGGCCCAAGTTATTTTAATTCTTCTGGACTTTAAAAAGTCACTAACAGAAAGACCAAAGCAAATGGAACAAACTATTTTCTCCTCTTTCTATACCACAAAAGGTGACAGCTATTTCTATTCAGCAAGTTTTCAGTCCAAAATAATTGAGGTATTCTTTAGCAAAAGATATTTTCTCTTTCTAGGAACGTCAGGTTTTTCTCAAGTCTCTGTTTTGCTTAAGTTCAGCACAGTCATGACTATTCTCCCAAGTGACATAGAGCATTCATCTGGCTCCCTCTTTCCTCAAAATCTGAAGGCTCATTCTTTGGGGACTGCAAGGAGGATTGTGCCCAAGACACAAGGAGATGATTGTAGTGCCTTATATGAATATGGCTCTTTCACTCATACCAGAACCAGCTAGCTATGTGATGATATGAGCCTAAGGTAAGTAAGTAACCCAAACCATAGCAAGACCCTTTCCTTCCTCCTAAGTTACCTTTCAAAATTGTGGGTTTCTTTAAGCATCGTACTAAGAGGTGCAGATTTGTCCCCTTTTCCAAATATTTCTTACATTCTCTTTCCAAACAAGTTATCTTGGAAAAATCCTTCCCCTCCCAGTTTTTTTGCTCAGGATCTAGAAAGACATCTTTTTTAATGAAATTAAAATGGATGAGACCCAGAAGAAAAGACCTTGCACCATTCAGTCCATCCTCCAAGGAAGGAGAGGTTGCTTCTTTGTTTTCCCTCCGCTGATGAAAAGGAAGCAGGAGCATTATTCTCACCAGTATTTCAAACTTGCAGAACTGAGTACCATCATCAGGTAGGTGTCTACACCTAAGTCAGCTAAGGGGAAATATTAAAATTCAAGTAGCCC
>NW_005841937.1:631896-650943 GCF_000455745.1 Alligator sinensis
CTATATCTTGTGTGTATGATTCAGCTAGAGTTGGCAGTGAGTGATACAGTTAGCAAGCTGCATATAATGTTGAACACATTGCTGTTGACGATGACTTTTATTGACCTAAACGACCCAAAACAAGGCTCTCAGCAGCCAAGGAAATTTCTGCCATCTCTCTGATCCAAAAGACACAATATTTTTAGATAACTGACCTTTCTGTCTAGCAGTTTAAAAGAAATTCTCAAGTAAGGCCTGTCAAGACTAAATGTAGAAATTTCACTCATCCACTTTGGAAGACAGTTCATTTGTCAGCTCTTTCAACCACAGGTTCCATTGGCTAAATCACTCTTTACCTGGGAGGATGGAAATTATATTTTTAAGTATTCCAGATGATTTGTAAATCACTGGAGTACATGTACATAGTTATAATCTGAGTTGCCACCCTTGATCACCAGGTTCAGCTAAATTACAACCATTAGGCCACCATGTTGGCAATGCATGCTTTTTTCTGGAAACTGAATCTGGTTGTCAAAACCCTGAGTTAATCTTTTTTGGTCATATCTACACGAGACACTTACTGCACAGTAGCTTAATAACACTGCGCAGTAGTGTGCCGGTCAAAAAACATGCTAATATGCTACAGTGCAGTGCTATTAGGCTATTATGCAGTAAATGTCACTAAAAAACTGTGCTCCAGAGCTACTGAGCATTGAATTAGTACTTGGTTAACTAAGTAATAAATTTAACTCACAGTAACTAGAGCACATTAATGAACGTGTAGACACACCCTGTATTAATGGAACCCCTAGAATTCTCTTCTACAAGGTCATCTTTCAGCTCCTTTATTGTAGTTTTTCTTCAACCTAAAACATGATATAACCAAGTTTTCCTTAGAAGTGTTCTCTGCACTCTAAAGCAGCATGTGATTTCTAACAAAATTTTATTTGCTGGATTCTTAAATTCTTTTTCCACCAACTTTTTATTTTAAGAGCTATAGTTCCCATTTCATGAGCTAGAGAAGTAAGACCACTTTTCCTATATAAGGTATTAAATATATTTCACTATCCTAACAATCGGAAATTAAATTCTATACAAAGAAGCTTAATTTCCTCTCTACCAGGGTTCTGCAGACCAAATATCTCTGTATTGAATATCTTCATTGCAGCTACTTGGAGATGTCTGGAAAACTCCAAACAGGACAGACTAAACCTAGCATCGTCAATGACTTTTTCAGAGTCTTATTGCAACAGCTCTATGAACGGTATCCTTTCCCCCTCGCTTACGTCTGGAAATATACATGATAGCAATGGACTTGAAACTCTTTTGTCTGAACTTGAGTTCCATTGAATAGAAAGGGAATTTATTTTATCTGTTCATTAGAGATAGCAATTTGGAATTCTCCTGGAACCAGTTAACTCAGCTGGTAGTTTTACCACATTTCTTTCCAATTGTCTCTCATTATAAATAGTTTAAAACAGTACATTTGTGTCTTGTTTGACAGAGAGTGCTTTATAAGTGCACAACCTCGCAACCTTCCTTTTTGCCAATTGATTATATGCAGCATACCAACTGTGCTTGCTAAAATAAATAGTGGGTGTGTTTACACAAGACACTTACTGTGCAGTAGCCTAATAATGCTATACAGTAGCATGCTAGTCAAAAACTGTGCTAATATGCTGCTTTGCAGTGTTATTAGGCTACTGCACAGTAAGTATTAAAAAAACTACTGCGCACTAGCATGAGTTACTGTGCATTGAATTAATACTTGGTTAACCAAGTACTAAACTTAATGCATAGTAACTAGAGCACATAAGTGAAAGTATAAATGCACCCAATATGTGTGGAACCAGCTGAATTGAAATCTTCTGATGCATAAAAGGAAGAAAAAATCCTTAATTTTGTGATTGTCTTTCTGGCATCCGTGACTACCACTATTAACCTCAAGAACGTTCCATGTGTCTGGACTGGTACCTGACAAGTAAGGTGGCCCTTTCATCAGACAAAGATCTGGAAAAAGGCCAACCCATAGTTAATGGTGTGAGCACTTCACCTCTGAGCAAAAGTTATATTTCCCATTTACTTAGGGTCACAAAGGATATGTTTTCCTACTCTATTTAATGTGCATATTTTGCTGAGTGCTGAACTCAGTCGTGTCCTGACGTATGAGTGAAAGTGATTTGATTTGGTGACCCACATACTAATGGAGGCGAAGGCCTAATAACTATTTGGAGTTTCTCTCTGGTGTTGGAAAGAGCTAGTCATTAGCTAAAATAAACAGGGAAGATTATTGTGTTATAAAACACAGGTCATGAGATCTGCCAAATCTTACTTTGAGACTTATGTAAGTCTCAAGTCAAGTAAGTAAGTAAACTTACGTAATAAGTAAACTTACCATGTAAGGCAACTGCAACCTGCACTGCTCTAGGCAGGCTGCCTTCTAAACCAAGAGCAGTGAGGCCAGGTCTGGGTGGCTGGCTGAGCAGCAGTGGCAGCAGAGCCACTTAGACTGACCTATGCTAATTAACCTGCTTGCAGTGCTCCATAGACACAGGCATACTGCTTCTAGTGCAGTAAGCTTAAGGGTAACACCATGTAGCATAGTAAATTTATTGTGTAGGCATGGCCTGTATTACTTTGACTCTGGTTTAATATTTTCATGCTGAGCAGCTACCAAATCTACTGAGATGAATGAGAGGCACAGGTGCTCATCACGTTTTTAAAACTTGTCCATTCATCTCTCATTTTCTTTTCTCATATTTCTGCATCTCTAAAATAGAGATAAAAAGTGCCTCAGGTAGAGTTCAATAAAGGGTTCTGAATGCCTCAGATCCTTTTGTGATAGGGCCTGCAAAAATGTGATGTCAAAATACTGAATCACAAATGGAAGCATTAATAGTACCTCTGCAATGCATATGTTCTGACTCCGAATAATGGTAATAAGTTTTTGATCAGCCCTGTGGTCTTTGAGTTGTGGAAGCTAAATTGGAAAGGTAATTCAGGCCCATGTTTTTGGGTGGAGACTTAGCAAAGTTCTTGGCCACTTAATCTCTAATTTCATAAAGGATCTGGGAGATAAGGCAGTTCTCAGACCTCAGGATATGAATCAGGTGTTTAGCAATTAATTTAAGAACCACATGGACAGAGACTGCTTACTGAGAACAATGTGGTTTGTCTGACGCATAGAGAACATTTGGCACACATAGGGAAAGGTCATACTTGTGCTGCATCTTGCCAAATGAACGCTGCGAAGGACAAAACCCTCCTCATGAACAGAGTTTTTGTTTCAAAGTGCTGCCTTACTAAGAAGATTAGGATTTGTGAAATGTGAATGGATTGCTCCTATTAAATGGGTCAGAGTGTTCTGAAATTTTGAGGGCACTGCCTTTAAAACAAGCCAGGTTCAATAGCGGCCTATCACAATATTAGGCAAATTACTGTATTGACATTTGTAGTGCTTTTTATTAATGTTATACCCTTTCCTTCTATTATAATTAATAGTGGAGCAATAGTTTTACTAGACGAGAGGTAATTCTTAACAAAAGATGAACAAATACAAGTTCTTGGATAGTTTTCTTGGATTGGGTCAGTTACCAAACATAACTACGTTTGTTCCTGTTTCTTAGAGAAAGTCCAGTAAAAGTGCACAGACTGATCATACTTCCTTCTTTCTTTCTTTTCACTCACTGGGAAGGCTTCCTCCAGGATCAGATACATTACCAAGACAGCAATAGTGGCATGTCTGTACTACTGCTCTTTATGCTGTGCCTGTTGAGTAACAAAGGACTTCTGTCTGTTAACCTGTTCCCTTTCCTAAACACTTGAGTATGCTCTGTCCCTGTTCTTCTCTCTTCTCTGCTTTATTTTTTCTCATGCAAATTCACATAGAAAAAAACCCCAGGATTCATAAAGGATGTGGTGTCAGGGTGTCATATTGAAAAAGTTCCTGTCCTCTGTCATACGTTAGCATGCCAACAGCATGCCAATAACCAAATGATGACCAGTTTCAGTTTGGAAAGAAAGGGAAAGGGGTTTTATCTCTGCTGTTCAATGACTGTAATTATAGTCAAGATTTTGTTGTTCCTAGGAGAGAAGCAGTGGCCGTTCATTATCACTTCCTGGGAGACCTTCTTCACTCATGCCTCGAGCCACGTCACCTTCTTTTCCTGTGATCATCCAACCTGCCCCTGATTACTTCAGCAAACCACCTGGAGCAACTGACCGGTCTGGCAAGAGATTAACTCCCTGGGAAGCAGCAGCCAAGTCCCCCCTTGGCTTGGTAGATGATGCTTTTGGCCCCCAGAACATTCAAGGGTCCATTGTTGCTAATGTAGTATCAGCTGCTCGCAGGAAAACACTCCCGGAGCCACCAGATGATTGGAAACAGAGAGTTTCTTATGAGCCTCCAGCCCCAAGCATTCATGCTAGCTTAGCCTCATTTGGGAAAAGGCAATCTGGTATCATATCCCCACCAAAGAGCACCATGTCTGCGCCTAGCTCCACTTCCCAGTGTGGCACTAGGCTTCAGTATGCATATTATGGTCAACGATCCCAAACAGATCCCGACATGATGTCCATGGATACCAGGTCTGACTATGGCCTGTCAACACCTGACTTACACTACAATCTACATCCAAGAGGATGGAGGCACCAAACATGAAAAGCCTGGTATATTCTCCCTTCTTCCAGATTCATAAGCCCTAGATTCTAGTTCAAAAAGAAAAGCAAACCTCTCTGGGTGTTTTTTTGCTGGTTTGACAATCTGTGAATTGAAGATACGAGGAGGCAATCTCAAAGGGTGAATAGTTCTCATGCTGCTTCAGGGTTCTCAGCTTCTAGAATAGTTTCAGTTTTATTCCCAGCATTAGGATGTACCACGTTTTGTTTTGCTTTGTTTTGTTTCAAAAGGTCAAATTTTCATGTGTGCGCCTTTGTGTGTAGGAGGGAAAGCAAATGGCTCAGTACAAGCCACAGGCAGGAAAAGTTTAGTTAGAATGAACAGAAAAATATTTACAGATGAATTAATGAAAGAATATTAGGGCACTTTTTTTTAAACAGATTTTTTTATTCAACTTATAGATGTTCTTGATATATTTGACATCTAACTTTTAAAGTATTTTTTCCAATATAACTCCAGAATTTGGAAGTGATTACTGATTATGGTAGCCCAGTTAATTTCCCTGTAAATTTTTTTTGTCTTCAGAAAAGGACTCTAGCAAAATAAATTATTTTACTTTACTATGATCAATCTAAAAGGCATCTATAGTCATGGTAATTGAAGGTCGGTGACATTGAGATGTATGCTAATGTCTTCAAACTGGGCATTTCAGCGAGACTTCAAGAAGATTTGGGTTGAAAATAAATGTGCTAACAAACAACTGAACAGGAGATTTCTTTGTGAAATCTATAATTTGCTGAACATTTAGTGTAGCATAGCCTGTTATGCTAAAGAGCTGAGTAGCTATTCTGAGTATATGAGTTGATGAATATGTGGAAAGCTTTTGATTTGTTCTCTCATTCTGAAGACTGAAATAGGTTATGTAGCAAACAGCAATTTGTGTCCTATAGAGAAGATGACGTGTGGAAGATGGTATATGTTACGTGTTATAGGGTCTGAGTTGAGTAAAGACAGCAAGTATTTGGTGATTTGGCTGCAATATTAAATAAATCTGGATGGGCTTGAAAAAATGTAAATAATTGCTATTCTTGGTACTTGCCTTGCATTTAAAGTTCACTTTAATCGAATATATATATATATATATATATATATATATGTACTCCAAGTTTGTTGAGTAGTTTGGATGCTGTTAAAGTATGAAAATAAACCTGCAGGTTTACTGACAGCGTCGCACCTTCCTCAGGTGCCTGGCATTCTTCAAATATCTGTCAAGCATGGCCATTTAAAACTATTGCTGAAACACTGTTGAATAGCTCTGCTTAAAATATAAGCAGAAAACATGGAAAAGTGTTCACAGGAAGAAAACATGTGCATCAATCATGTTACAAAGCAACCTTCTTGTTTTCTTCTTGACTTATTTACACTTTTGCTTAAGCAACAAACTCTCATGAATTTATGAAGAAAAGTGAGAGGGGGTGGTTCCAAGAAGGAGCTCCATGCACTTGGTAATGCAATGATATAACAACGAGGTGCCCAAGCTGCCTCAAGCAACCATCCTAAACCCTTATGATCATCCATGCACAGTATCAGAGAGAATAATTTGACCTTTTGACACATAATTTGACACATTTTTCTCTGGATCTTGAGGTTTATTAACTTATTTCAGCAAAGCTTTTAAGAATGCATTTAACGCAGATTAATACATTTCAGTGGGGCTACTGTTATAGAGCTGCACGTGCTTAAATGCCTATCTTAGCATAAAATGACCAGGGCCAGGTTTCTGTTTTGAATTTTATCCTTGATATCCATTAAATTGGGAACAGGATTAGTCAGTTCCCAGTAAATAGTATCTCTGCCAAATACAACTGTATAATAAAATGTTTCACTTCTTAGAATCAGGAGCATAACTTTGTTTATTTCCTTTGAAAATAATATTATGCATTCTAATGCCCTTGGATAACACCAGGAAATATGTAGTTAGCATTGAAACACACCCAACTAAAAGATTGCCAAAGTGTCTGAACTTTAAAACATTAGAAACTTGCATGTTATGACACAAAATTAGACTAAATGTGGTCCACCCAATTTTACCAAAAAAACAAACAAACCATAAAAGAAAATTAACTTATGTTCTTAAGCATTTATAGGATCAACTATTAAAATATAATGATCTCCATATTATATACCTAGGAGCTCTGTGAAAAAATATGTAACAATCTATCTACTGTAAAATAGATATACTTTCATATGATTGTTACCTACATATATTTTCAGAGAGATCCTGGATATTTCCAGATGGATGTTCTTGTGTAGGTCATTGTGTACATTCTATGTATAAATGCAGCTTTTCATGAACATCCCATCGATCAGGACTTTTACATTTGAGAACTGATTCAACTCCTACTGAGGTCGGAAGAAAGGCTCCTGTTGATTTTAGTGGGAATAGACCAGGTACTCAGGTACCTTTCTCCAATTTATGCGTTTAACTCGCATTGATTGAGAAAACCCAGAAAAATTCCCTCTGAATTTATTACTTCAAATGTAATCAGTGAAGGGGAGTTTAATCTGAGTAAAGCCTGTCGTATGACTTTCCACACATTACACAGTATAAATAGATAGCTGTGTGTTATGGTGGCTGTGTCATTTGTGCTGCCTTAAGCTATGGTAAACCAGCCTCGCCTAAATGGAACGCAAAGATTTGCCACAAACATTATGATACTGGGGAGGAAGACCAATTTATAAATACACGGAGTTAAAATAAAAGTTATACTTATTATTCTCATGTATTGATGTATAGGAATTCAGTTTCCTAGAGGGAAAATAGGTTCAGGCATTATTCTCCCTTTGTGTCAATGGGGTTTTGTCATTGACTTCATCCCCAGGTACTAGCTTATAGTATAATGCGCACAGGGGTTTATGAGGCATCACTCTGCACTTTTCACTATTTTTCTCCCCACCCCACTTCCTTGCAAATTATCTTTCCATAAAGTCCACATGACCATTTTATGTGTAAGTTCTGAATATTCATTCAAGTATTTCTGACATTTGATCATTTGTGAGTGCACAGACCTATACAGTTGATGTGAGGAAAATAGCTCTAATATTTTAAGTACCTGTTATTTACTTTTTAACAAACGGTTAAGCCTCAAAGATGTCTGTGTTAATATATGGAGGATGTGATAAGCAAGTATAACTGACAGTTTAGTTTCTGCTGTTATACTAGAAGGTAGATGTTCACATTTTTTGTTCATAATTAGTTACATGTTGGTTAGCTTTAACACATTTACTTACCTATTCACACTTCTTTTTTCCATAGTAAGAAAAGTCTATGCTATTCTTATAATTGGATTTTCATTTTCATATGCTATTTGTTCACTGCAAAGGACACTTTATTTGAAGAATGCATGCCTGAGTTGTAAATTGTATCATTTAATAAAACAATTTTACCAACCAGATGAGAAACATGTTTGATTTCTCCTGATTCTTGTTTGTTTTGAAATAATCTGAACCCAAATAAACATTAATCTCTCATCCTGCATTATTGTTAGTGTCACTGAATTTGCCTGTCTGTGACCTCCTGCTGATTTGATCTTCCGGGAGCTTAAATCCATATCAGGTCAAATGGCACCATGTCAAATTCAGTAGAAATTCACCTTCACACTGAATAAGCAGAGGAAACAAACACACATACAATGGGTAAAATGACATTGCTAAGGCAGTTTTTATCATTTGGACTTTTTCCTCCTCATGGTTCCTCTTGGAACTGAATTCTTCTTCTTCAGAATTATTTTTCTCCTTCCATTGCAAATAAATACTCAGTTACTTATTTTGGCATTGTTAAGAATGGCTAGGTTTATATTTCCTCATGAAAACATGCAGGGGCAGACTGAATCCACTCTTGACTCCAATCAGATTATTTGGGTGAGTAACTACTTGGTGGGCATGTCTACATCTGACTTTATGCACACCTAAACTAAATGTGCCTTAGCCTAAGGCACATTAAGGTGATTTAGGCACACGTCTACACATGCACACCTTAAAGTGCCTTACCGTGGCTCGCTAGGTGAACACATTGGCAGTTTGCTCTAGTCAGCACCTTGGACAGCCCCTGGAAGCTGATGGTAGTGTAGATGGGTGGTGCAGCCCAGCACTGGCCGAGGGGGTGGGAATCTCCAGTCCCCACCAATCCAGATGCAATCTGTCTGGCCCCAGCTCTAGCCCTATCACCATGTTCCTACCTCCCCAGTGTTGGACAAGAGCGGGCTGGAGCCAAGCCTGTGGTGCCCCATGCTGCTGCCAGGTACCACCAAGAAGAAGACATGGTGGCACAGACACTGGAGCTGCAATGGCGGTTCTGGCAGCAGTGGTACCTGTCGGTTGTGCTGACCGACTTGGGACTAAGTCAGCAGATGGACCAGGAGGTGCGAGGTCTCCTGTCAAACCACAAGAGAAAGCCTCTGCCCATAACTCTCTGCAGGGGAAGGGGGTAATGCAGTGTGGGCAGGGCCTTTGCTAGCTGCTCCCTCATGCCTTTCCCTCAGGGTGGGCAATGCAGCCCTACAAGGGCAGGATGCCTCACTGCCCACCTGGGATTCAGGCATCCTCAGAAGCCCTCACTGGAGCTCCTGCCCTAGACAGCAGGTGGGCTGGGAGTGTGTCTGCCCCCAGCATCTGGCACAGCTTTCCCTGGGCAAGTGCCTGGCCTCTGCCAGACACTGCATGTGGGAGAGGCAGCGTCAGCTCCTGGGGGCTCTTTGTGGCTCAGCCCAGCAGGCTGGGCACAACACAGGTGGGTCTCTGCTTTCTCCTTGGCATGCCTAATCCAAGGCTGAGCCCCCACCTGCACTGCATCCAGCCTGCCTGAGCTGAACCATGCAGAGCCCCCAGGACTTGTTGCCACCTCTCCCACTCACAGTGTCTGGCATGGAGGCCAGGCACTTGCCTGGAATGGAGGTGGGTGGAGCAGGGAAAGCAGTGCCAAGCTTTGGGGGCAGACACAGTCCCAGACTGCCTGTTGTCCTGGGCTGGAGCTCCAGCATGGGCTTCTAAGGGCACCTGAGTCCCGGGCAGACAGCGAGGCATTTCGCCCCTGCAGGGCTGCATTGCCCAGCCAACAAATCCACCCTGAGGGAGAGGCATGGAGGAGCCACTAGCAAAGGCTCTGCCCATGCTGTGTTGCCCACTTGCCCCGCAGGAAGTCACGGAGTGGACCTGTCCCTTGTGCTTTGACAGGAGCCCTCATGCCTCTTGCCCCTTCTGCTGACTTACCACACACTTACAGGGACTGCTACTGCTGGAACCGCTACTCCAATGTCTGCAACTTGAAGAATAGCACCTGCCATGTCTTCTTCTTGGTGGCACCCAGTGGCAGCGCGGGGCCTCACAGGCCTGGCTCCGACCTGCTCAGTCACATAGCATTAAGGTGCTGCATGATGTTTACACATGGGTTAAAGTGCTTTAACTTATCATGCCTAAATTTGTTACTTGCTTTATGTAAGCATTCAATTGATGCACAATTAGCCTAAAATTGCCATTTTTCAGGTGTATTCAGGGCACACATATATAGACCCATGTCCTTAATGTGCTTTAAAAATGGCTAATGCACCTTAAATCACCACATGAAGAATCACCCAATATAATGAAGATGTTTACAACTTGCCTATAAAAAGCCAAATCCTGCTTCCTCTCCTTAGGTGAGCAGTTCCATTAAAGAAAATAGTATCTTGGGCATTAGGAAGGCAAGCAACATTATCGCACAATGTGCAGAATATTATTGGGATAATTAAAATTTGGAAACCAGTAACGCACTTTAATATCTTAATTATGTAAAAGACTTAAAATGATGAAAAGGAACCTATATTCCTACTCATTATGAGTATGTGCAATTTTTTTCTAGCCTGACTTGTTGCTTAAATATGTCATAAATATAGGAAATATATGCCATAATTTCAGCTAATGTAAATTAACCTAACCATTCACTTCAGTTATTTAAAAAAAATGAAAATCTTGCACATATGTCATAGTTTTTCATATCATGGCTTATCACTGTCCAGACAGTTTCTTTTGGGATGCTTGAGATTTCCTATTTTTTTTTAAGTTATACATCAAAACTTTTAATTTTTTTAAATAACTACTGAGTGAACAGACTTTGCTCTATTTTTAACAGACAGTCCAGTGGAAATAGTGTTCAGTTTAATGAGCAATACATGGTGTAAAGGCAAAAGCTGAATGTATTTATCTACTACCAAATCTGTTATTTTTCACGAAGTGAATTTTCACCCTTGTTCACTGTTTTATGATAAATCCAAAACTCAGTGTTAATGGCTACAATACTTCATTCCCAGAAATGTTGCCATTAAGCCAGAAACTACATTTGAAATCTGCTTCTTTAATGTGGCTCCCTTGCTCCCTTTGCAGTGTCCTTCAGCACGCTTGGATGGAGTTCATCCAGTCCTGCTGACTTATACGTGTCTAATATCTTTAATTGATCACAGACCAGTTCTATGGCAACAGTAGGGAGGCAGTCACTTCTGCCCTGCTCATTCTGTACCCTATCCGGCATGATTTTCCTCATGGCCCAGTGAAACGCCAAGGCAAAGTAGTCATTCAGTTCATAGAAATTGCTTTGCTAGAACTGACTCAATTCTTTCAAGAATATTCATTTCAACATGTACCACATTTACTCAAATATAAGATGACCCTGAATATAAGATGACCTAATAATTACATTCTATATATGAACATTTTATAAATTTATTGGTTTGCCTTGAATTTGTCCCCTTCCCACTGCTACAGAAAGGACAATAAATCTGGGGGATTCAGGTGGCCTCCTCACCCTCTGCCCCACAACTTCTTCCCTCTGCAGTCTCTTCTCTGCTCCCCCAGCCTTTACTGTTAGACTGCTCTCCATTTGAAATACTGACTTTGAAATAAACATGCCTGTAGTTATTTGCATATAGGCAAATTACTATAGGTACCAGTATATTTAGTTCATCCATAATTGATGCATCTTACATTTTTTGAAACTGCTGCAAGGTACTCCATAAACACACTTTTAAACAATACTTTTGTACCTACTTACATATTTTTTGGGGGGGGGGGAAATGTTCATGTTCTGGGTCAAATTAGCTAAATCAGTTCTGAATCCTCTCGATTGAGCAACACTCAATTGTTCAAACACTGTATGTGGCATTACAACCGGCAAGCATCTTCCACCCCAGATGTTTCCGCCTGGGGCTTCAGATACACCCAAGTCCATTGGCAGGCATCCTATGTGCAGGCTGATACCCAGAGGCTTGGGGTTCGAATGTCCCTGCATCTCACTTGTTCTTAACCAAAGGCCACAGGAGCAAGCTAGGGAAGAGACCCCTTTTTCCATAAAGTAGGTGTGTAGCTGGTATCTTCCCATTGGAAGATGGCCCATGGGAAGCTAATTACAAGATTCATAGGGCATCCTGTCTGCAGTGCATTGGAAATGGATGCACCCTCCACTACACAATGACATTTAAATCCATCTTGATTCAGGTAACAGACCAGTGCAGTGATTACAATTGATCTTAGCCCACAAGAGGCATAGTATAAACTATGATTTTTTTCCAAAAATGTGTGTGTGTATATATATATATATGTATATATATACACATTACGGGTGTGTGAAACGGGCCACATTCAATTTAGATTTGGATTCGGCCCGAATTGGGGAAAGTGTGGCAGGGCAGCTACCAGATGCCCGATGAGGGCAGCCATATTGAACACAAGGCTGCTGTTTGCTGCTACCAGTGGAGGCAGAAACATTGCCTAGGTGAGCTGCATCAGGAACAACCTTGGAGGTAAGTGCAGGAACTTATAGGGATGGTTTGGAGGCTCCTGGTCCTCAGCCTGACCTAAAACTGCACTCTGCTGGGGAAGGGTGGCCTGCTGGGGCTTCTGGTGGCACGGAAGTCCCCAGGAAATGCCAGGCCAGTTACCTCCCCAGTGAAGGCCTAGGAGGGGCACCTTAACCCCAGCCCCCATCTTTGGGTGGGTTTTGGAGGCAGCTGGGGGAGTAGTGGAACCAGGTATGCTCATGTGTAGGTGCCTGAGCTCAGCAGGATGAGAGATCCTGGAGATCCCAGAGCGGGTAGTGTAGAGTTGTGGGAGTAGTGGAGGCCAGGTATGCCCACGTGTAGGTGCCTGAGCCCAACAGGGATATGAGGTCCTGGAGACCTGTTGGGGATAGCAGGGAAAACATTGGGAGGCCCTGCACAGAGTAGGGGTGAAGTGCGAGTAGGCCTGAAGGGCTGTATGTTTGAGGGACAGAGTAGGGCTGAAGTCGGAGTAGGCCTGAAAGACAGCCCAAGGGGCGTGCAAAGTAGGGTTGAATGGGAGTAAACTTGAAGGACAGTGCAAGGGCCAGCCCCATGAGAAGTTGTGCCTGGTGAGAGGCTTGGGGCAGAATTAGCCCAGGGTTTGGTATAAGGCTGGACAACGTAGAGTAGGGGAACTTGCGGGAACCGAAGGTTCTGTGTGGTGAGACCAGTATGAGTGTAGCGAAGCCTGATGGCTCAAGAGGGATACTCAAGGAGGAGCAGGGCAGTGGAGTGTGGCCCGGTAATGGGCAGTATGCCACAGGCCCTGGTGAGAAAGGGGTGGAGCGGAATTGGCCTCCTGTGAGAGGGGAGGTTGTGTGAATGTGTGTGTGCATGGAGACCAACTTTGGACTCAGTTTGCTCTGGTCTCAGACCAGGAGTAATGCTAATCTGGATACCACCTGTGAGGCATGGGCTGTGGGAGAAACAGAGCCACAGATAGCGCCCCCTGGCATTAGGGCATGCAATGGGTAGTGTCCTGTAGAAACAGCAAAGTCATGGCAGGTGAGACCGGGCGGATTGCCCCATACTGACAGGCGGGCAGGCTGACATAAGACCCAGCCCCAGAGAGATGCTCCCTGTCACAGAGTTTCAATTCATTGATTCGGATCACTGTCCCCAAATCGATTTGGCTGAATCCAAATCTGAAGATTTGATGATGATTCGGAGAATCAGCGATTCAGTCATAGACACAGCTTTAAATGTTTTTTCTGCATACCTCAAGGTACCAGTGTGGCTCATGAACACTGCAATGCTGGGGTGGGTGGAGCATCGCAAAGGAGTGCAGGGAGCCCTCCTATGTGCTCAGTGCCGAACCTGGAAGTGGACCGGAAGTACCTACAGTCCACTTCTGGGTCTGCTGCCGAGTACACTGGGCCCCCCCCCCCCCTCGTGCCTCTAGGCTTGGTGATCGGCTGTGGGGGGACCCTGGGTGCTCTCCCAAACCTAGGAAGTACCAGCCACTGAGCTGGGAGCATGCAGGGGAGCCCCCCTGCATGCTTCCAGGAGACCTGGAAGTGGACTGGAAGTGCTTTGGGTCCACTTCTGGGTCTACTGCAGAGCTCACTGGGGAGCCACCCATGCTCCTGTGGGACACTCCATCTGCCCCGCCATCACAGCATTCATGAGCTGCTTGGTACCTTAAGGTGTATAGAAAAACATCTAAAGCTGTGTCTATTTCTGAATTGCCAAATTCAGAGGGTTCCAATTCGATTCAGAGAGATTAAAGGGTCCTCTGATTCAATTCAGATTTGAAGATTTGGCCACCAAATCAGGCCGAATCTCCACCAAATTGAATCAGGTACCAAAGCTACACGCACACACACACACACACACACACACGCACGCACATACACACACACACACACACACACACTATATTCTAATATAATAAAAGGCTTAGCCTGTTTGTCTGTCTGTAAAGCTTTTGCCCAACTGTGCATGTGCTGATTTGACTGTGCAGGCTGGGCAGCCAGGGGCGTGGCCAACTGAGTTAAAACGGGAGTCCCTCTGCCAGTGCTACCTCCTCCTGCAGCATCCGGTGTGGCGGCTCCCTCCACCCTACTTCCACACATGGCAAAAAACTAAATTGGCACAAGCATTTTACAAGTGGTGGGGCCAGCTGAGGACAGGTGGGAGCCCCTCAGTTGGTGCCACCTCCTCCTGCAGCCTCCAGTGCAGTGGCTCCCTCTGCCCCACCTCTACAGAGAAACATTTTTTTTTTAAATAAAATTGGGTACAGCATTTTAAAAGCAGCTGGATCAGCTGAGGAAAAGCGGGAGCACCTCCATTGTAGTGGGGTCAGACCTGTAGTGGGAAGAAAGGGGGGAAATGGGGTCAGACCCAAATGGGGGTAGGGGGGAATGGAATTGGACCCAAATGGTGGGGGGAATGGAGCCAGACCCAAAGGGTGGGGAAGGGGGAGCAGGGTCAGACCTGAAGTGTGGGGGGAAGGGGGGTTGAGTGGGGTCAGACTCAAAGCAGGGGGGGAGGGCAGGTGCAGGGCTGGATGTGGGCCTCTGTCCCCACTGGCCTCCCTTCCCCTGTCATTCTTGACAGGCAATTTGCTAGTGTGTGTGTATACATACACATATACACACACACACATAAGGTCACTTGACGGGTTGTTAGCGGTATAGTTATATATATATATATATATATATAATATAATACTGTACCTCTAACACCCTGTCAAGTGACCTCTGTGGTTCACTTGGCAGACCAAAGCATACTTTGACAGTTAAACTATTTTAGTCCTGGTACACAGTTTGCAACATGCATCTGCGCACCCATCACTATTCCACCGCTGTGCTTTCACTCATTGTTCTCTTCAGAGGGTTTGCCTGATATCAATCCAAAGCTAAAAGGCTCATGATTTGTGATGCAGGTCATTGGGCTGCGCCTCAGTAGAGTCAACAGCATTTCGAGCCCCATAGCTCAGCACTGTCCGGTATGTATGTGTACTCCATATTACCCACACACACACTCATACACACACACACAAAGGATCCACATACTAATTGGCTCCACACACATGGCAGGAACCAGGTGTTCTTGTCATGAGTCCTGGGATCCTCTAAAAATGTACATGCAGATAAGGCACAGGGTGACCTGATCTGGCTCCACCTTGTGTGGGGTGGAGCTACACTACTTGTATACAATAGGCCGAGAGAGGAAGCGACTGAGGAATCCTGGGTAGACTGTTTGAGACTCCATTTGGTGATATTTGCCAGACATTTAAGACTGGTAAGAAACAAGAATCATTGGAAATGGGAAAGAAAGGTGCAGATCAGTTGTGGGAATGAAGAGGAAGTCAAAATGTATTCAATGTAGTGGCTCCCCATGATTTTAAAAAGTCATTGCTGAGGGAGACTGTGCACAATGGGCACTACATCTGAAAAAGCTGGACTAACCTATTCTTGTGGTAGGTTATGTTTGCCCAGTATGGGCCATATACTTTACAGGCATGCTCAGTGCTGGTTGTATTTAGACTGTTTCATAGTTGGTTTCTGAGCACCTGGTGCTTTTGGTAGCAGTTTAATGACTGACGAGGTATTTAATGAGGTTTCCTTTTATCCAAATGTTAGATGAGGAGTTTTTTTCCTCATGCTGACTGGGGGGAAAAAAACCTAATGTTATATTTCAGTAAATACAGTATATTTGGCTTTTTAGAGAAGAAAACAAGTAAAGAAAGGGGATCATACTTTTTTCTAACTTTCATATTTAGCCTATAGGTCAAAATGAACATTATTTAATTAATTAAGCACTGTATGTAGACTGCTACAAATATGCCCTACCATAGACTTTGTAATGTAAATTACATCAATACAGATAGAAAGTTGGGGGTGAGGTTATTATTTGCAAATAAGCAAACATGGTGTTTATAGGCATGATTTAGATTGTTACATGAATTGTTGTATATATTCAAAGTTAAAACAAGGTAGGATAAAAAACAAAATACTAAGACTAGTTATAATTAAGGACCCACATTTTCAGCTAGAATGATATGTTTTTCTTTAATTACTGGCAAAACCTTATTGATATATTAGAGAAAAACAAACTGATGGACTCAAAATATCTCATTTTGTACGTTAACAGACAATTTTTAAGCAGTCTGTAGGAGACATTTCCCAAATCCCTCCCACTTATCTGAAAACTTAAAATGCTTTTTTCATATATCTGAATGTCAAATTCTATTTATCTAGCATCTGTAGTAGTACATATTAGAGCAAAGCCCAGCATAATCAAACCAAAGAAGAAACAGAAGGTAAGTATACCATTATGTTTCTATATGCTCTTATTATTAATACAAGTTATAATGCATAACTACCTTTTCTTATATAAATGACCCTACTACAATTGCTATTTTTCAATATCATTAATAATAGGTTAAGCCATCTTAGTTTTAATCAGTCATTTCCTGTTTTTAATGGCTGGATTCAGGTTTAATCTGAGAAAATCAGGGCATTTTGAACAACATCAGAGTTGAAAGAGAACCAGTGTGCTCATCCCACACTATTTCTAATCACTTTTCCAAGGGAAACGTAGAAACCCATCAATGTAAACAGTGTGAAGCTCTAATGATTTAATACTTTCAATATGATACACATCTTGTATCTAGCCATATAAAGCAGCACGGAATTAGAAGTTTTCTAAATCTATTTTTGAAACGTTTCCATTTTCTTAAGAACAATTAATCATCCTTGGAATGACAGCATCTCTTATTCAGAAGACCATGAAACAATAATTACATTTCTAGTCAATCTAACGCCTGTGGTAGCTTTTGACAATGTAAAATAAGAGATTTTTTTTTGTTTCGTAGGAGGATGATTGGCATATTTGCTGCATTTGGTTTAAGCCAGTTTTACCATTCCTAACATTTATTCTCATTAGCTTTAAGTCTCAAAATCATTTCCAACACTGGCCTCAATCTAGACCTGCTGTTCAAATATATTTTAATTTGTGTGAAAGAAATCCAAGAGGTCTCTCTCGCATCCACTGTAGGTGTTCTGTCAGGTGGGCTGCAGAACAGCACAGAATGGTTTTAAGTAAAGCCTCTTGCTCCTTCAGAACAAAAGAAGACTTGAAATATAAAAGGGGAAATAGTAGAAGCTAAAAAGAAGCTTAGCATGAACCAGTCTTCCAGCAATGCAGTGAGTTTGATCCAGTTGTCCTTTTTGAGGAAAAGCTGTTGCTGATTTCTATGACTAGCCATAAAGTTGGCTGGAATTTTTTTAATCATGTCAACCAACTCTGAAGTAATTTACATACAGTATAAGCACTATGTTGGGAAAACAACTCTTTGTGGGTATAGAACTGGCCTCTGACTAATATCAGTGTTTGGACCAAGAAACAGTGTTGACCAAACATTCGAAACAGGAGCAGTGCCAGTTTCAATAAAACCAGGACATTCTTCTTTCTGGACCAGAATTGGGATCACAGTAATTACTGTGCATTGTCTTTACCAAACATAGTCTGGGTTTTTCCAGCCCGCACAGGAAAACGTAAAAAGCCTTAAAAGTACATTTCAAAATAAAACTAAAAATTGAGTGAAACAATTCCATAGGCATGTTATCGGGCTGTGAGGGACACCCAGGAGCAAGCAAAGTAAATTTTAACTGAACTCTTTCCTTCTTGTACTCAAAATTCACCATTATTTGTTACAAATACCACAGATTGCGTAGGTTTCAATGGTAAGGATTTCTAGGATGTGCTGCACAGTGATGCATTTTGGGATCTCATTGATGAACCAGAAAGTGTCAAGAGGACTTCATAGACAAGAAAAAAGTAGAATTGAATAAAGTTTAGTTTCCATTCCGGTCTGTGCTAAGAGAGATTTTCTTTACTTCCTAAACAGTAACGTAGCCAACCCATAGGTTGGCCAAAAGAGACAACTGGCCTGGTTCTTACAGTTCATCTAGATGTGTGAGATTCAGCTGTGCAAATGCAGACAGTCAAGAGGCTTGACTCCATTTTCATTTTGGCACCTAGCCAGTCATTTACCCGGATACAAAGTGACCAAGAAGTGGGTGCAAAATACTACTATTCTGACATGGCATTTTACATGCACATTGCAATCACTTTGAGGAGGTGTAAATGCCAAGGGACTGGTGTAGGGTGGTTTGCCATGACAATGGGGAATGAGACCCACAGGTCTGGGTGTCAGGTATCTTGAATGATCCATGCATTCAGCAGCCCCATCTGCATTTCCACAACTCAGCCTAAATGTCACACATCTAGATGATCCAGGAGAAAGATGCAAGTTCTCTCTTTTGGCCAAGCTAGGAGGTGGCTACATGACAGTTGAACAGGCAGGTATGCACCCCCCAACACACACACACTTTTGCTAGGCAGGTGCCTTGATGGAGTCTAGCCAGGAAGGAGCATTTAGGACATAGGACTGTAAGGAAATGGCAGCTGTAGTAGCACAAAGTGAAGGAGCTGGATACTAGTCTCAGGCTCCCTTCCTTCCTCCTTCACAGCCCACCGAATGAGGCTCTGTTACCCAAACAATTTGTTGTGCTCTAACACCCACCTACCCTCCAGAATCCCTGCCTCCAGAAGCCACAGCAGTATATGACATCTATTTAGCACTCTCTTTCC
>NW_005841937.1:650974-663614 GCF_000455745.1 Alligator sinensis
GAAGTCACCAGGAGTTACCCATCCTCCAGCATTCTCAAAGCTCCCAAGGGTCCTATGACCCCCAAAAGACCATGCACCTTGTAGTCTTAGTTCCCCCATTGTCCTCAGGAACCTGTATTTCCAGAGCCATGTCTACCCACATAAGCTCTGTGGCCCAGCACAGAGGAGCTTCTAAGTAGCTCCCAGCTCAGCTACCCCCACCTTCCCATTCAGACTCAACTTAGCTACATCCCACAGATGCCTTTGAACAGCTCTGCCACAGCTACCAGGTTTTGTGCAGCTTCATGGCTGACTGTCAGCCTTGTTCATGGTAGTTTATTGTTAAATGCAAACTGCACATCAAGGCAAATAAATTCATTAAATAGTTTGCCACAAGGCACAAAATTGGGCTCCTACTGGCCAATAAATTGGAGTTAGTTGGTGAAAAGAAATGTAGTACTAGTAGGCAACCATCAGTTCTTCTGGCTTATGGTATACGCATGAGAGGCCACCAGGACCTCTGACACGTGCACCTAGGCAGGAATATGGAGGAGTGGAGGCTGCCCAGACCTTCTATCCCTCCTTTAGACCATCGACTTGAGACAGTATCCAAAGGCCAGACCATGTTCAGATGCTCGGTGCCTCAATGGCTATAGTCATACACACATCCAGGAATTGAACCTGGGTCTCCCCTATGGCAGACAAGGAGTCCACCACTGACTGAATCACAACAGTAGGTAAAAAGAAATGTTAAGAAATGTTAGATTCAAAGGAACTCCCCTCTGTACTTTCACAAAGTCTCTCTCTTTTGGGGATCACTGAGAGACATTTTTCCTACTGTCCCTGTGGTTTCTTTAATTCATAGGACCCTCATACACTTGAAGGCTATAGCATTTTTTCCAGTAGCAGCAGAGCAAAACAAAGAAGGTCAGTGCAGGATTGAACCAAGCTGTTTACTGAACTCATAGAGTTTGAGAATTAAACACAGGTCAAAAAAGCATCAATAAAAGGGTGACAAGGCAAAGATAATCCTTGAGACACATGGGATGAAATTCTGGCCTGATTGAAGTCAAAGGGAGTTTTGCCATTGACGTCAGTAGGGTCAGGATTTCACCACAGAGGGAAAATGAGATGTACCACAAAGTACAACTGGTGATGAACTCACAGCTGTCAGATTAGCCATCATTCATTGTCAACAATCTTATAGTACTTCCAGGCCCATCACAGCAAAAATCTAAGAGACAATATTACAGTTAATCCTAGTCAGGTTTTTTAAAAGAATGCTGCCTCCTTTCAGTACTTTACATTAGCATGAATGTGCCACCTATCATCTAGCATCCTACACATGCCAAGGAGTTCTGTGGTTGTCAGCAGGCTCAGTACCCTGTAGCTGTAGCACTCACTTGCCTATATATGTATATGTACTATTATATATGGGACATATGTGATGTAAGTGCTGTGCTCAGGTTTGCTGTGCAGGTGTGAATTTTCCTAAAGAACTGAAGAGGAAGGTAATATGAGAACCTGAGATTTCAAGTCTGGTTGTGTTAATATGTGTATGCTTTTACATTATTATTATTATTATTTTGGTGGAGCCAAAGGGATTTTAATGCTAGACTGTAAATGTCTCAAAAACAGCAGACTGAATTTTCCGAGGAAAAGACTGCTAAAAAGTCAGCTCTTTCTGAGTTTTAATATGGACTTCTGCTGGATTTGTTTTTAATCCAATAGCTGTTTTTTCACCCTGGCAGAATTATGCACAGACAGTTCCATTTTGGAAGTTTATTATTGGATTTGGGTCTGGCTCCTCTATGTTTAACTTGTAATGAGTGGTAGCTTAAATGCAGTTTTGGATGACAGTTACTAGAGATTTGGACAAATAACATGTCGACAGTAGCAACAGTAGCTTTGTTTTCTTTATGACCTTTATCATCTTCTCTCATCACTGCTCTGCCACATGTATGGTATGGAGGTCATGGAGAACAAAAAATGGCTTAAGACTGAATTCCAATTACTTCAGTCTATGCATGGGAGGGTTACAACTTCATGGAAGTCATCAGAGCTATGCTTACTTATGACAGGGGTTAGACTTGACTCTGATTTTTATAATGTTTTGTTTTTAATGTTTACTTTTCTTCTTTGTCTCATTTTAAAACCTGAATGAAGTGTGCTATATTATTGATCGAGTATTTTAAACAAAATAGTGCATTGTCATGGATAAGTACTTACAGCCATATAAACTAACCAGGGGCCATGTGAGACCAAAGACAAGTAAAATGAAAATTCCCATAACTTGGCTTCTCTTCCTACTTTAAGGGGGTAGGAAGAATGGTGGGTCCATTTTTTTGTAGCTATTCAGTGCCCCCCCCCCCCCCCCCCCACCTCCAAACACACATGCACAGACTGTGGGTAGCACTGGTACAAACCCATAACAAAAACTTGGTTCCTAATCTGAACAGTTTAGGTGCTTACAGACAAACAGGAGCACAAAGACCCAAAATAAATAGCTAAATAGACATTACTGTAAGGCAGCAATTACAGTATATTAGCTACACCCAATGCCTGTGGTCATCAGTCACCTTGTACACTGACCCTACCAGAAAAATATGAGAATCAAATCAAAAGAAAATACATTTACTGTATTTTTTCCTCCTTCTACGCATAGCTTTTAACTTAATAGAATAGGTTCCTCTGAGGAAGGTTTCAGTTTCAACAAAGACCTTCACATCCTTGCTAGCCTACTGCAGGGAGTAAACTGCACCAGTACTGTGCAGATAATTTCCAGCAAATAAAGTATCTGATTAAGTTGGTCCCTTTTTCTACTCTCCATTGTATGACTTCTCCAATTGTATTGAATTCCGTTTCCTGATTTAATGAATGCAAAGTACTTCTGGAACAAAATTTAGGCAGGTTAATTTGCCACTCAGTGAAGAGTCACACTTGAGGCTACTTGCATATCGTCATGTCAATAAAAGTCAGGCTGTGCTAATATTTGCAGAAAGGGAAGATTACAAGGGCACATGCACAGGAAAAACAATTGCTTTCTTTAAAAAAAGATTCAATATTCTTGAAAAAATGTTTGTTTTTATACTTGTTTTTATACTAATGTTTGTATTGCTTTATACATCTACCTTTCAGGTGCAGAACAAAACAAATGCTTAAGCAAGCCTCATGTCATCCAATAGAGGGAAGTAGTAAACAATACTCACAAACTGAGACATTATACATTCTCCCCAGAAAAATCTTCAGTGTTGAGCGTGGAGGTCATAGGAGTTCAAAATAGCAACCAGACACCAGTCTGTAATGATTCATGGCTAAACACTTGTACAGACAATCTCATTATCAGCTAATCCCAGTGGGAATAATGTACACTCACTGTCCTTGCTACACTGGGACTAGATGTCAAGACCTATGGAAATTTATAGCTTGAGCTAAAGGAGAATAGATGTTAAACATTTATATGTTCAAAACACTGTAAAAATATCGGCTAACTATTCCTGACCTCAGTCCTGTAGGATAGGCATCATTATTTCACTTTACAGATGGAAAAACTATGACACGGAAAGATCAAGTGACTTGGCAAAGGCCACACACAGTGAGGCAATGGCAGAGATGGGATTAGAACACTTTCTAGCTCACAGTTCCAAGTTGCATCCATTAACTTTTAACTGCGGCAGTGTTAGGCAACAACCAGCCACCAGAACTACTGTTTTCCCATGACTGTAAATGAAGTTCGAAAATCTACCTAATTTGGCTGTAGAGAGCATAAGACTTTAGATCAGTTCATAAAAAACTACTAAAAGGATTCGGATCAAAAGGTATTAAGACAGGGGTGGACAAATATTTGGGCCATTTAAGGAGTTTTGGTGGGCTGCTGTGGGCAGGGAGGGGGGTGCTGACCCTATCTGGCATGGTGGGGGAGGGGGTTGCTGACACAGACTGGCATGGCAGGAGGGGGTGCTGACCTAGCTGGGTGCGGCAGTGGTGGGGGAGGCTATTGGTCCTATCTGGCCCTTGCCCATGCGCACCACATCCACAGCTGGGGGCACTGGACAGTGTGAGTGGGTGGGGAGGGTCTCCATGGAGAGTCTGGGGCCAGAATTGCAGATAGGTGACAGTGCAAGGCTAGGGCCCAAGGCAAAGCCATAATCTGCCCTCATGCTCCTGCCTACAGAACATGTGGGGAGCAGATCACAGTTTTGCCCTAGCCCCCAACCCTGTGCTGTTACCACCCTGAGATCTTGGCCCTAACCATAGCCCCTTCCCACCCATCCCACTTCTGTACCTCACTCCCCACCTGCTTACCTGCCCATGACCCCATTGCATCCACCCAGCCAAGCACACCCTGCCCACTGGGGTCTCGGACTGATCTGCATGGAGACCCTACGCACCCACCCTCTGCATCCGGCACCCCCAGTGGTGGGTACAGGGTGGATTGGAAGCAACTGCTGGGCAGACACTCTGGCTGCTGCACCACTCCCACCCTGCCGCATGCCTGTGGGTGGCACAACCAGCTGCATGTGCCACAGCCTGGGCTGCCCCCTGGGCTGGGCAGGGCTGAGGACCTACCACAGGCTGGATAAAATCTGTTGGTGGGCCAGATCTGGCCTGTGGCCCATATTTTGCCCACCCCAGTATTAGAAGTTTCAATCAGAAGAAACAGAAGAAGCTGCTCTTGATTCTACTACTCTGTTGGAAGCACGCTTTATCTCACATCACATGGACAATCTCCATTGCAGTCCCATTGAACAGACTTCCTATAGAAGCTTTACTAAAACAAAGAAATCCTGCTCAAATAACCAAAGTCGTAGAGTTTATACTTAATTTGAGGTACCACGTGTTGACTTCCCATGATCTCCTCAGCCTTATACAACTAAGAGGCCTTGCTTGTTTGAATGGATATGTCTTGCACAGGTACTCTTTCCTTTTTTTTAAGACAGGGTGGTTATAGTCTGTATTTTCAAATGTCTTAGCCATGTCTATCTTCATTATGGTTCAAAATGTATGGTCCTTGTTGCAAAGTACCTAAATTGTATGGCTGAAAGGGAAAGAATGGGTAGGTCACCAAGGAAGCATACCAGGAAATGACAAGCACCTGCAGGGACAAAATCAGGAAGGGAAAGATAAAGAATGAGCTGCACCTGGCAATGGAGGTTAAGGAAAACAAGAGGAGTTTTATAAATATGTTGGCCAGACAAGAAGACCAAAGGAAGCTGTAAAGTCTGTTAACAAGCAAAGGGGAACTCCTAACTGAGGATACAAAGAAGGGGAGCTACTCAACAGCTACTTTGCCTCAGTCTTCACAAAATTAAGCTGCCAGACACCTAATAGGGATTATCTGAATAAGGAAAGGGGCAGCTGAGGGAGGAGATAACAAATGAGATGGTCAGAGAGCTTTTGTTGGGTCTGAGTGAATTCAAGTCAGTAGAGATATTCGAGATATCGAAGCCTTTGGCAATAATCCTCATGAAGTCATGGGAGACGGGTACTAGAGGACAGGGGAAGGAACAGTGTAGTGCCCCTCTTTAAAAAAGGCAAGAAGGACCTGGGGAGCCACAGACCAATTAGCCTCACCTCAATACCTGGGAAGATACTGGAATATATCTTTAAAAAGGTCATTTGCAAGCATCTGAAGGAGGAAAGGCTGATCACAAGCAGCCAGCATGGATTTATGAAAAACAAATCATGTCAAATAAACCTGATCTCCTTCTTTGACACAGTAACTAGTTGGGTGGATGAAGGGAATGCTGTAGATATAGTGTATCTGGACTTCAGCAAGGCTTTTGGCAAGGTCTTGCATGACCTTCCCACAAACAAATTGGAGAAATGTGGGCTAGATAAAACTACTATAAGGTAGATAGAAAACTGGTTCAATAGCTGTAAGTAAAGAGTAATGAGTAACAGGTCTATGTCGGAAAGGCAGGAGATTTGAGTGGAATCATTCCTCTCTTGCTTCACAGACAAGGACACAGACCAATGGCTTGGAGTTGCAGCAAAGTAAATTTAGATTGCATATCTCGAAAAACTTCTTCACTGTGAGAATAGTGAGGCAGTGGAATAGGTTGACTAGGGAAGATGTGGACTCTCCATCACTGGAGGTGTTCAAAAAGAGATTGGACAGCCACTGGTTGGGGATGATCTAGGCAAAGCTATGCCTATTTTCTACCATGGATATTTCTCATGCTTTTGGGCTTGGCTGGTTGCTCTTCTCCTTCCATTTTTTTCTGTTATATGCATCAGCGTGTTTTTAAGCCTTCCCAGAGGCATTGGGTGTTGGTTACAGTTAAGGCTGAGGACTTTGATTGGGGTGTGCCGATTCTCCTACTGGGAGCAAAGCCAGAGATTCCTGGCTAGAGGATCTTTCCCCTCTGCTTAGGGTCAGACCAATTGCTATATTTGGCATCAATTGCCACATTTGCCTTCTGCTGTAGTGTGAGGCATGGCTATCTCCCCAGGACCTCTTAAGTGTATATTGACAGCACTTTACAGAAGCAGGGCATCGGCTACCATGGTTCCCCTGCTTTACCTGTGGTAGGTTAGGGTATCAAGGTTGAGGGTAGCCTTATGCAGAATTTGTGTTATGGTTCTATGGGATGGTTTGGAGAGCAATGATCCTGCCTCAAGCAGGGGGTTGGGCTAGATGACTTTTGGAGGTCCCTTCCACCCCTAATTCTCTATGACTCTATGAAAAGTGCACTTATAAAGGTGCATACAGAAGGCTAAATTAGCCATGACTGTGCAAAAGCTTTGGGGGAGTAGTTTCTTCCACTAACATGGGAGGAAGGAGAGGAAGAATAATTTCTATGTTCAGCTGCTACAAAAGGCATAGGGATTTCTATTGTGATTCCCTGAATACTGCTGTAAAAAGAAATTAGAAATATTGTCAGAAATGAGAGTAAATTTAGACAAATTTGCCATTCTGCTGCAGCCTCTTCTGTTCCTAAGTGGGTGGCATAATAATAAATACAGAAAAAAAATCTGTCTACAAATAGGATATTTATTTACAAATAAACAAAACCCTAAAGAGAGAGATTGGTGCTACCTTATTAGCACTGCTAGTTCCTGCTAAATATAAATGTTTCTGGCAAGAAGAGGCAGAAGAAGTGGGAGTGGAAAACAATGCAGAATAGACCCATTGCTAATGAGGATTTTTTATAAGCAAAATAGTACACAATAGATTTATACTGCCAGGGCTGTAGTAAGTTTATATAAATACATGCATATAGAAGCTCCTGGCTCCTGCAGGCATACTAAAGACTTCAGCCATTTCTCTTATAGCTACTAGGACCAAGTGAAAAAGAAAAAAACATATCCCAATGGAGTAGACAAAGATAAAGACATTGACAAGGCATTACCTGGAACACCAGAAATGAGGACAGACTTGGGTGTGTCTTGTTTGTGCATTTATGTCATCATCATTATTTCTGTTTCCAGTTATGATAATCGTGATGATACTACACCTATGTTTTCATTTCTTCTCTACTGTCAAGGTTAATATAGTAAGAAAATGATGTCAACACAAACTGTATAGAGCCCTAGTACATATGAGGTTTTTTAACTCTGATCCGAGCCTTCAATTTATGTATAGTGAATCAAACATCAAGGAAGCCAAATGGATCTCGGTAGTTTAAAAGAGTGGTTAGTGTGTGTGTGTGTGTGTGTGTTAAGCATTTGAACAGTTCTAGACTGGCAACATTCTTTGCTCTGTCTTTAGGATCATAGATGCATAGTCCTTAAAAAGTATGTGTACAGGCAGTCCTCGGACTTACAACGTTTCATGTTATAACTTTTCGCACTTACAACATTTCTAAATTGACACTGTTTCAACTTTATGATGTCAGTTTTGACTTTACAACGCTTGATCCGATGCGACGCCACACCAGCAAACAAGTTTGCTGCGTCACTCATCTCCCTGGAGAACATCTGTTCAAACTTCCTTGGACACTCTCTTTAAGAAAGCAGACAAGTCTCCAGAAAAACCTACAGTCAAGATTCCTGAGAAGATTCCAGCCAAGAACCCTTCAAAAAGTCCAACCAAGAGCCCTTCAAAAAGTCCAGCAAAGTCACCTCAAAGAAGTCCTTCCAAATCAATGATTGCTATTTACAATATAAATACACTAATAAAGCTATATTACTCATCTATAATTGATCGAGTACAGAATTCTGGGGTATTTTTAGTGAAAATAGGGTATTGGGCCTTGGTTCAGGAACCTATTCCCCATTTAAACATTGTTTCTTATCAGAAAATTGGTTCCGAGTTACAACATTTCAACTTAAGACATGGTTAACTCAGCCTAATGCGAATGGGTGGAATGGGTGAGTCCTGTATTGTGATCATCTATGATAGATTTCCCCAGCTGGCTCCCTTTCACTGAGAGTCCAACTCTGATGAGCTTTGTTCTGGGTACCAACAGTTGCATCAGATTTGCCTGAGCTGAGGCACAGGAAGAGGCAGCCCCACTTATAATTAGAATTTAGCCCCAGGAGAGGCATGGAAAGATTAGGACCTTGAATTAGGACAAATACTGAATGGGGAACCAGCATGGTGAGTGTCAATGTAATATTTCTTGTCTATCTATAACACTAGGCTGCTGTATCATGGACTACGAGCAGTACTTTTATGTTGTCCAGAGAGAGAATATCAGAGGCTGCAATTGCCATAGGAAGGCTTTCATGTAAGCAGAATGGGTGTGGTTGTATTTTGACAGAAGCTGGAGAAAGGAGTTTGTCACATGGATATCCAGGAGTTGCACAAAATTGAATATGATTCCCAAAGCACTGAACTCTGGCCAAGAGGACAGATGCCCTCAATCCATGGAATGAGGAGGAATTACGAAAAACCACCATAACATGCACTCTGTATTTATTTGCACTGGGCCATGTGACCAACTACCATTCTGTGAAATTCGTTATCCAATTCTCTCCCCACAAGAAATTTATAATTTTATTTAATTATAATTTTTGTTCATATTAAATGAAAGAGACATTGAATGGCACTTTGCCTCTGACCAGTAAAGTGGGAAAAGGACCAGCAGTTCTTTATTTCTGAGGAAAGGAGCTGTACATTCTTAGACTCAGACCCATCAGACTGCCCTGTACACTGCACAAATGAGTTTTTTCCTTTTAGTGCTTTGCCTTTGAGGGGTGGAGCCATATAGGCTGATAAAAGTCCTGGGGCTTTATGCAACACAACTTTTGTGCTCCATGGTTCTTTGCTTTATTTAATTGTATTCATTATCTTAAGCAACAGGGGAAATAAGCAATTTCCCTTGTTCCCTTATGCAACAATAAAGCAAATAATTGACAAGCGCTCACAGTTTCTATTTGATTTTACAGATAAGCTTTATCTGTGTTAAAGTGTGTAAAAGTGTCTGTACAGTGAGTGCTATTCCAGTGGGCATAGTGCCCACATGCAGAACTGCCTAGGCAGTAAAAGAATACTCAGTAAAGGAAAGTACAAAGATTTGCATGCTTATCAGCATAGACTCCAAAAGAGTGTAAGAAGTTTTAATTTAACATCTGTAAACAATCAGGACTGAAAATGGAAAGTATCTCTGGTATGCTTGGATTGTTGTAAAGGGGAAAGTATGCAGTAGTAGGAGTTCTGTTTTTCGTAAATCATCCAACAAGAAAATGCCCATTAGCAATGAAGTGCTTCTCAATGAAGTTAGGTCTGTAAAAGGCAAAAGAAATAAACAGAAAACAATGAAATAAAGGAGAAAATCTTGCTCCAAAAGCTAATTAAAAACCAGAAAGAAACATGCAAGAATCTTGTTATGTTGCTGCCAGCCTTTCAAAGGTGGAATTACATAACAAATAGGTGGAGCAGGGGAGGAGGGTTAGGGTGGAAACTCTTCATTCCTTATGGGGAAAAAATGTATCCATTGAGAGTATGGGCATGGAAGTGGCAAATCAACCAAATGTGTGCAGGCTACATGTGTTTTTCCTTCTCAAAAATAGAAGCTGCTGCAATGAAGATTTTATACTTGGATCTGTCATCCTTTAGAGTTATGACTTTTGTACTTCCGAACTACAAGCATGTGTTTCATTCCATATAATTTGTGTAAAAAAACAGAACTATAAACACTCTGAAAAAGAATCCAAGTGTCACTTAAAGAATATTGTTAGTGCTTAAAAATAGTACATAGTAATATAACTGTGTATCTTCTAAAAATGCTACGAAATACACATTTACAATTACGATCTACAGGTGGAATCTTGTGTCCACCTTGCCAATAGCCAACTCTCCAAGCACCCATACTGTGTTCTGGGAGTTAAGTTTCCATGGTTTTATAAAGGCTGTCTCAAGCTATCATGATTGTGAGAAAAAGTTGGTGAAAATGGGAAGTAAGTGGGATTTACACAGTAGCTCTGCGTGACACAGTCTGAAACAATGCTCTGAGCTGGGAACTGCTCAGTTCAGTATGATGGAAATGTGAATAGAAATGCCCATTACTGATATACTGCAGCTAGTTCAAGAACAGAAAGTGTGCATCACAACATGGACAGAAGAAGAGAAATGTTCATCTGTCCTATCTAATATGAGAGGCAGCTCGCAGATGGGTGGCATTTCAAACATGGATTGGCCACCATTTATTTTTCTCCAGATAAGCAGGAGCCAAATCCCTGGATCCTAAGAGTGTCTTTACACATGTTCGGGGGGCAGCCGGGGGGGCGCTTTAATTAGTGTGGCTCTGAGAGCACTTTAATTAAAGCTCCCACAGCATCACGTGTATTCAGCATCCTGCACTTGAAAATGGTGGCAGGGGTGCTTTAACTAAAGTTTGTTTAAAGAGCTTCCAATAAAGCACCCCGCTGCCATTTTGAAGTGTGGGGATGCTGAATATACGTGATGTCGAGGCTACTGGAGTGTCCCAATTAATCGATTCATCGAGTCTTCTCCAATGCGCACTAATTACTACATGGAGCAGATGTACAGGCACACTAAGAGTCCAGCAGTGCATCCAGTCATTAGTGAAAAGAAGATGCACACAAGCTCAGGTCACCAGTAGGGGTAGCACTGCAGGACCAGGGACCGAAGGAGAAAGGAGTGCATGAAGATGTTGCCCTGTGGGGTCAGGTCAACTCTCAGGATCTCAATATTGTGCTGTTAGACAGGAGAGTGTGACACAATTGCACATATACAAACACACAAGTCAATTAGATGCACTAGAGAGAATCTGGCTGAGGAACTGAGGCTTGGGTTTACTTAAGGTAGACTGGGGCTGGAAACTGAGACAGACAGCTGAGATATTGCGGGGGACAGGTAAGTGGTGGCAAGGAGGAGACAGCCAAGAAAGAAACTGAGGCAGAACCCTGGTTGCTCAGGGGAAAGGGAAAAGGCAGTGCGGATAAGACTGTGGCAAAGAAACAGGGTGTTTGGAGGCAGAGAGGAGCTCAGGACAGGTGTTGGAGGTGGCAGAGAGCCAGAAGCAGGAGAGGGAGAAATGAGACAGAAGCTAGAGGGGCGAGGAGCAGAGATTGGAGCAGGGCTGAACCATAGTAAAGCAAAACCCAACTCAGGGGTCCAAATAACAGTTTTATTAAACAGACACCACACTACACAGCCCCATGAAGTTATTGGTTCACACACACACACACACACACACACACACACACACACACACTGGCAGCAGGAGAAAGAGACTCAGTGGAAGGGCTGGAGTCCAGGTAGGGAAGAGAAGCAGAGTCCAAGTCCTTGGTTGAAGAGGGGGTGGGGGGTGATAGCTACCTATCCAAGTTGGAAAGGGGTCCTTGTCCAGTAGGGTATGTCCCGAGTGGGGCTTGCCAGCAGGGCCTCTGGATAGATAGGTGGTGTGGCATGGTGCTGGTCCAGATGGAGAGGGCGTCCCAAGGAGTCAGTCTTCACTACCCCTTTTATGGGGCAGACTACCTCTGATCTCCTATGGGGAGGGCCTGTCCAGGCAAGGTCAGTCCTGTTCCAGAGGGCTCCAGGTGTTCTTACTGAGCATGTGCAGCCTTGTTTCTTGAATGCTGAGGGTGCTTCCAAAGGCTGGATCGTTGGTCCAGGTATTGGTGTTGATGGTTCGGTCATTCAGAGGGAGTGATTTTTAGACCTACTGCCATTGTCTCTCAAGTGCCCTCATTCATCCCCATTCATTCAGGAACCAAGTTGCACAGGAGGGGTAGGTGTGAGTCATGGGTTACACAACCGGGCATGGGGATAAGATGGAGGCTTGACATTACAAGCTGGAAACTTGACATGACTTATGCTAACTTACATATATAGGCTTAAAACAGTAATCACACAATATAAAAGCAGTAAAAAAAAATCAATATAAACATAATAATTATCACTTATCAAGGACAACAAGGACAACAATCAACAATCAAGGACAACAAGAAGTCCTTCTTTAGGTATGTAGGGAACAGGAGGACAACAAATGGGAGTGTGGGGTCATTGCTTAACAACTCAGGACAGCTGATTACCAGCACTCAGGAGAAAACTGAACTCCTGAATTACTACTTTGCTTCAGTATTTCACCAGGCCAAGGGGAAAGTAATACCAGATAGGGTATAGAATGAGCAGGGCAGGAATGACCACCTTCCTATAGTTTCATAGTTTCATAGTTGGTAGGGTTGGAAGGGACCTGAGCAGATCATCAAGTCCGACCCCCTGCCGTGGCAGGAAAGAGACCTT
>NW_005841937.1:664518-682740 GCF_000455745.1 Alligator sinensis
CTGAAGTGCGGTGCCCAGAACTGGATGCAGTACTCCAACTGCAGCCTGACCAGTGCCGCATAGAGGGGGAGGATCACCTCCTTGGACCTGCTTGAGATGCATCTGTGGATGCATGACAAGGTATGGTTGGCCTTCCTGACTGCGTCCCCACACTTTCGGCCCATGTTCATTTTGGCATCAGTAATGACTCCAAGGTCCTTTTCTGCCACTACACTGACAAGAAGGGAGTTCCCCAGCCTGTAGGTATGCTGCTGGTTCTTCCTCCCCAGGTGCAGCACCTTGCACTTGTCAGTGTTGAAACCCATCCTGTTCTCATCCCCCCACCCCTGTAACCTGTCTAGGTCTGATTGTAGCCTATTCCTCCCTTCTAATGTGCCCACTTCTCCCCACATCTTAGTGTCATCTGCAAATTTGAACAGGGTGCTTTTTACCCCCTCGTCCAAGTCTCTGATGAAGATGTTGAACAATGTGGGCTCAAGGACCAAGCCCTGGGGGACCCCACTGCCCACATCCCTTCAGGTCGAAAATGACCCGTCTACCACCACTCTCTGGGTGCGGCCCTCCAGCCAGTTAGTGACCCATTTGACTCTGTAGGTGTCAACGCCACAGTCCCCATGTTTTTTAATGAGAATGGGGTGAGAGACAGTGTCGAAGGCCTTCCTAAAGTCCAGAAAGACTATGTCCACTGCTACCCCTGCGTCTAAGGATTTTGTGACCTGGTCATAGAAGGCCACCAGGTTGGTCTGACAGGACCTGCCTCTAATGAACTCATGTTGGTTGCCCCTAAGCATAACCTCCCCTGCTGGCCCCTTGCGGATGTGCACCAGGATAATTCTCTTGAAAAGCTTACCCAGGATCTAGATAAGACTAACTGGCCTATAGTTTCCTGGGTCCTCCTTCCTCCCTTTTTTGAAAATGGGAACCACATTGGCCCTTTTCCAGTCCTCTGGCACCACACCATAGACATTCCTACTACTGCCATAGAACTGATGTGTGATTAATTAAAAAATTAGACATGTATAAGTCAGCAGGACTGGATGAACTTCATCCAAGAGTGCTGAAGGAGCTGGCCAAAGTCGCCAAAGTTGTCATCTTGGTGAGAAGTGGCCAGCAGTGTCCCACAGGGATTGGTGCTTGGTGCTTGGTCCAGTACTTTTCAACATCTTTATCAAAGATTTGGGTGTGGGGGTGAAGAGCTCACAATACCAAGTTATGGGGAGCGTGGTCACACTTGAAGATAGGCTACAGATACAGGCGAATTTAGACAGGCTAGCGAGTTGGGAGGATCAGAATCAGATGAAGTTCAACACTGAAAAATGTAAAGTGCTCCACTCCTACACTTTAGGGGGATGAGCAACCCCCACACACCTACAGGCTTTGTGGCTCCAAACTGACCAACACCATGAATGAAAGGGACCTGGGAGTAATAATAGACTATAGTATAAATATGAGCCGGCAGCGTGACACTGTAGCCAGCAGAGCAAAGAATACTCTGGCACGTCAATCAATGCATCTCCAGCAAAACCAAGGAAGTGATTCTTCCGCTTTACTCAGCATTGCTGAGACCCCAGCTGAGTACTGTGTCCAGTTCTGGGTGCCGCACTTTAACAAGGACGTGGTAAATCTTGAGAGAGTCCAGATAAGGGCCACCTGTATGATCAGAGACTTGCACAGCAAGCCATGCAAGGAAAAGTGGGACCTGGGACTCTTCAGCTTGGAAAAGAGAAGGCTGAGAGGAGACTTGGTAGCAGCATCAAGGGAATGGTGAGCAACTATTCACCAGGGCACCCTCAGGGAAAACCAGGAGTAATGGCTGCTAACTCCTGGAAGACCGTTTCAGGCTCAACATTAGGAAAAACTTCTTCACAGTCAGGGTGCCCAGACTGTGGAATCACCTCCCTCCTGAGGTGGTGCAATCACCTACCCTGGAAATCTTCAAGAGGAGCCTGGGTGTTCACCTTGCTGGGGTCACCAGCAGTTCTCTTTCCTGCCTGGTGCAGGGGGCTGGACCCGATGATCTTCCGAGGTCCCTTCCAGCCTTACAATCTATGAATACTACACATTCAGGTTTCTCTATGCTGCAAGGTAGCAGCACAGGGCAGGGGTTTGACCCCAGGAGATCCCAGGGTCAAATAAACCCATGCCAAAAAAGAGTGGGGCAGCACATGTGGGGACAGTGTGCCACCCAAAACCAGAGCCTGACTGGCCAGAGTCACATTCTGGCTGCCGACCAGGCTTCAAGTGGCAGGATCACCACTGCTGCAGCCCCAGGACCCCAGGTAAGGCTGTGGAGCCAGCCCAGTGCTGACCCCAGCCTCCTCTACCTCACCCAGGGTAACCTGCCACATACCAGAAGGCAGGCGTTCCGCGGGGATAAGTACCAGCGGCACAAGGTCAGAAGCACAAGGTGTGCTGCTGCTAGTTGTCCCTGGGGAACCAAACATGTACGCTCATGTGGACATGACCAAGCAGATCAGCAGGACTGACTATGGAGAGCCCAGTCCAGAGAGCCCAGAACACTAGGGCACAAGTGACCATACTTAGAACATACACAAAGTGCACTGGCTGTGGCACTACTAATTTTTCTGTTTCAAAGTGGCAAAGCTAGCAAGGAGTGCCATGACCCCATGGCCTTTCCCCTCCCTCCCCACAATTTGAGCCCTTCTCCAAATATAGGATAGCTCTCATTCCTTGACTAAATACTGGCTCCTGTATTCATGTTGGGTATTGACTATACCAGACTGGCTGGGAGTAGATGATAGCAGCATTGAAAGATGAGATCTGGGAGCAGACCAGTTAAGGTGTCTCAGAGCCTGGGGCAAAACAGTTAAGGTATCTTGCTGTGGCTTACACTGAAAGCTGCCCCTAATCCCCTCCTCTGTAGAAGTGTACCTGGTTCTTTAGTTTAGAAAGTCAAAGATGACCAGATGTAATGATATCAATCTCACTCTCGTGTGTGCCTTAACCAGGCTAGACCAATGAAGTTATGACTTTTTTGTTCATTGTAAAATGAAGTCTTGAAATATCTGGGTGGCATTGCTACCATTGAAATGATTGAGTTGGTCTAATAAAAGATCAGATTTACCCAAGGAACCTTGTCTGCCTATGTCCTTAGACCAACATGGCTACAACCTGTACCCCTGTAACACCGAATACAGTACTTTTCTGTTACCGTTGCTAATGAAATATCTGCCCAGCTATGTGGCAAGTTCTCTTCACTATAGTCCAGCTAATTTAAACAAATCATATTGCCAGGGAGAGGCTGAACACCAGAACTAGCAGCAAGTGAGTCAACAACCTCGCCAGCACCAGTCTGGGAAGTTCCACTGAGGACAACTAGCTGCTAAATGCAGAAATTGGCTTTCTGAAATTCAAAAATACAAGTTTGATTCCAGAAATCTGCTAATCCTTGCAACACTGACAAAGACAGAGGTGAAGCCATGTTCAAGTCTGATTTGATTAATCTGTTACTGTGTTTGAGAAACCAGTCTCTGCCAGTTTTTTAAGTATATCCAGATGGAACTGCTTATAACTCGTACTTGACATTTAATATCAGCAACCATGTCAGCAAATATAAAACTATGTTTAAAAAAAGAAAATCAAAAAATGTTGCTCAGTCATGTGTATCAGATGAAGGTGACCAAAGGGTTAATTTAGGTGGCTTGTTTCTTCTGTTGCCATAGGAAGGTTTTGTCCCATGCATAGCTATCAAGGAGACAGCAGAGAATTTAGATCTTTAAGCATAGGATCTTTAATATCTGAATGAAGTTTGCATATTCTACACTGCATTTGATATGCCTTTTTATAGTTTTTATGGCCAATGCCATTTAGAAAAATTAGGCAATCCACCTCTTTTCAGAGATAAAAAAAGATTCACAAACAATCCCCTATTTATCCCTACCACATACTGAAAAGGAAAGAACCATTGGGCGCATCCAGATGAATAGGGAATGTGCGCTTTGCAGCACCTCAGAGCCTTTTGAGGCACCACAAAATGCACATGGTACACATCAAAAGGTTCTCCACACTGCATATTTGCAGCATGGAGCCCAAATTAGATACTGAAAAATCCTGGTATCTAAAAAAAAGCACACACCAAAAAAAAGTGGGGTGGTTCATGTAGTTCCAGTGTGTGCCACCTGAAACCAAGGTCTGGCTGGCTAGGGCCATGCTCCAGCTGCTGGCAAGGCTCTATGCACCTGAATTGCTGCCACTGCAGCCCTGGGAGGCCCCAGGTAAGGCTGCTGGGCCAGCCTAGGTAGGGCCAGCACCTGGGCTGGCCCAGCAGCCTCCCTTACCCCACCCAGGGCAATTTGCCGTGCACCAGAGCATGCATACAGGGACATTCCCTGGGGACAAGTATCAGCAGCACAACTATGTGCTGCTGCTATTTGTCCTTAGGGAAATGCACATGCATGTTTGTGGGGATGCATCCATTATGTCCTAAAGGCAGCATATGCGGGTCCTGATGGATGAGGTAAGGAACTGAATTCCAGTGATGGGATCTACCCTTTGACAACCACCTGTCATTAGCCCTTTCAACTTTAAATCTAGATGCTATTATCTCAGTCCCCGAAATAGCTCCCTTGCTGTGTCAATGGGCAGTCAATCAGAAAATGCAGTCCCTAGCTTGTGGTCTCATAGTTAAAGGCTGCTGCTCCAACTGTCCGTTTGCTCAATATCACATTATATGAAGCCACAGAAGCAACTTCATCCCAAATTTTCAACTGTAGTACTTAAAGTCTGGTAGTTAAATCCCCATTTAAGACAGCTAAATAAAACTGGCTGAAGTGATGAGCGCCTGAAACCAAGCGAATCTGTGGGCACCCAGCAGTTCTTAAAATCAGGACACTTCTATTGAGGGGGGCCCAAATAAGGGATTAGGTGCCTAACTTTAGACATACAGGTTTGAAAAATTCTGGCTGTGATCCTTTTGAAAAATGGTCCCAAATAAAATTATATGCAATTGTAACACAACACATGCAGAAGCCTAAAATCTGCTGTTCATATACCTGTCTGCTGGAACTGCAGTACTGCTCATTCAGCCAAAATGGTTTGCAAAAGCAAAATAAAATGATAGACCTTTGGGACTTGATATTCCCTGTAAAATTCAGGCATGATCTATCCTTTCTTCAGTGTATGTGTGCAGTTTCCATTGACATTCAGAGGGGTGGTACATGGGTCAAAGGGGGAATATTTTTTGGCAATTGACACTGCCACACAGCATTGCAATCCAGTGAGGGCACAGACAAACTGGGGTTTCACGTCCCTGCAGCAGCACACTCCTTATTCCCGTTCTCTGGCTGTCTCCTCCCTGTACCAAACATTTTATTTATTTGCTTTCTTATTTAAATGTGCTTGCACCTGGGAAGGGCTGCACAGGACAATTCTTTCAGGCAGAAAAAGGGGAGCAGCTAGTATGATTAATGGGAATATAATTTTCAAAACCATGGCCATCCTGAGAGGGGAAGGAGGAAACATTGCAGGCTGGTGCATTGTTTGTTTAATGAGCCATCCTGCATGTTTGTGAAAATGGATCTAAGCTTGTTCCCATTTAAATGAGCAGGAGCTTTGCCATTGACCCTTAGAGGCCAGGTACAGACATTACACTTTTACTGGTATAAGTGATGGGAAACCGGTCTATACATGTAACAGAACAGAAGTTCAGCATGCAAAACTGGTCTATACTCATAACAGAACAGAACTTTGGCGCACACACACACGTTTAAAAATGACAGAACCTGGTGTAAGATTTGCCCTGCCCCACCAAAGGTTGAATGTGTGTTCTGTTCACTACTGATCTAAACTATGCTGCTTACAAAAAACAGCACCACTTAGATCAAATCCACCTCGGGCTTTGTGAATGTCTGTACCTAGCCAAAGAGACTGGAACTCAGTCATATAGATACTTCAGATTATACATGGATGTCAACTTTTTTCGTTTCGTTTTATATCCATACTCATTTGCAGCAAGTAGATGTTTCAACGCAACCTCAGGGACTAGTCAATAAAGTAATTAAAAAATAAAAACACATATAACGTGACATAGACCAGGTACAGACATTATACGTAAACCAGTATAAGTGATTGGAAACTGATCTATACTTGTAACTTAACAGAAACTCAGTGCACAAAGACTGGTTTAAAAATGAAGGACCCCAGCCTAAGATAGACCTGGATTGATGCAGTCTCAGACTTAATTGATTTAAGTTAGACTGGTATATCAAACTTCTGTACCAGATCCCATATCAACTCAAGTTAGGTTGCTGGCACTGGCATCTCAGGCTACTTTGCAGGCCCCACTAGCCCTCCTTCACAGGGGGGGCACACTAGGCGCACTCCAACTGAGCGCCTAGCTAGCCCTGCTCCCAGGCTGTCACAGACCCAAGTCAGCATAGCCCTCCTGTCCTGCTCCACCTCCTGCCTGCAGCCAGTGGTCAGCAGAGAGCGAGGAGAAAAGGAGTGTCTGTAGTTCAGTATTTTTCTGTCTTTATACAAAGTCCTTAGGCAGGGACAGTTGCAGATACCCAGTGCAATTGTAGGAACTGCGATTGCAGGAACAGTGTTGGGTACCTCTTGCCACTGTCTGCCGCTCACCAGAGCTCTGAGGCACTGAGGAACCTGATCCTTTCTTCTGCAGAGCGCCCCTTTCCCTATCTTCTGCAGGGCGCCCCTTTCCCTCCCACACAGCATGGGGCTGCAGGGAGCCTGCTGCCACCACCTGTCATTCGCTTGAGCTCCAAGATGCCCCATCTTTCCTTCTGAATGCCCCCCCGCCACCCCAATGCCAGCCAGGCTGCTGGTTGTGCCTTAGTGACCCTCTGTAGGGCTCTCCTGGAAGCCTAAGGCTGGCGTGGGGGAGGGTCCACAGTGACAGGAGTTGGGGGTGTGCTCCCCCATACCTGGCAGCCAATTGGGGTGGCTTAGCCTTTCAGCTTCACTTAGCATTCTCCAGCAGCCAGGGGAGCCCATGGGGCACAGTGTTGACCTCAGCCAGTGCAGGTAGCCTGCACATTCCCCCTGCCAAAGGCTGAATGTGTATTCTGTTTGTTCCTGATCTAACCGAGGCTGCTTATAGAAACCTGTGTATGTTTGATAGATTCTGTCTCAGGCTTTTTGAATGTCTGTACTTAGCCCTAATGTCTAAAGTACTAAATAATTCTTTCTGGCACAAGAAAACAGCAGGGCAGAATACTGAGGCTAGGAACAGACCTTCAAAAAGCCTGAGCCTGAATTGATTTAATCGTTTCAGGTTAGTCTAACCTGGCTAGGCTAAATCAGTTTTGTAACAGGACAGGTATCCCAGAAATGCAGGGGTGGGGCATGGCCAGGCTCCGCAGGAGGCTGTGATTAGCCCGGCAGGGAATTGATAACAGTGTTTATCACCTAATTAAAAAAACAACAGAGAGACATTACCAGCTAGCTGTTGATTCTGCCTGTTGACTCAGCACAGCCCATAGCCAGCATGTAGTCTGTTAGCTAATACACAGACACCTCCTCAGCAAGGCAGAGGGGAGGGGGAAATTCCTGCTTAGCAGGGAGTGGTGATGGGAGTGGGGGAGCCTCAGCCATGGGTCAGAGGGGAGGGGCCAGCCCTGCTGTGGAGCAGAGAGCCCCACCCAGCCCAGCCCAGCCCAGCCTAGCCCAGAGAGCATGCCAGGATGCTGGGGGTGTCTGGTTTATCTTAAACCAGCAAGGGGTCTGGGACAGACAATGCATAAACTGGTTTGAACCAAATCAGTTAAGTCTGATACTACATTCAACCAAGTTTATCTCAAACTGGTTTATATGCACTGAACATCTGTTCTGTTACAAGTTTAAACCAGTTTCTGGTCACTTAAACTGGTTTATGTGTAATGTCTGTCCCTGAATGCCCTACTACCTAAAGGGCAGGGCATTCAATATTTTGCAGCTAGGCCTAAAACCATTCAGGGCAGCATCAGTGGCTGTACTGCCAGAGGCAGCAATCAGGCCAGCAGTGCAGCAGCTGTAATTTTTGCCCCCCCATTAACTTGGTGCCTAGGGCTAGTGTCCCTGTGGCTACCTCCCCACTTAGCCACACTACTGGTGTACTAACAGAGTTGGCCTAAGATAGGGAATCTTGAGGCAAAAGCCTGGAGGTAAGTGCCTCAGGGCAACTGAACACAAAGGAACAGCTATCCGAGGAAGAAGCTGCCTCATTCCAGGAAGAAATTGCCTTTGCACTGGAAACAGAGTAAAATTACCTAGCTTGGGCAAATTTACTTTAGTTCAAGGATATGAATCAAGTGGTTACAAGTTTTTTTTTTCTAAGGGCAACAGGGATTTTCCAGACATCTTGTGCCCAGAGCCTCACTACACTAAATTTCCCCTGGAAGGTAATAGGAGCAATAATACCTTAGCATCTCATATTTCCTGCACCAAGAAATGGCTACTGCAGCCTAGATCTGAGGACACATTTGCAGCCTGTTACATACCTAGATGAGAAATAAGAGAGGGTAAGAGATCCCTAAACCACCCAACCGCATGAGATACTTTATCTCGCAGATTGTAATTAAGCAAGGAAAGCAGCATCTGTGGGATTGCTACTCCCTTAACCTCTTCCCCAGGTAAGTGGGCAGGTAGTAAAAGACAGGAAATAGGCAGAATTTTGACTCTGCATCCCAGTGCTGTTTAGGTGGCCAGTGGAGGTGAGATGGCATAGATGGGGCAGTAAGCTATTCCGGCAACAGACCACTTGCATTTCACTTCTCTGCTAGAGCAAGGTGGGAACTGGAGCAAGGTCTGGTCCTGGGGCCAGCATAGCTATGTTCTGCCCATTACTCAGGGAAGAAGATGCTAGCATGGTTTTCCTGGAGAAAGGCACTGCCAGTCTCAGCCAATGACACACTAATGACCACTACAGCATTGCATCAGCCTGTAGCTGATGTAGCTCTGGGACCTCCACTAATAAATAGTACTAATATATTTTTCTCACATTAGCTGCTTTATTCACATGCACATATGTATGTACCCACCCAGCCCCCTTTAGCCTCACCCCTATAAACTTCCACAGATATAGGAAAGATATATATTAGGTGATTGTGTTTAATCCCTGGAAAGAACAGAATATAGTCTTCTGCCACAGCATGTTATAGGTATTAAATAGTATTACATTGATAAACCTGATCTTGTACTTTGAGGATGTCCAAGATACAAAATCACTTAACAGTGAAAAATATTGGTGAAAAAGAAAGTAAGAGCTATTTTAAATTAGTCACTAAATTAGGCAATACTAACACCTTTTGGCTACTAGCAATCCATTTTTGCTTTCTCCTAATCATTTTAAAGTTATCCTAAGAAGATCTTCATTAATATAAATCGCTTATAAACTGGGTTATTTGCGGTACAGATGGTATCTAGATATGTAGTTGGGAAAATGTACTCTGATCATGTCACAACTATTCTACCACTGACATGACTCTGTCAGGGATGCATCATAAAAGAGAGAGAATATATGTTTTTCATTCTTGCAAAGAACTTGCAACTTCCCTTGAGGGAAAACCAGCCAAGTGTCTTTCAATTAATAGTAATAATCTGAGAAGCTGGGAAAGCAGTAATTAACCATGATTTAACTGACCATGTTAGATCATATTCCTTATGTGGACAAAGGAAATAAAGAAAATTCTGCATTGAAAAATGGAGGCTTCTGGAGCAAGACCATAACTAGGTTAAGAATGACATTTGCTGCTTCCTGGAAGAACTGACCCTGAAAATTGTATTAGTAAAAGAGAAACATCAGTAGACTTACCATTGACAGGAAAGAATGAAAAAGTGAATAGCAATTGACATCCCAGGCTCTAGAGGTAAGATTCCCATGGCACATCCAATAGGAAGTGTACTGCAGTAGTTTCCAGAGTCCCCATTCAAAATGAGAGCCTCTATGCAAGTCACTGAAAAATCACAAAGAAAGATTTTGTACCAAGGTCCAGCACATATTTGGTTGCTGGAAAAAAAAAAATAATAAAGGAGCATAGGATTAAGCAATGCTGACAACTTCTGTCTACTAGCAATCTATTTTTGCTTTAATATAATTATAATATTTGAAAATCTTTTGGCAGCAAATTGTGCAAGACGATTTTGATATATTGTTTTCTCCTTTTGTTGGTATCGTGCATTTCTCTCTACATTTTACAGTGTATATATTATAGGGAATTTATTTGCTTTTGACATCTGTTACAGAAAAAATGAGTGGAATAAGTGATTCAGTTTATCACTACAAGAGTGGCTCTGTTAACCTTATGTACTGTGTTTCTTGCCTGTCTAGTTGTGGTTAGCATAAAAAATGAATATCAACCACAAAAAAATGTTTTCACAGTGGGGTTACCTAGGGCTGCCAGCCAGGCTGCCTGTTTTTTGAAGCAAGTTAAAATGCTGAGGACTGTTTTCTTTCTTAAGATGCAGGACAAAAAATAAGGAAGTAAGTATGCCTCCCCAGTTTATTTGTACAGAATTCTTATATAAGGATGTTTTCCTGCCAAACCTTTTCCTAGAAAAAACAACTGACCACCCAGCTCCCTGCTTTGTGATTGACTTTTTCTGAGAAACATAACAATTCACCAATCACCCACTGTTCCATTTTAATACTATGCTTTCTGAATGCTGAATGGTGTTCCCAGATGAACAGATTTTATCTTCAGCTTAAAATCCATTAGATCAAAGAGCTCTTTCAATGTCTGATATTCTCTCATTCCTAGTTTAGCTCATTTTAGGCACAGGTGGTAGGAGCAGTATTCAAATATTGATATACAAATTCTATTAAATTATATTCTGTTAAAATTCATTTTCAGATCTAGGCTATTTTAGGCTAGGCTTCATATTAGTTTTTAAACTCAGAAATCTACTTCCCCTACTGATTTTTCTCTCCTTTTTATGTGCAAAAATGTTTATTATTGTAGAGTTGCTTTTGAACTTCTACTATTGTTGGGCTTCTGCTTTAGTTGTAGTTCTCAGGAAATAATATTCATAAAAATAAAATATATATAAAAAAATCAAACAAGTTGTAAAAGAGATTATGAGGTCAAATCCCACTTATTTTTTTTCACATGAAAAATCCCTTTGGCTTCATGGAGATGCTGGCATTTGTTATATAGATGTCTGTTCAATAGAAACTAGCCTGAAACTGCGAGGGTGGGAAAAAAACCAAAACCAGTTTGCTTTCTTTCAGCCCAAGCTAAATTATTATCAGCAACAACCACTCATTGAGTTAGTACCCAAAGCAAAGCAAAGCAAAGCAAAGCAAAGCAAAAAAAAGTCATGATTTTGAGGACCAGATCCATGGATGGTAGAACAGGGGTGGTGCATTTGGTAAAACAAATGATGTGTGGGAAGCTAGACTCAGGCTGAAAGTCTGTGCCAGATCAGGATCAGGATCCAAGTAAGGATGTAGTGCTTCCTTTGAATATTTAAAAATTACAAAAAGACATTAGGAGGAAATAAGCACAGTAAGTTTTCCTTTGCATATGCACGACAAAACAATAAACTGATCATTTGAAATTCTAGTTTATTTAATCACATTTTTCAGATGCCATAATCATGCCATTTTCCTTTAAGCTCCTGGGCTAAGTACAGATTCAGGGCCTTAAGAGGAGATTAAATCAGTTTAAAATGGCTGCCCAATATTAGGTAAGTCAGGATAGGGGAGGCTATCAGAGGGCTTGGGGGGCAAGCAGGCTGGAGGGGGATCAGGGGTCCACTAGGGGACGGGGGGGAGGCAGGCGCAACCCACAAATGGGGTCAAGAGGCAGATATGACCCATGGGGTTTTACTGAGGTCCAAGAGGGTCTGGAGGGATCAGGGGGGCTCATGGGCTATTTTTAGCCCTCTGAACCCCCTAGTGAACCTACACCCCCATCCCTCCTGCCCTTCCGCCCACTGGAACTTACTTGCTCAGCTCCGGCAGAAATGAATGCTGATAAATGCCACTGCACTCGGAGCAGCATGTGGGATGGGGTTTGGGAGGGCTGGCTGGTCAAGGTTGGCGGGGGGGGGCTTCCAAAGTCAGATGTCCGAAGTCCAATGTCCTCATGAGTGCACTGTTCATTACCTTAAGGAATAATTATGTTGGCTGTCTCTTCCCCAGTACCCACACCCATGCCTCACAGATATTAACAATTAGCACCACTTTAAGACTATACCTGGACCCCATCTCCAGCACTGCTGGGACTTGCAGTCCCTGTGCAGTCAACCTTCCTGGCCCCGTCCTGAGCTCAGGCTGCTGTCTCCTTCCACCTACACTTAGGCACTTTGCCTATTCTGGCTATTCTTGGGTACTTAGTCCCTCCTGGGCACTGGACCCTCCCGGTCCCCTGCTAGGCACCAGACTTTCTCTGTTTCTGTCCCCACTCTGTTCCCAAGCTCTGGCCCTGTTCCCCAGACTCTTGAGACCACCACTGCCCCTTGTCTCAATCCCTAAACCACCAGACCCTAGCTTAGCTTTAAGAGTGCTATCTCTTAACCCCTAGGAATGCAGAGTCTCCTTCTGCAGCTTGTCCAGGAGCTCCTTCCATGTCAGCAGCCAGGGCAGGACTGCTTGCCCCAGCTCTGGCACTGGATGTATATCCCGGTTAAAGCACAACCCTTTCCAGTCAGGTGCTCCCTTGCCTGCTGACTCAGCTCCTTCTAAAGCCTTCTCTCCTTTCATGGTAACAGGCATGACCACTGAGGCTGGGGCCAGTCTGGGTTTTCCCAGCCCTGGGGCTGCACAGGCAAAGTGTATAAAAATTCCATGCACTGGTTTGGCCTACATTGAGTAACTTTTATACTACAGTGATCAAGGTTTATTTTAAACTGGGTTCTCCAATTTTTAGACCAGTTTGTGTGCACAGAACTTAGGTTTAGATTGATTTCTGGTCTCACCGGGCCTGTAAGATCACCAAGTTTAAATTGGGCAGCTGTTTTGAACCTGATTTAACTTCTCCAAATATCTGCACTTATCCCTGAGCACCAAAAAACAATATAGGTCTGTGCTGCATTTTTCCCTTGAAGTATGTCTTGGTTAAAGGTTAACAACCTTTAACCTTGGCCACATTTCAGACCAAAGTTCTCCTCCCTCCTACCCCCAGAAACACTCAGCTCTTTGCCAGGTTAGGTTATTGTGCTGTTCTCGCCAAATAAAAGCTTAAATACTGGACAGAACTTTAGAAATTATTTTTCCCTTTGGTGTGGGGATGTGTATTCACAGTTAATACAATGTAACTAATATGCAGCTGAAAACTGCTGTTTTTATTGTTTTAAAGCCACAACATTTACAAATTAAACAATATCAGGTGCCTGACTTGGTTGGGTTTTTTTACAGACATTTAACTGACCTGTTCATTCACTGAATGGAAAGGAAGTGGGACTTGTATACAGTACTCAGTGGTCCTATTTGGAATGATCTAGTTGGGGATGGTTCTGCTTGGAGCAGGGAGTTGGACTACATGACCTCCTGAGGTCCCTTCCAACCCTAATTTTCTATGATGCTATGATTCTATTTACAAACAGACCTGGCACTGGCCAGAGCAAACATAGGAAGCTTAAGAGTTGAGCATCACTCCTGTGAACATGATCTAAACTCAAAGCTTCTTGGGAAGGCTATGTTTGACACTATAGTCCAGTGCCTAGGGCCTCAACTTTTTTGGAGTCATGTGATTAAATCAAAATCTCAGGTTTCAATTTATGAAGAATGCTATTGTTTTAATCCCCAAGTAAAACATCTTAAGGAAGGAAATCTTAAAAGTGTGGCACGACTATAAAGGACGCATCATGCACCCCAGCGGTATGTTTGAGCTGGACCACAGCTCTTGGCTTTCAGCCAAAATGTATCCATCAACCTGAGCCCAGCCATGCAATTAGGTACACCCTCCCACTGTGGTAAGTAATGGAAAAAGCCAGCTGCTCTCAAAAAGAGGTACTGCTGACATAACTGGCAGGGGATAGAAGGCCCCTACTACTGCTGCTCTCGGATTACATAGGAATGGTATGTTGGCCACAAATACCCCAAATACAGATTGAGGCTGTGAAACAGAATTATGGAGACCACTATCACAGTGTGTTTGTAGCTCTACAGCAGGAGTGTGCAGCCTCCAGCCACAGACCAGAGCCATGGCATCCAGACTGCGGGTCTCCACACAGGTCAGAAAATTTGGCAGTAGGGGATCAGTGGCAATTAATGCAGCCACCTCTCTCCACTGCCAAACCCCAGATCCTGTGTGGTGGGTTGGGGCCAGGCCACCCCTCTCCCTCTCCCCAGGATAGAGCAGAGATGGGCCACATCCCCTCCTTCTCCTGGCCTGGATTGGGGCTGGGCCATGCCCTTCCATGGGGCCAGTTTAGGGATGGACTGTCCCCTGCCTGGATTTATATGGAGCCCTGCTGCAACTCAGATCAGCACCACCAACCTGATCTAGATGCTTTGGGCACTGCCCATCCAGCCCACCAATCAAAAAAAATTTGCACCACTGCTCTAGAATGCGCTAATCCAGCCAGGTGTGCAACGTAGCTGCTGTCATGAGTTACAGTCACCTTCGGTTTCTGCACGATTTTATAGAGTATACTAAAAGTGCAGGTGTTTGGTTTGGGGGGATTTTTTAGGTCAACTTTCTCTTTAAAATGTTAGTATAAATGACAGAGCAAAGACATAGCAAAAGCCTGCAAAACAGTCAATCACCATCCCTTCAAAGCAAATATATCACATGATGATACAAAATCACAAAATACGCTGGTACCAACCAAGGAAAATGTACAGTATGTGTATTGAGTAGAAAGTGCTGATTGGAAAGGCCTAAGAGAAAAACAGAAGTGTATTTACAAATAAGAAGGGTTAAGAGGAGAATGTCATTTCCAGGTCTATTTTCCTAAAGTTCTTCACCTCTCTATCTGTCCATCATATTTAGAGAGCACATGCACACTTACAATACCTAAATGCTAATCACTTCTTTATATTCTAATGTTTTAGTTATCAGGTAGATTTTTTTTTATATTAAATGTTTAAATATTTAAATGGAATTAGTTAGGTGGTCTTCACTGAAATATTTTAAATGAAAAAGGGGGTTTTGCCTAGATAAAATCCTTGCAAAACTCAATTTTCATGACAAAATATCAGATTTCTCATAAAAATTTGAGAGTTGTAAGGGTTGTAAACAGCTCAAACTGGAAGTGTTGTCAGTTCTGAGCAACCAAGTGATTATTGTTATTGTTGCTGTCACTGTTATTAGTAGTAGTAACTGAAGTCATTTGGATTTTCTGCTACCAAAGCCAGAAAACATTTGTTTCTTTTTTAAAAAAATTAACATAATCCTCATACACTATAAAGAGAAATTTTTATAAAAATGTTCTTTTTTATTAATGGTTTTCATGGAGGAAAAATATCTTCCTGACCATATTTACAGTTAAACCTTTTTTTTTTTTTACTCCACTCAGTGCAGACTTTGAATCAAAGAGGTTTGCCCACTTTCTCTTCATAGGTTCCAATCCTGCTTTATATTTTTGCAGGTAGGATCCTGTTTTCCTGAATGGCCTTTTGACTGCTCAGGTTTTTTACCTTTGGGCACAGATCTTCCCCCCATGGGTGAAACTCTTGGTTTCAGTTCTTATACACTAGCAGAGTTTACTGTAGTCCCACTTTAGCTTTTAAACAAAGCCAGATTTACAGGATTATCTGCTACATGATCTTGACTCTTATAAAGGAAAAACAAAACCCCTTTCTCCTGTCAGGAACAAGCCTCATTCAATTAGGTCATGCTAAATCTGCGAGACAAGCATGCAGATTTTCTTGCAGGTGAGATAACCGTCAAAGAAAATGATTCAAAGCATTAGAGGAAAAATACAAGCTGAAAGGAGCTATTAAAGAAAATGTGACAAAGCCTGCATTTTAGACCTGAACTATACAAACAAATAAAAAAATAGGTTTGCTTTGACAGCTTGGTTCTTGACATAGGGCGCTGTAGGTCTTTCTAATTTACCCACCTCTATTTACATTAGTTTCTCACCTTATTATATGACTTTGGCATGATAGCCTGACTCTGTGTATGTGTGGGTCTCCAGTAGGGTGAGTCTAGACACAAAACACAAAACTTGTTTGTATTTAAAGACGTACTGGTTTCACTGTTGGCCAAGGTGGGAAGATGCACTGAAAGAAAACAAAAACAAAAAAACCCAACAACCCAGGGTGGAAGTTTTGTTCTGGAGAAAAAAACTCACATCCTTTATTCTTCCAACAGGTTCCTGAACAACTTTCACTTGGGGGCCAAGAGCAAAACTCATTTCAGCTGCCTGCTTAAGTCTACTCCTTAACCCTGATTTTGTAAACATTGCGACGCACACTTAATGTTCTGCTGTGAACTGAAATTAATGGGGCTACCTACAATCATGGTAGTCAAGTTAATATATGTGAGTGCTCTTCAGAATTAGGACCTTATTCAAAGCATGAGTGAAAACTGTAGGAGCCAAGTTCCACGCATATTTACTCTATAAAATTATTAATTAAATTAAATTAATTATTTGGATGTTTTTTGGATAATGCAGATGAAGGTCTAAGGCAGAGGAAAGATTTGAAAATGAACTAACCGAACTCAAAATTGAGAAGTGAATTGAAAAACTATCCCGATAATCTGATGAAGGAACAATCAAAACAACAGCAACAAACCCTAAAGAAACTACTGTATTCACCTGGGTCCAAGACAACTTCAAATTTATGATGAACTCTCCCCGCCCCCGCTGTAATTAGAAAATTATAAATTTGTTATAAATCTCCATGTATAGAATCTAATTAGTGGAAGGTGATCATAAATTCCCCCCGGTCCCCATTGCTGTGGTAGGCATGGGACCAGATTCCCTGCCTCTTGTCCTCCCTGTCTGCCCCCCATCTATCTGTTTCTGTCCCCCCTGCCACTTACCCCCACCATGTGTCCCTTGCTGCAAGCTCCCATGCCCCTTGCCTCCCTGTGCCTGTGCCTGATTTCTGCCATCTGTCCCCCATTGCTGCCTACTTCCCTTACCCCTTGCCATCCTGCACCTGCTCCTGCCCTCTCAAATCTCTGCCCTCTTATTCTCTGCTCCTCTCTGCCGCCTGCTTCAGTATATATCAAGATTACAGTTTATCTTTAGGCCAGTACAAAAAACCCAAGGTGGAAACAGTCCAAGGTTCGTGCTTTACGCTAAGCATCCAAAGATAGGTCAGAAGTGAACAGAACAGACATCTGCCCTTGGTGTGGGGGGCATGCAGTGTGCCTGCACTGGCTGAGACCAGCAGGTTTAGGGTGCTCCTGCACACCTCCCAGCAGGATGCTGAAGACTGCCAAACCCATCCAAGCAGCCTACCATCCCTGATTGGCCAGCACAGCCCCTCTCCCTAGCCTCGTCCTGGCAGCTGTCAGTGGCAGGGGGTCCGTCCTCCCCACCCCTTGCCCAGATCTGCTGGCTGGGGTCTGGACACAGCGGGTGCCTTCACTCCCCATCCCTGCCAGCTGCCATTGGCAGGAGCTAGGGCTGGGAGCTAGGGCTGCCAGCAGGGCTGGGCAGTAGTGGCAGGTGGGGGAGCGGAGGCACCCACTGCGCAGGCCCAGTCCCTATGCACCCAGACCTGAGCCAGCACAGTGTGGGGGAGGTGTCAGACAAATACAGCTGAGGCTAGTGAGCCACCCTGCATGGGGTACATTAGTGAGGGTCCATAAAGTGGCCTGGGATGCTGGTGAACCGTGACCTAATTTCAGTCAGGAGGGGATCTGGTACAGATCTGGTACAGATTTGTCTAACCTAAATCACTTAAGTTTGATACTACTACATCCATCCAGGTTTATCTTAGACTGGGTTCTGCCATTTTTAAACTGGTCTATGTGAATTGAATTTCTGTATGGTTATGGGTGTAAACCAGTTTCCAATCACTTATACCGGTATAAGTGTAATGGCTGTACCTAGCCTTAAATTTGCATAAGGCTAGGTACAGACATTCAAAAGGCCCAAGGTGGAATTGATTAAACATATGGGGTTTTCTCTAAACTGCATAGGTTGGACTGGGAGCAAACAGAACACACATTTGCTCTTGGGGGAAGCGGGGGGCATGCAAATGCCCATACTGGCCAAAACCAGAAGGCAGGGCGGGGGGTGCTCTTACATGCCTCCCAGCATGCTGGAGACTGGTAAGGACAGATGAGCAGAGCTGAGCAAGGACCACCCCTAATTGGTTCCCAGGCATATGGGGAGGGGGGGGGGGGGGCGGGTCCA
>NW_005841937.1:682762-692894 GCF_000455745.1 Alligator sinensis
GGGTTCCCCCCCCCCTGCTGTCACTGCAGACCCTTCCCCATGATTATGGCTTCCAGAAGAATCCCAGAGCAAGTCAGCATGGCACCCCTCCCACCCCCTCGCTATTGTGGTTTGGGCTGCAGGACGTGCCATGGTGACCCACTCTGGGGCTCTCCTGGAAGCCTAGGGCTGGCTGCAGGGGAAGGTTCATGGTGACAGCATGGGGTTGGGGGCATGTGCCTGGCAGCCAATGAGGGGTGGCCCAGGCGCTCTGTAGCAGGAAGGATCAGGCCCCTTCGAGCTTGGCACCAGAGGGGCCCAATTCTTCCTTCTATGGAGTGTCCCAGTCTCTGCTACCTGGCGCAAGCCTCCTGAGCTGCGAGGAGGACAGTGAGCTGACATAAATCAATAAGGGATTTGGTATAGAATTTTGATAGGCTGGTTTAACTTAAATCAATTAAGTCTGATACCTCATTCATCCAGACCTACCTTAGATAGGGATGCACCATTTTTAAACCAATCTATGTGCCCTGAACTTGTTCTGTTATGGTTGTAGGGTAGTTTTTCAGTCGCTTATACTGGTTTATGTGCAATGTTTGTATCTGGCCTAAGACTGTAATTAATTTACTCTTTGAGTTATCACATGTATTCCAGAGTCACCACCACAGTTTTTAAATAAATGAGTTTAAGGGATCTAGAGAATTCAGTTTGAGTTTTGCTGCAATAAGGGCTTGCAGGACCAGTTCTTCTGGGTGTAAAAAATGAAAGAACTGAAATAGAGGAGTTAAATGGTTGCATGTAGCTCAGGTTTTTTTCCACTTTCCAGTCTGCACTTCCTTTCTGGCCAGTTACACAAACCAGAGGAAGTACCATGGTGAGAAAGATCCCACAAGGAGCTAGAAAAGGCTATACTAAAAGGAAAGGTTTTACTCAGTTAAATAAAAATGACCCAGAGGAAGACAGGTAAATGTTATCTTTGTTCAAAAGCTGGCTAAATCATGCAAACACACCAGTAACTAAATAATACTTCCTCTCATTGAAATGTCTGGTTTGGGTTTGTTATGCTGTACCATGGTACTGTAATTCTTTAACCTTCACTGACTTTTATTTCTTACTATATGCATTCTGAGAGTCACGTATACACAGTGGTTTTAATAATTTTATTGACTATTCTAAGGCAAAGGGCACTCAGTAAGTTAAGGGATCAGGTTCTTGATTGTAAATACTATAGTTAAAGTTTATTGGCCTATCAGTACTCCTAGAGAAGCTGCATTACATACCCAGTCCTTTGTCCATTGAAGTTAATGGTATAGCTCCAGTTCAATTGCACCCAATTGACTGGGCCGAAGAACAGTCTTTCTAAATGACTATTTAATGTGCAACCTTTATAGTGTACAGTTTACAGTAAAAAATTCTGTATAAAAAAGTTAAGCTCTGCTGCCTGCTGATATGGTGCCACCCATTTCCTTTTGGATTAAGATATGTCACTGAAATCAGACAGTCTTACTAATGCTATGTAGAATAGGACAATTACATATGACTCTCCCATTAATGCATTCCTTAAATCACATTTGCCTCTTCGCTACACTATCACATTGCTAACTCATAATCAGCATGATCCCTAAACCCAGATCTTTTTTCTGACATATATCCTTAGACAGATATTCACCAATTTGTATTTGTGCATTTTGTTTTTCTTGCCTAAGTGTAATAGTTTGCATTTTTATTATTAATCATATCTTATTGATTTCAAACCATTCCTCCTATTTATCAAGACATACAAAAAACTAGAACTCTTGGTTCCAAAACCTTTTATATATGATACCTTTTATATATATAAAACCTTTTATACCTTTATGATACCTTTTATTAGACCAACTGGAAAATGGCAAGAAAATTGTCCTTTTCTGCAAGCTTTCAGGATCAAAGTCCCTTCATCAGGCTCTGGGAAAAGTGTAGATGGTACAAGATCGTAAAAAGTCCCCATAGGTAGGAAATAAACTTCATTTTTGCACAGAGGGAGATGAAGATGAAAGGCTGTCCCTCTGGGTCCGTGAGAGTGTCTTTGTGAGCTGCATTGAGTAGCTCTTTGATGTGTTGATCAGGGAGAATTCCTTCCCTGGAGGTGTCAGGTGGCAGGCAGGGAGGCAAAAAAAACTTTCTTGTTGTTCTGCAAGACATTTTAAGTCATAATAACAGTATTTGAGTAGTCCAAAAGGCTGCCAGCTTGCTATCATCTACAAACAATATTTTGTAACTATATTTCAAGTCCATCATCCAAGTTTTTAATGAAAATATTGAATAAAAGTGGTGTGACAGGTTCATGTCCCAGGAGTAGTTGTGATGCTCCTTGGTGGCCACACAATTCCTGCCCTGGCTCTAACTCTAGAGACCTCCTTTCCTCACCCACCACAATGGGTGTTATTATTTACTCTGAGGGAGGCTGCCTGAGGGTCTTAGAGTGGGCTTGCAGTTGTTTTTGTGCTGGGCTTCAGCCTTCTTGGCCTCTGCCCTTTTTGCTATTGCTGAACCCTCTAACTATAATCTACTGACTGAACTGAGCTTCTGGGTTCCCAGCTTCTTGTCTCTCTGGCCTTCCAAACCCTTTGTCTATACCTTCTCTTAGGCTGCTGAGCCTTCCTGGGCGCTTTCTCTCTCTCTTTGCATCTATCTGTATCTGGGCCACAGGCCCTGTCTCTGGCCTTCTCCAAGCTTCAGGCCCTGTGGCCCCTAAGTCTAAGTCTTGCCGTTCTTGGCAGTTTGGGATCACCCCTCTTGGACTCTACAGAAACGCCCCTGTGGGTATCCTCAGTGCACCCCATCAGACACTATAGGCTTGTCCCTTATGGGTAGAGTCCTGAGAAAATTGTGATTTCGTGAACTGTGTGGAAACCGCAAAATTCAACCCACACAATGATTTTTAAGGGTCGCAAGTATAGGTGGAGGAACACTGGGGCCAACAGGGCTTAGCACCCCCGAAATGCGGGGCAGTGGGTAGGGCTGCAGGGTAACCTGGGCATGGGCTCTAGGCAGCTGCAGCAGGGGGAGGGGCAGAGAAGGGGCATGCACAGACAGACACAGAGACTGCATGCAGTCAGATGGCATGTGAAGTACTGCCCACCTCAGCAGGCAAGTTGAGGAAGGGGAAGGAGTGTGGGGGAGGGAAGGGGCATGGGGGGTAGATCAAGGTCCCCCACAGTGAGGAAGGGAGTGGGGTAGAGGCAGAGGCTGGGGTGAATGGGGCCCTGGAGTGGGTGGTGGGACACTCAGAGCCCAGGCAGCTCATCCAGGGACAAGGGGTTTCCACTGCACGCACCTCGGGAGAGGCCCAGGGGGCAGGGGGCTCCCTGGATTTTTGCATGGGGCACAGTGGAGTCAGGCTGCCACTGGGCTGGGCTCTGCACCCTGCTGCTGCTGCTTTGGGAGCCAGCTCTGGGAGATGGCAGCAGCAGGCACATGGCTTTGCATGCAGCAGCTGGTTCCTGGGGCAGTGACAGCAGGGCACAGACCCCAGCCCGCAACAGCAGCCTGCCTCTGCTGCACCTGGCACAAAAATCCAGGGAGCATATGCCCCCTGGGCTTCTCCCGAGGTTCATACAGTGGCGGGAGCCCCTCTCCGTGCCCCTGGACGAGCTGCCCAGGCTCTGAGCATCCCACCGCCTGCCCCAGGACCCCATTCACCTTAGCCCCTACTTCTGCCTCTGCCTCTACCCAACTCGGGGCCTCGATCTGCGCCCCCAACACCCCTTCCCCTTTCCCAACTTACCTGCTGTGGTAGGCAGTGCTCCACATACCATCTCACTGCTATCCTGGTTGTGTGCAGGCACCGTGTCTGTTTGCATGTGCCCCTCTTCCCCACTACAGCCACCCAGAGCCCATGCCTAAGCTGCCCTGCATCCCTACTGGCTGCCCCACATTTGGGGGAGAGTGGGGGCTAGAAAGTTGTTTTCAGTGTACTTTTTAATACACTTGTTTTACAGGGGAAAAGTGGTTTTTTGTTGATTTTATTTGATTTTTAGGACTCTTGAGCTCGTTGAATCTAGTCTTCCAGCCTTTAATGGAATAAGTAAGATGCATTAAAAATTCAACAGAGACTCCTGTCTTAAGTGCTTGTTGAGGCATGCTGCTGGAAGGTGCTTGATCCCTGGATAAAAGTGCAGGGGAATTACTAATGAGTTACACTGGCAGGTGGCCTTTGTTGCATCAAATGGGGATTAAAAAGGAGTCCTTCTCTACAGTAGAGGTTCTTCAGGGTTAAGCTTAGAAACAGCCAGCTTAAGAGAAAAGTTTAGGCCAATGTTTATATTTCTACAGAAACATCCGCCCCAGAAGGAGAGTTTGTTTGGACTTCAGTTCATATCTGTGTATTTTATTAGAAGAGTGGGAAGGCCTCTTGCTCACAAGATGTGCAAATTGTATATAACATTTTTAAATAGTTGAATAAAAATCATATCCTAATTCAATTGTACAGGCTTCATTTCTTTTGTATTGTGATGTAAAAATCCTAAAAGATTTCCATTCTGTCTTTCAGGAAGACCTGAATTTCTAGTGAGAGAACGAAACAGACTGCAGAACTTCTTTAGAATATAACACCCCAGCCAAAAGTAAACAAACTACCTCCCACTATTTTCTCACCCTCTACATTTGAGGCATGCTTTTTAAAAAAATTAAAGTTTCTTCTGCAGTTGGAAAAGGTTGCTGTTGTTTTGTGATACCTGCCGTCATAAGTATAACAAATTCCTGGGATAAAATAATGCGGTATTTTCTTGATGTGTCATCTATTAATGAATTCTAAATTACTAAAGTTTTCCATACAATTAAATAAGTTAGGAGATTTGCAGGACAGTGACTAAGATGTTCTTGCACTGTTTCTTCAGACACACAAAAGCCAATTGTAAACTATTCCCTCACCACGTATCACACTGCAAAGTTTCTGATTTCTTTTTAAGAGCAGACTTTGTATATCAGCCGGCTGCCACTAACTTTAGCCATCAGCCACCATTGAGGCACGGTTTTATCTTTCACTAAAGGATTAGCCCATGCCATTCTCATCAGATATAGTCTTGCCCATCCATATATTTATCACCTTATTTTTAAATGTCTCTCCCCTGGTTATAACACGGACATTATTGTTGTCCAAGGTGATGATGGGATGGTCTATACAACTATGAAGACAATCTCCCAATAAGTTCTGGAAAAGATACACTCTCTTTGTGGTGGGTGCAGTTGAATCCTTTCTGTTCTCTTCTTTCGCCAGGAAGATATGAGTGGCTGGAGTGTTTTGTTCTATATATAGCTGGTTGATGTCAGCGGGATGCCAATCTCTTTGAAGAGGATCAGCCCCCAGTTTATCTCGGTACTTGGTACCATGCAGACCCAAGCACAAGGATAGAAACCACCCAGGACCAGGCGGGTCATCCCCATTCATAACTCCAGAAACTTCATCAAAAGGGTTGGGATTCACTTTTTTTCTGCACCACAAAGCCTAACAATAGGGTAAGTGTATTGTTTCCTGAAAAATTTTGGCACTGTTTGTCCTAACAAGCTGTCACATAGAAGTCATTTATGTGACACCTTGTCTCAGAAATAAAATTAAATGCTAATTTTTATGTAGTGGGGATTCCACTTTCTATGCTTGCTTAGAGATGCTAAAGCAAAAGCTGCCAAGCATTTCAAGCTCTTAGCAATTTTCCAGAATTTATTCATTTTTGAGAACATAAATCAAAGGTTTAACAAAAGACAGTATTTAAAAATCAATCATGAAATTAAATTTAAAAATAAAACCCATAAAATGTAGAAATGAGAAGGCCCAGGCCCCCGCCATTGAGGTTATGCCATAGAGTTTGTGTAGCCAACATACAGCACATCCTTTGGGACTTTGTATCTTTGGGTAAGAGAAGGTATTTCCTGTCATCTGCTTGCAAGGAGCAATTGCGACTATTAGAAAGGCAGTATTTCCAAATGAGAAATAATCATATTTACCCTACAGTCTTTCTGAAGTGATGAAAGTTGACTGAATTGTGCATGCTGGCTCAATAATGTAAACATTTTTTTTTCCAGCAAGGAAAACCTCATCTGACAATCACAATGTTATCACATACTGCCATGGTTAAGGAGCGGAAACAACAAGCATCAGCCATTATGGATGAAATACGCAGAAATGGTAGAGCTAAAAGCTTGTTACTATATACTTACTGTCCCTCCAGCCCTCACTAATATTTCTTTTTAATCATACAGTTTAACTTTCTTACAGCTTTGTCTCTGGTGGGTGTTCTGCCATAAATAATATTGTGGAAGTATCATGCTGTCTATGGTAACTAATCCTTTTGTAGTTGTCTCTTTTCATTTGAAAGCTATTTTCAGATGAACAACTGTTGTGAAGGAATGAAGTAATCTAACAGCTGATGTACACTCTGCCAGGATAGCCTTTCAGAATATTATTTGGGGTTAATAACACGACTGGATTCTATTCTACAAGACAATCCATATATATGAAACATGCTTATTTGTCTATATCTTTTTCATGTTTTGCATTTCATTTTTATATAAACAATCAAAATATTTTTACCAGTTGCTTATAATTCTCTTCCTTCCTCTTCTAGTTAGGTATTAGGATTAGTAACCAACTTAACCAGAACTTGTCAATCCTTTCTGATCTATAAGCACTGACTGATTTCTTAAAGCAGAAATTTTACTTTCCTGTTACTAATGAGGGGAATACAGACTACTATGAAAGGTCTAGCATGATTTTCAAGAGTGGATCCCTTAAGTTACCACCATATTGTGAGACCCAAAGGGACTCCTAATTTAGGAGTATAAATCCCTTTGATTTTCAATGGTACTGTGCTTTTTGAAAATAATTTAGGTGCTTTTGAAAATCTACTTCATAGAAACTTAGTTAAGCACCTGAATAAGATGCCTGATTTTCAGAAGCACTGACCAGCAGGGCTGTGCAAAGCTTTGGTCCCTGATTCGATTCAGTGGAGATTCGGCCCAATTTGGTGGTCAAATCTCCGAATCCGAATTGAATCAGAGGACCTGTTAATCTCTCTGAATCAAATCAGAACTCTCCAAATTGATTTGGAGTTCAGAAAGATTTGGAGATTCGAACATAGACACACCTTGAAATGTTTTTTCTACATACCTCTAAGTACCAGGCGGCTTGTAAACACTGCAATGCTGGGGTGCATGGAGTGTCCCACAGAAGCACAGGGGCTCCCCAGTGTGCTCGGCAGCAGACCCAGAAGTGGACCAAAAGCACTTCTGGTCCACTTCCGGGTCCACTCGGGAGTGCACAGGGGCCACCCCCCCACCCCAACGGCTTGGCAACTGGTGCCTTCTGGGTCTGGAGGGGCATCTGGGATCTCCCCACAGCTGATCGCTGAGCCGGAGGGGCGCAGGGGGAGCCCCCCAGCACACTCCCCAGCGGACCCAGAAGTGGACTGATCCACTTCTGGTCCACTTCTGGGTTTGCCACCGAGCATGTGGAGGGCCCCCCGCACTCCTATGGGATGCTTCACATGCTCCAGCATTACAGCGTTCACAAGCTGCGCTGGTACCTTCATGTAGAAAACACATTTAAAGCTGTGTCTATGTCCGAATTACTGATTCTCTGAATTCTTCAGTTTCAGATTTGGCCAAATTGAATCAGGGACAGTGATCTGAATCAACGAATCGAATCACTGTCCCTAATTTGGGCTGAATCCAAATCCGAATCAAATAGGGCCCACTTTGCACACCCATAGTGACCAGCCCATATCATATCATATCATATCATATCATATCATAACAGTAGGAGTTGCTAAAATACTTTTAAAATTCAAACCATTTCTTTTGGATTTAGGATATAGCACTAGAATATACTTCTGAAAAATTTGCTCCTATATGTCTTGGACTGAACCTTATATCTATTTACTGATAAATCTGATTCATAGGAATGTTGGCTTGGGCACTTGCTATATGAGTTAAAGGAATCTGTTAGTCTAAGAGCCTGTTTTTGCCTATTCTGATACATTCATGGGAATATTTCTATTGCCTCACACAGAAGAGATTCCAACTCTATAGGAGGAGCTGTGTAGAATTCAACTGCTTTTAATTTTTCTCAGAATTACTTGGGATAAATAACTCTTAGACATTCCCTATCACTTGTGGGTACTTTAAGCAACTTCCTTTCCCTCCTTTAAATTTCCATTTTAAGCACACTTCTTTTACAACCTCTTCTGAAGTTGCTGTCCTCACTGACCTTGTTTACATTCTTTTGCTTTTGTAAACCCAAGGATTGTCTAGCTTGTAAGCTCTTCTGGGTAAAGTACCAGGCACTCAAATGGTGCATTACTATTACCACTAATAAGAATAATAATGAATTATTATTCACCATCCTGAAAATTTCACCCAACCCCCCTGGAAATTATTTGAGTTGATGAAGAATTTGTGCTGTTGTTGAGTACTTGCTTCATGCTTATCTATAATCTGTCCTGTTCTCCTTTATCTACTGCTATACACTACTAAATGCTCTGCAAAATTAGAATTATTTGTGCTTATATGTACACTAACTGATTTGTGGTCACTGAAGGCTGGGCTGAGCCTTTAGACATACAATTTTTTTTTAATTCTTCTTTGGATGTGTGGTACTTCAGAGGCTAAAAAAAGATTTCATAAAATGGAGGGAGTGCTTCTAAAAGACTTTGAAATCCCCTGATGTTACTCAACTGGCAAAAAGAAGAATTGAACACATAATTTGACATGGTTTATCTTGGCATTGTAATTTTTTTTTTGTATAATGGTCATCAGTACATTAAGAAAAATGTCTCTGTTTCTGATAATGATGAATTATTCTGCTTAACATACAAAACTGAAAGGCCCTATTTTGCTTTTATTTTTTGTTAGCCTGAGTATTATTTCTAGTGTGTAAAATAATGCTTATTCAAAATGTTCTATCATTAAGATACCTCATTTAAAATGTTCCAGATACATATATATGGTGTTTGCTCAGAGCTAATTTTAATAGGAAACCCAAATATGGCCATGAAAAAAGCACCAGTGAGATACATTTTGCCCTTAGCTGTGTATGATTGTCTTCCTTTGCCCTCAGAGGATTCATAAAGAGTGAGGAGTTACTATATTTGAGGCCAAAATATGATATGCTTCCCTATATGATCGGGATAGAGGTACTACATAGTTTGTGCTGCCTTTTCTGAAAAGAGACTCTGTTATACTATATCGTTCCAGGTCAGTGACAGTATAAACATTTTCCTCAGTTTGAGTTAGCCCCATAAATTCAGCCCTGTTAAATTAATTAGGATTATTTGAGTTCATGTAAAACAGTCTGAGCCAGAAGAAATAAAACAATGGGTTTTCTTAAAGTTTAGCTTAAATCATGTTTTGAGATGCATGTTCCTATATAAATGTTCACTTTGCAATTACCTAAGAAGGCAATCTAAAACTTCAAATTTGGTGGGAAAATGGATTTCGATCTGGATTTCGATCTCCACGTTCATTAGGCCTGTGCAAAACAGCTAGTATTCATTTCAGAGTCGGATTTGGCTGATTCGGGGGGCAGGAATCAATTTGGTGATTCGAATCGCTCTCCTGATTCAATTTGGCTGAATCTGATTTGGAGATTCGGCTACTGCCAAATCTCTGAATCAGGCAGGCCCATCCCCTGCCCGCTCTCCCAGTCCAGCAATGGCTGCCCCAACTCCCCCAGCCACCGGCACCTGTTTAAAAAAAAGTCCCAACTAAGCAGGTGCTGCCAGGTAAGGGGGTAATCCCCACTACCCCACACTGCATGGGGGGCTCTGCATGAGCCCCCCAATCCCCCCTTGTACCCCCAGCACCTCTATGGCTATCCTGCCTGCCCCAGCTCCAGCCCTTTAAGAAAAAAAACCCAAGAAAAATCCTGCCAGCGGGGGGAGATACTCACTGCCCCTCGCCACAAGGAGGGTGCTGCACAAGCCCCCCCAAGCTCCAAGGCCACTGCAGGAGCAGTGAGTCCCAGGGTTTTTCTCTGTTGTTTTTTCTTAAAGGGCCAGAGCTGGCCCAGGTGGGGCACCCATGGTGGGGCTGGGTAAGTGGGGGAGCTGCCCCATGCAGTGTTGGGCAGTGTGGGGCAGAAGGATCATCCCCCCTACCCAGCAGCACCCAGTGAGCACTG
>NW_005841937.1:693234-726530 GCF_000455745.1 Alligator sinensis
TTTCCCTAACAACTGACTCTTCAAGCTTCACCAAAACTCAGAAACTTGAATTGTTTACTTTCTGGCTTTTGCATCATTACCAGCACTACCAGCAATAAAATGCTGGCAACTGGAATCTACCTAACAATTCAGTTTTACTGCTTGAGTCAGAAAACAGCTAAGTTTTACTGCTTAGTCCAACAAAGTTATATTGGTTCAGAGTTGTTAACATGAGTAAAAACTAATAAAAATGCATTTTGTTCAGTAAAATGAGCAGCTTTGGCTTAGGGAGTAAATTTAGTGCATTTTTATTTCAATCCCTGTTTTAATTATAGCATTAAACAATAGCATGGTAGGATAAGAAGAGAGGCTCAAAGTCTCTGTATAACAGTCATATGAGAGGAAACAGAACGGTTAAGCTAGGAAGCCTGTCAGTCCTACACCAGTGCTTCAAATCTGGGATAGGTTAGTAATGACTGCAAATCAATAGATCTTTGGTGGATTGTACAGTGTGAGTTTGCATTGTCATTCAAGTTTCACACCACAATATACTCCAAGAGTTACTGACATCTTTTTTGTTCTCTCAAAGCAGTAAATGGTTCTGGGAAATACTGGGTGCAGACAGAAGTTACGTTTTTCACATGATCAACCGCCTGAGAGAGCTCTACAGCTATGCCATGACATACTTGCACAGCTGCAGAGCACTTTTAAAGTGGCCAATTGTGCAAAAAATTAACCCTCATCAAATGAGGTATCAGATGAAAGTGCTTTACTTTAGAGTGCTTTAGGGAACTTGTGTTTCCTAGGGTTAATTTTTCATGGGATCAGTCCAGCCCCGGGCTGTTAGCAGGAAGAGAGAGGGGAGTGGGAAGCCAGCAACAGCGAGCTGCTGGCTGGGGTTTTCCCAGCCTGAGCTAGGGAAGGAGGTGGATAAGAACCACCTCCACCTTGTGCCCCCCCCTTCAACAACCCTGCCAGCTCAGGCTGAGAAACCCCTAGCCAGCAGAACAACTGTCAGGTCAGGGGGGCACTCTAACTCATGGCACTTTAGGTAAAGTGCCATGAGTTAGAGTGGAGGCCCGCACATCTGTCAGCACCCACTGCAATCCCTTCACCTTTCCTAAACTCTACAATTGAGGATGGCAGGACACGTGGCAGAATGATGAAGTAAGTCATCATGGGTGACTGGTGCCTCCTGAGTCTCGGGGGAGGTATCTGCAGAAGCCAGCAGTGGTGGGGACGGAGCTGGTGACCACCCGCAGATGCCACCGGTGGCGGTGGGGATGGCTCTGTTGAGGGGGCATGTGCCCCTCCATGCCCCACTGTATCCCCCCTACCAGTCACCTATGGAAGTCATGTATTATTCCTATTACTTTCCTGGTCTGTCAAGTACTGATTTCAGTGCCAAGGGATAAATGAAAGTAGAGAATAGTTTCATATTTTTTAAGATATGAGGAAGCTGAATTTAATCATAAAAATAAGGAAAAACCTCGACCCCTTCATTTAAAAAAAAAAAAAATCCATACAGTGTTTTTCTAAGGAAGTTGTTGAAATCTGTTGGGTTACCCTTTGGTCACCTTTAAATCTAGCTTCTAGTTCTATGTAATATCTTAAATGTATTCTTCAGTAGTTACATGATTAACTGTCTTTTGTGGGTGGTTATAGATTCTTATTTAAGATTATAGGACAAATATATATTATCTGAAATTCATGATTAAAATTTATAATCCAGATGAAGATATTTAGAAGATTTTAAGCTGGGGGATTAAAAGGGGATTAGTGGGCAAATGCAGGAGGAAATATATAAATCATATTTAAATGAAATCTGTTATGATTTTAAGAACAGCTAGAGGAAGAACTTGGCAGAAACAGAGAAGGAAAGTTAAGATAAAAGGCTAAGATCAGGATCGAAGTAGGAATTATGCCTGCAGATTTAATTTACAATGTCACTTCATGAATTTTTAAATTGCATGTTTAGAATTATGCCTTCCAAATTCCTATAAACGTTTTTTCTTCTCATCACTTCCATTGTGCTGACACCAAAGAAATCCCTCTGCACATCATTAGAACAGACAATAGATTAGATTTTAATTGGCAGAGGATTCAAATGAACCTCACACCTATATTTCTGGGAACTTGCACAGACACATGACCTGGCCATACCACTATAGGTCATGAAATACTTTTGTCTCTAGCAGAGTTAAGTGCCAGTACTGAACAGAGATCAAGGACAGTACATATCTGTGGGTAACAACAGAGCCCCAACAATTATCATTCAGTATGGAACAGATACTTATGAGAGGATTGGGTATGGCGGCAAATAACCCTTGTTACCCTGTTCCCCAAAATTTCAACACAGGCAAAGATCTAGGCACTGAAGAAAAACCTGAGAGAAGGGAAATTTGCTTTATATGAAAATGGTACTGACCCAACCGGTAATTCTTAAACCAGCCTGATTTCTTAGTTTACCCAAAACTCACATCCAAACAACCCAGACCTTGAGATGTAGGGGAATTCTAGGTAGATTTTTTGGTTAGTAGCCCAATAAATGGTTCAGACTATTTTTATCATGGTGCCTAAAAATTACTACTATCTGGCATTGGGCAAGGAGTGGGCAAGTTGAGACATCTTTCATGCTAAAGTCTTAGTTTCAGTGTTCCGTTATAAATAAAAGGAAGGTGTCAGGTTGTTCATATTATTTTTAATGCAGAAGTGCCTGTTCCTGTTCCTGATATAGCTGGTTTGATCCAGCTCCAATTAAACCATCTGGAAAAATTCAGTTGACATCAGTGGGAGCAGAAAAAAGCCAACCCAGATGCAAGTGTGCCTACAAACTTCTCTCCGTGAATTGAGTGGAAATGCACAATCAGAGCATCATGGAGCAAATATTTAATATGTCTGCATCATTTAGAAGATGTTTTCCAGAATGTCAAGATTTTGCCTTGTTCTCCAGCAAAATTAAGGCTACCTTAAGCTAATGAAACTCTGAAGGTACATATAAACAGTCTCATTATTTTTTCTGCTCTCATTTAATATGAAGTGTCACCTCAGATACCTACTGCAGCCTATGATTTAAAATGTAATACAAAATTAAGATTGGTCTTCTATGCAGACACCTTGGAAAAATTACATACATTAAATATCATACGTATTCTTACACAAGTTGAATGGTGAAAATATTGTAGAACATACAAACACTTAAAGAAATTACAGTTTACTTCAAACAAACACTAAAATATCACACTGTATGAGTATAGCAAGGAATCAACCTCAGCAGTTTTGAATTGCATATTGTTGCTTCATAGTTTTTCCTGACTCTCATAAGCTCCTAAGAAAATGATTGAATTATTACAATGATGAGTATGAATTATGATAAATGACAGTAGGAGAAGATGCTTAATGCTATTGTATTTTATTGGGTGATCTAATTACTAAATCTGACAAAACCTACTTTCCAAATTCTGGCAGAAAGATATTAATTTAAAAAAAATAGCTAGCTGCTATGTTGAAGATGTTGTATAGGATTCTGAGAAAGTATTTTAAATTGACAATTCCAGACAACAGAATTCTCCAGATCCTTGTCGGGATGCTCAGTGCCAGCATCCCAACTTCCAGAACTTCACTGAAATGACAGGAAAATGTATGCATGTCTCTGTTTCAATGATTTTCAACCATGGTTCTATGAGATCCTTTCAAGGATGCTACACAATATTAGGTGTGCAAATACCTACACCCACAAGATAAACCCAGAGATTTCCAATAGGAATCTGTAGTGTCAGACACATCCTGACCTATTGTGGTCTTTCTCAGTTCTTTGCAATAGAAGAATTGTTATATGATTTTTCCATAGTCTAGAAATGAATGAAAGCTAAAACCTGGCATTTTCTGAGGGGTGCCTTGAGTCTAACAAGAGATGCCTTGAGTTTAACAAGATTGCAAACCACTGCTCTATATGCATAGTCTTAATCTCATCACCTCTTCCCCTATTTATGCATATCTTTTCCAAATCCCCTTGGGAGATCACTGCATTGTGAAAATGAACCTTCCCTTCTACCCGGCTGCCCCCGCCCTCTCCTCCAAACAGGAACCTTAAGTGAAAATGAGTGCAATAATTACATTTCCAGGGCTTGTTCATCTTTGAGGGTTTTTTTACTTTTTATTTTATGAGAATTTTAAGCATATTCTAAAGTAATCATGACAAGATAATGATTTGTATGATGGTTTGAAGAGGGAATTAATCATTTGAAGCATATTTTATTTCATTTTTAGGTCTCTCATTTTATAAACATCACCTTTATTTTAAAATTATAACCATATTAACAGACATTAACCTCTGTTACAGTACAAAGTTTGCCTTAAATTACTAAAAATCTGAACATGAATTCAGATTAATAAAAAATCTGAATATTGATGAGGAAATTATTTTACATAAACAGAAATAGAAAAACAAGTGTAAAATGGATTAAGTTATTTATCTACATAGTCCAGGCAATATACTGACTTATGACATACCCATTCCCGAGATATTATAGTCAATCAGTCTTGGCACTGACTTCAAAGGGATAAGGATTTACTGGCCATTGGGACTGAAGATTTGGTTTTCAGAAGAGCTGAGCACCCACATTTCTAAGTCTAGTCTTTAAAAGCAATGAACTTTGAAAACTGGACCCTGAATAATTTAGGAGCTAGTTCCCACATACAGAACACTGCATAACTCTTTGGAAAAATAACTAAACAACTGATTTCACTAACACAGAAAGAAACATATGATATGATATTATATACGTGCAAAAATGATGTGTATTTCTTGTTAGACTTATACATGGTAAGAAAGAAAATGCAATAATAAGCATTTGAGGAAAGTAAAGAAAAGTATACTATGAGAGATGTGTTTGTCTGCTGTGTTTCAGAATCACTGAGCCTAGATCTTGGAAAGAAAGTCAGCATCCCCCAAGATATCATGGTAGAGGAATTATCAACACTCAGCAACAGAGGTGCAAGGCTATTTAAGAAGCGTCAAAGGAGATCTGACAAGTACACCTATGAAAACTATCATTATGTAACAAACAAGCCAAGGAACGTGAGTATTTTGTATTCATGTTTCTGAACAGTGAGTGTAGCCTGAGGTTATCATTTGCATGATACTGACTTCAAGATTTATCCACAGCTACAGGTCCAGTATGAAGCACAAAGTGGGCCATTTCTGTTTGGACTATTCTACAAAAGTAGAAGGTCCAGCTCTGGGCCTTGCCTTAAAGTCCCCGCAAATGGGACTACAAGATTTAAGGGCCTTGTATACAAAAGATTCACGTTCAAATCAGGCTCGGGTCAGGCGTGACAAAAAGTCATTACCATGTGGCAGTTGATTGGTGACTACTGGATGTTGCAAAAATAAACTTCTTTCATTAATTTAATGATATCTGAGAGCTCTGAAGATGCAAAGTTCTGTGTTCCATGTACATTGGAAAGTGTTTTTACTGTATTTACTCCAATATACTCCTCGGACCCCGAGGGTGGTGGTTGACGGAAGTCAATCATCATGGTGCCCTGTGACCAGTGGGGTCCCCCAAGGCTCTGTCCTTGGACCCACATTGTTCAACATCTTCATTGATGATGTGGGCATTGGAGTCAGAAGCGGACTGGCCAAGTTCGACGATGACACCAAACTTTAGGGCAAAGCATCCACACCTGAAGACAGGAGGGCGATCCAGGCTGACCTGGACAGGCTTAGCAAATGGGCAGATGAGAAATTGATGGTGTTTAACACCGAAAAATGCAAGGTTCTCCACCTTGGGAGGAAAAACCTGCAGCATCCTTATAGGCTCAGCAGTGCTATGCTGGCTAGTACTACAGAAGAAAGAGACTTGGGGGTTATCATTGACCACAAGATGAACATGAGCCTTCAATGCGATGCTGCGGCTAGTAAAGCGACCAAAATGCTGGCTTGCATCCATAGCTGCTTCCCAAGCAGATCCCGGGACATCATTCTCCCATTGTACTCAGCCTTGGTGAGGCTGCAGCTGAAGTACTAGGTCCAGTTTTGGGCCCCACAATTCAAAAAGGATGTGGCGAAGCTTGAGAGAGTCCAGAGAAGAGCCATGCGCATGATCAGAGGTCAGGAAAACAGACCTTACAACGACAGGCTGAGATCTATGAGGCTTTTTAGCCTGGAAAAGCACAGGCTCAGGGGGGATCTGATGGCCACCTATAAGTTTATCAGGGGTGACCATCAGTATCTGGGGGAACGTCTGTTCACCAGAGCGCCCCAAGGAATGATGAGGTCGAATGGTTATAAACTACTACAAGACCGTTTCAGGCTGGACATAAGGAAGGATTTCTTTACTGTCCGAGCCCCAACGGTGTGGAATAGCCTGCCATCAAAGGTGGTTCAAGCACCTACATTGAATACCTTCAAGAGAAAACTGGATGCTTGTCTTGCTGGGATCCTATGACCCCAGCTGACTTCCTGCCCTTCGGGCGGTGGGTTGGACTCAATGATCTTCCAAGGTGTCTTCCACCCCTAATGTCTATGAAATCTATGAAATCTATAAGACAAGGGTTTTTTTCCTCAACCAGAATGGGGAGGAAAAGCCCCATGTCTTATATTAGGGGTAGACAATTATTTTGAGTGGAAGGCCACTTAACAAGGTTTGGTGAAGACATGGGCCCAAGGTTGTTTAAGCCCAGGGGGCCAGATTCAATTCTACACTTGGGTAAGCTGAAATGGTCCAGTACTTTGAAGCAGCCATAAACTATACTTTCAACTAGTTAGCTCCTGAAGGAAATACGCTGCCTACAACTCCTTTCCTTACAGCTGTATGCCAGCCTAGCAGTAAAGGCTATGCAGATATTATTAATTCTGACTGCAGAACTATCAACCCAAACAAGAATTCATGCTGTCAGTTCTGTGGTTTTGCCATTGGAGGATTCAGTGTAGAGCAGTTGTCCCCATTCTGTTGCCCAACAATATGTAGATCCCTGGTTATATACACTATCTGCACAGATCTGGATAAAGGTACAGAATGAAGTCTCAAGGGGCATGTGTGTATGACACTTTAAAGTAGGTTAAATGCTTTTGCACCTCTTTAAATGGTGTATGCATCAGCAGCGTATCGCACATTAATTCCAGCCGCGGTAGCACGTTCGGCAGCATAATGCACCTTAAATGAATTTGGGGCACAGCAAACTAAAACACCTCCGAGGAGTTTTAGTTTGCTGCCCTACAGCTGCAGAGTGAAGCACCGGGCTCTGTGAGGCTCAAGGGTTGTGCAAGCAGCCCATGCAGGCAGCCCAGCAGCAGCCCGGGAAGGCAGGCTCCAGTGAAGAAAAAAAAAGCGGTAAGCCTGATCTTTCTCCCCCCGCCCCCAGAACCTGCCTACCTGCATGAGCTGCGTGGGGACCTGGTCCTTCCCGTCATGGCTGTGGTGCCCTGTCATGGCTACAGTGCCCCCTGGGACCACGTGAGCTGGGTGTCTGTGAGCAGGTGCTGCCTGGGGAGGGGCTGCCGCTGCTTCAGAGGGAAGCACCAGCAATTCCCCCGCCCCACAGCCCAGAGACAGCTTCACCTGCTGGCAGCTTGCCCTCCCCTCCCTGCCACCGGAGAGGCAGGTAAGACATGGGTGTACACAACATGGGGGTTTACTTCATCCTAAATTGAAGCAGTATTTTTAAAAACCCACTGCTTCAATTTAGGGCCCCTGTTGTGTCTATACATGCCCTTTAGTTTTTGTTTTCCTCCCTTAGATTCCTGTTTAGGCAGCCCTTGTTTTGCCTTTATCTCCTTTGTACTTCATACTGGAGGGGGATGATCCTGCCCAGTATTATTATGTAACCCTTCTGCTGGGCACTGGTCAGCAGCAACAAGGGCCAGGCTCAATTTTGGGTTACTAAATATATTTTACTTTGGCTCAAGCCCCGACCCAGACCACCTGGGAAAAACTAAATGAATTTCCAGGGTGTCTCACATGAATAAAAAGTCCCTCCTCACAAGCAGTGTAAACACAAAAGACATTTATTATGGAAAACAAAGGAAAACACCAAGTGCAATTTAAAACACCGCTAACTACAAGACATAGTCTAATAGGTTGCATTGCTAGGGGAAGCTGCTAGAGAGATGGGTCTTTCTGCAGTGCCAGGTGCTCCTTGTTGCTCTTGGAGGAACGGTAGCATGTCAATCTTTGCTCCCATGGAGAGGCTGTATGTGTATGTGGTGAGTGACTGCAGCTCCAGACAGCATGCACATACCCCAAAACTTCTGGGCTGGATTATATGGCCTGCTAAATGAAACTGCAAGAAAAACTCCAAAAGGAGACAAGTTGATTAATGGCTACAGCCAGCCCAACCATACAGCTTGACTAGAGCAAAGGACCATCAAAAGAAACAAGGGGAAAGACCAGGCCTACCCTCTAGACCTGTGCTGCAGGCAGCTTGGGTCATAGCTCCACTGGAAGAAGAAAGCGGCAAACCTCAACCCTTGCCCAAACTGTCAGGATTAGAATCTCCCAGGTTTCAACCCTGATTAAACTGCTAGGCCTAAGTCCTGGCCAGCAAACCCAAACCAATACTATTTCCCCCAGTATTAATCCCTTAAAACCTCTAAAGAACAAAGGGGAAGAAAAGGAGGAGATAGGAGCAGTGGCAATGCGTAGGGGGTGCACAAGGGTGCATGTGCACCCCCCGAGAGCACTAGTGCACCCCCTGACAGGCTGTGCTCCCTGCTTAGGTGACAGACAAGGCAGGACAGGCAGGAGTGCTGGTGCCCCCCTGTGAGCACCAGCTGGGGAGTGGGAGTACCAGATGAAGCACTGTGGCCACTTCTGGGAGTGCTGCAGCCGCTTCCCGATTTGTGAGTCTGGCCATAGGGGGATTCCCCTTCCCCCCACAATCACTGACTGGTTGCTGGGGGGGCACGTGCCCCCCCCCCCAACTAAGGTGGCACCAGTCACCCATGGAGAGGAGTTCCCAGAGACTGGGACAATTCTTCCCCCCTCCAATGTACCTGAGCTTCCCTTTTCGCTATCTGCACATTCCTTCTCCCTTGTGTTACAATTAAAATAATCTTTGTAATATTCCTTAGGACCATCATAAAACATACTGACCCAATCAAAAATCTTTCTTTTGTTTCAAGTATAAAAAGTATGTGTTTATTTTTCCAAGGAAATCCTACTCCAAGAAAACCTATATTTGTTTCTTTTAAAAGATGTGTCATAACTAAAATAAGATACTGACTTTTTATGTGGTTCTGATTCTATATTTAAGCATCAATGATTAAGACTTTGGTTATTTCCTTAGAGATAATGATCTCAAGGGAAGGATGGAAAACTCCAGCCTATCATTAATATCCTAAACTGAAGTTGTTATAACTATTATACTATAAAAAATCTCACAAAAGTGTATAGATTTTTAAAATGGGTAATGAATTTTCAATGGCTCTACAGAGGACATCTATAGAAAATCAATGCCTTACATAGTAGCCCATCAGATTGCTTGAGTCCTAGCTTGTGACCTAGGCTAGGAAGAATGATCAAATGCATTGTTTATCAACCACTGGGTCATGACCCCTGGAGGGGGGCTCACAAAACTAAATTTGGCATCACAAGGTATTGTAAATGTATTTATAATAAAAAACAAAGAAATTCTTGCTCCTCCATATCTTACATACTCTTTCACTTCAAGGGTCACATATTTTCTGTCAGTCTCTCAAAACATTTCCAAAACCGCAATGGGCATAGAGTTATTGTCATTGATACATTTTTCTCTACCTTTTACCATATGTATAAAGGGTCTGCAATTTTTTTTTACTTTAAATAAGGAGTGAATCATCTGAAAATACTTGGAAAAATGACCTAGTGAACCAGATAAAGAAATTGGGATTCAAGTCCCAGCTCAGTCAAAGTCTTCTTGTGTGTCCTTGGAAAAGTGATTTAGTATATCCTGTGCCTCAGTTCCCATCTGTAAAATGGGAACAACTGTTCATTCCCTCAACAGACAATCACTAAGGATATTTTTCTGAGCAGATACTGTTAGTGATATTTGTTTCTATTCAAATGCAGCGTGGTGAACCCATACAGAATGTTAAACTGGAAACAATGAGTGTGGATAGTGTCCAACAGCATGCACCAATGACACCTCCTAATACACCTGACCCCCGGAGCCCACCAAATCCTGAAAACATTGCCCCAGGTAAAAAACAAACTGAGGAATATGTGAAATGCGCTGAGGACTCAACTGTTTTGTGATGCACAGAAAGTCTTTTCTTACATTATCATTAATGGACTATATACTAGTGATCAGCAAACTGATTCAGACAAGGTCAGACCTAATCTAAACCTTCAACTGGAATGCAAAGCAATGTAGTTTAAACACCTTATCTTGCGTCTTCATGTGCCTCTCCATTGTCTAGTTTCATAATGGAAATACACTGAGAGAGAGTTTTCAGATGTAAGATCTAATTTAGAAACAGCCCAATCTCCTGCCTAAATGTACTAGATAATTTTGGATAAACATCCAGGGTCAGGTCCTCAGATTCTATATCAGCATAACCCTTTGGTTTGGTCTTGCCACACTCAACTGCTTAATCTGCACCAAACTTGTCAATGGTCTTAAGGTCACCCACCATAATTTTATCACAGCCAAAATATAAGTCTTAAGTCATTGCAAATTTTAACTGAACCTTTTATATGGGAGTGGCTGAGAGGGGAATTTGGCTGTGATTGCAGATAATTTTTCTACTTATTTAAAGTCCTTCATTGCAAAAAGGCTATTTTATTTAAAACATTGAGCTAAAGGGAGGCCTTGTTTTGTTTCCTTTGAAGACTAGAGTTGACTGAATAATTTGTGACAAATAATTTATTCAGTGATAGAGTCCTCTTTCCTGTTTGTGAATTATCCATGAGCAGGCTGTGTTTTTTTACAAATTCATTCTTTGTTCAAAATTATTCAAAGTATTTCTTGTGCAGACCTTTTCCAGCCAACATAAACTAGGTCAGTGCTACTCTATTAGCACTTGCTAAAACTCTGCATATCCACAAGCCAAACACAAAGCAAATGGGTGCAATCTGTTTCCATAACTGATACATAAGCTAAGTTCTTAAGCTGGTTGCATGCAGAATATATTCGCCAAAATCCTGACAGAGGCAGTAGATTTTAGATTTGCAAACAAAATTGTTTCTAATTTTGGAAACAAATTGTTTTTGAAGCATAAATAGAGGATCAGAAATCCAGTGGGTTAAAAAGTGAAAAAATACATTTTCTTCTTTTTGAAATTAGTATTTTAGATCATGTGCTAGGATAACTCCTGGTTGGTTTTCATACTATATTATATATTAAGGGCTAGCCTTTGCTCCTTTTACTGGTGCTATGTGGTATGTAGCCAGGAAAGCAGTCCCACTGGTCAAAAGACTAATTTGTGTAATATCTCAATACTGCTCAACTAGAGTAAAAGTGTCAGAATCTGTCCCTCCCAAGTTGGGGAGAGAAGGGGCCTGATTCTTCCCTTCCATGAAAGGTGAAAGGCAGCAGAGAGGGAGGAATTTTTAGAAGCACTAAGGCATGATGAGCAAAAGTCCCATAGTAAAAGTGATAGGGCATGTGTCCCTAATTCCTTTTACTGCTTTGGAAAATCCAACCCAAAGGCCTATCTACAGGTAGAGCTGGAACATTTTAACTGAAGGTGACTTGGAGCCCATTTAATTAATCTGAGACAAAGGTTGGATTTATGTGTTTCCCCCCACTTCTGTAAGTGATATATTCCACTTCGCTGTTCACTTCCTATCCCTCTGTAAGGCGGGGGGAGGGGGGGTCTACCATCATTCTTATATGTAACATTGGATTATGGTATGAATTCATTACTGTCTTTAATTGTACTTGAGATACTTGAGAGAAAGGTATAATGTAATGATTTGTTTCTGTTAAGGATATTCTGGACCACTGAAAGAAATTCCTCCTGAAAAGTTCAACACTACTTCTGTGCCAAAATATTATCAGTCGCCCTGGATAGAAGCTATCAGAAATGACCCAGAGCTGTTGGAGGCTTTATACCCTAAACTGTTTAAGCCTGAAGCAAAGCCAGAGCTGCCTGACTACAGGAGCTTTAACAGGTAATTCAGGGAAGAGATTGAATTATATAGGATGGTAGATATTTATATAAACTGGAATATTTTCACCAAACTATAAGGAAAGAAAGTAATGAACACAGACAAGCAATTGCATACGTTCACACACAGAAACACAAACACATGCACACACAAAGACTAAAAATATCCCAGAAAACTTTAACAGAGAAATAAGTCTTACAGTTACAGTTCCCAAGCTATGTTCTAGAGCAGAGCTTTCTAAACTTTTCATGTTGGTGACACACTTTTTAGACATGCATCATTTCGCGACACAGTAATTCAGTTCCGGGGGAGGGGCCAAGGGAAGCAGACGCGAGTAAGGGAGCTCCAGGGTGCCCTTCCGCAAAATTTTCTGCATTTCGCGCGACACACCTACACACTGCCGCCGACACACTAATGTGTCGCGGCACACAGTTTGGAAAGCTCTGTTCTAGAGGAATGTCATAATAAAGACTAGGAAATAATGAAATAAAGTGGGAAAAGTAAGAGAAGGAAACAGCATCCAATGGGAAACATCCTGATGGAAAGCACAAACTACAGCAAGTGAAGTCTTCCCATTTACTTCTGTAGGTACTGGATCTGGTCTTAAATGAACACTGTGCACAGGGCACTTCCTATTAGAATTAGGTTTACAATAGGAAGCATCACATTTCCTTTTTTCCAAAACATTTGTATTCTAGGGTGTGATCCTGCAAAAAGCTGAGCACCCCTAATTCTTCTCAGAAACCTGGGCTGGCTGAGATATGACACCCTTAGCAAAAAGTGTTTAGCCACTAGCTGGATAAAACATATCATTGTGCTTACCTCACCATCATCTCTGGAAGCATCTTCATGGATAGCAATGTAATGCTGTAAAATAGGGTCATAAAAATAAAATTAGGCCCCAGGGACAAATTAATGTGTGTTCAGTACAATGGGAGCTGAATAAGAAGTTATTTACACAGTAAGTAGTGCTTTGAGGCTTTCAGTGGAAGCTCTTGATATGTTGACACTGATTTGAAATATTTTTGGAAACTTTAAAAACATCCAAACTTTGTCTTTCACTTTCATTCATAATATACACAGTGTCTTCATTATTATTAAACTCACAGATGTCTTTTTCTAAATGATCCCTCTTTGCCTCTGAGTGAGTAAGGCAAGCCAAGCAAAAGTTAAAAAAAAAAAAAGGAAAACCCAGAAAACAAAAATCCTGGACAGGTTGCAATCTGTTGGAAAATGGGAGTTAGTAGAAAAGTAAACCTGTAGGAAAAGGCTAAGACCATTCAGTGGCAATGCGTAGGGGGAGCACGGGGGTGCACGTGCACCCCTTGAGAGTGCCAGTGCACCCCCTGACCAGCTGCACTCCCTGCTTAGGCCTTAGTCACGGGATGCAGGCAGGAGCACCAGTCAGTGAGATCAGCCAAGGGGGGGCCCCGGTCAGCAGCCCCTGGTCAGCAAGATCGGTCGAGGGGGGACTTCCCCCCCAGGTCAGCGAGATCGTCCCCGGCCATCAGTGAGATTGCTGACTGGTCGCTGGGGGTGCACATGCCCCCCTGACTAAGGTGGCACCAGTTCCCCATGAGACCATTTATTCCATTCTGTAACACAGAGGTAAGCAGATGGGCTGAATTATGAGTGCAAGGAGAAAAAATACCACTCAGTGGGTGCATCTACACAAGATGTTTACTGTGTAGTAGACTAATTAGCTCTGCAGTAAATGTTGCGCATCCACATGTGCGCCCCTATTAGGTTGGAGTAAACTAATTAACTCTGCAACAGGAAAGTAATTCTATTTACAAAGCAAAAAACTCAGCAGCACTGCACATGTAGATGCTGCCCCGGTTGGCTGGGGCACAAGGGTGCTTCAGTATGGGGACTGCTGGATGGCTAGCCCTGCACTGAAGCACCCTCATGCCTCAGCCAGCCGGGGCAGCATGTTGAGCCAGACATTGCCGGGAACCACCCTAGGCCGACGGCCAGCCGGGGCAGCATGTTGAGCCAGAGGAGAGCAGCCCTGGGCTGGCAGGCTGACCTTTGGGGCCCCCTGCCAGCCAGGGTTCCTCCAACTTGGCTCAACATGCCACAGTCCCAGGCTCACATTCAAATGGCACGCCTGAGAGCAATAAATTCCAGTGCAATAAGTTCTGGAGTTTATCTCTTTGCATAAATTGCACATGTAGATGTGCCCAATGGCAATCATAGAGGACATTCCAGTTTTCTGCTACTCTGCCCTCTATTGATACGAAACCCGACACCTTTATGTCCTCTATTTTTCTCTTCAAGAGAAAAATAGAGGACATCAAGGCATCCAGTTTCATATCAATAGAGAACAGAGGACAACTGGACTGTCCTCTATGATGGCCACCCTAGCATCATAACAGCGCAGCAGAGTATCCTCTGGTTCTTTCTACAACTATGTGCATTGCCACATGAACAGATAACTCTCTGTGTAGCATGTTTTCCTCAGAAAATGAGGCAATAGGTATGAATCAGAGAGGTGATGTGACCACAAGAACAACAGCAGCACAGTTTCAGGACTGTGCTTACTAGCACTGAAGAAAAACCTGATCTACACTCATATACAGAGGGAGAGACTGCAACTGAGTCAGCCCTGATGCCATCCCTGGGGAAGGCAGAGGTGAGGAAAAGCATAGGGACGTCATCAATATAGACATGTAGTTTGATATCTGACTGGTACCCAGTGGCCTCTTCAGTCCTCTCAGAAAGCTTAAGGTCTATCCATTCCCCATTTCCCATCAATAAGAATGTGTTTTTCTGTGCAGATGACACACTGGAACTACAAGTCATCAAAATTTGTGCATTTTTTTAGGGAATATGCACCGTTTTATTCATTTGTACCAGAAGAGGGTCAATATTATATATAATAGTTCTTGTAACATTTGAAAACTGCCACTGAAATTTAAGTTTGGGTTTTATATTTGATCCAGACAGAGGAATGGATAAATTCAAAATGCCATGCAACAACAACATAATCCAACCAAATTCTGAAAAAAAATATCCTTATCAACAATGAATAAATGAAAAACAAAAGTCCACGTAATACGTACAATACCTTTGTACAAAGGGCTAACTACTCAGAGAGATTTGGGTGGTATGACACCTAATTTTTAGGCACCCAACTCCCAAAGTGGAATACACAACTCCGAGGTAAGGTGCCGTGGTTTTCTATACAGAGCGTGAGAAAAGTTGGGTATCTCAGAATGGGATCCATGACAGCCAGCATGGTAAGTGGGAATTTGCCTAAGTCAGTCAATAGGAAATACTAAAGCATGGGAGGAATTTAATTCCTATCGTTCAGGGGCTTCAGATTGAGAGCAATCTGGAATGAAGGGAGGTGCCAATCTGAGATTGGGATTCTCAGCCTGAAACCCTATTTTAGGTTTATGTGTCTAAGTCATTCCTTTCAGAAACAGAGCACAGGACATTCTTTTTCTTTTAACACACAGGTGGGGGAGAAGGTGATGCCCACTTTAGTCCAATAGTTCACTGGCTAGAGCAGTTGCATGGGATGTGGAAGACTTGGATTTAATATTCTCTTCAGCCTGAGAGGATGTGTGTCACCTCCCAAAATAAAGCCAGAATCATCCCTGTACTGGCAGTTCTGGAGTCAAGGACAACAACCCCTCACTATCCTTCTTGTGGAACCTATGAAAAGAATTCAAGATCCAATGGTCAAGGGCAGACAGACAAAAGGAATATAGCTCTTTAGCCCAGTGGTCAGGGCACTTGCCTGCACAGGGTCCAGCCCTTGCTTCCAGATCTGCTTATACATTTTCTCCCATGTCTGTTTAAGGTAAATTCATAGTCTCACAAAAGAAAAAAAAAGCAGTGCCCCAGCAGGTTCTTGACTGCTTGGATCAGAGATCAGTACACTCACATGGGAGAAGGGAGACCTAGCTGCCAGTTCATGCTCCTACAACTGCTTATTCAATTAGGATTGAAGCATCTAAGTCCTTTTGACAACCTGGGACAAAGTGTTTAGGCAATTCATTTCTGTAATTACAGTCCCGGGGAAAATGCAAATGATAAAATATTGAACAGATAATGACATCACTTGGTTAGCCAGGAACTTGGAGTTTCTAATCTTGCTATGTCATTCCAGGAAGAACTGTCTCTCAGTGGCTGGTAATTCTGTGCCTAGCAGAACACTCACTGTCAATCAGGAGAGAATAAAAAGGGAGGTTGATATGAGCCTGATATAAATGGAGTGGTATTGGGATTCTTCTCAGATCAATCATCTAAACTAATTAAGATGACACACTGATTTTAGTAGCCAAATATAGGATCCTTCCAGGATTCCTTCCCTTAATGTCATTGTCAGTAGAATCCGTGTGACCTCAGTGGGAATTTTTCCTGACTAAGGAATGAGTAAGGAGTGTTGAATGAAACCCACATGCAGGAGACCTAAAATCAAAACTGTCTTAAAAAATGCATTTAAATAAAAAGGACTCAGAACTTGTGCTGATGTATACTATTTTCCCTTTCCATTTATGTAGGGCCTGGTCTGAACCACACATCAGTCCAAGTTTTACAACTGACTGTAATGGGAATAGAATGAGATGTAAGGAACTGATACAGCTAATGGTCTAGATTTGGCTCAGGTTTACATGGAAAAGGGTCAGCAGCCCTGGCAAGTCCACATAGGGGGAGGGTGTGGTAGTAAAAACAAAGCTGCAATTTCTTCTAGATTACGGGTTATTGAGAGCCAATAATGCTTTACAAGCATGTAATTCCTTGAAGGGTGTGTAACCAGTGTTAGTAGGGATATAAATCTGTAATATGAGATCAATTTAGTACCATCCCTCTACCACTTCTAATGGGTATCAAAATAGCATTTTAGGTGACATGCAAAACACTGCAGTAAGCTTGCATCTGACAAGCAGGTCTGACTGGTTCTGCCTCTTTGGATAGCCAAGTTCTTGCTCAGACTTCTCCCTCCACAGATTCTGTTGCTTCCAAAACACTGAAGAATCCAGTCCATCTGGACTGTGCTTTTTTCATTTGTTTACAAAGGCCCCAACCTAAGGTCCAGATCCTCAAGGGGATTTAGATGCCTAACTGCTATGTAAGTGGCAAATTCCCATCGACATGTTATGATTAAATCTGGTTCATTGATAAGAAATGAAGTTAGGTACGTAAATAGCTCTTTTGAGTATGTGAGCAGAAGTGCTACCTGTATAGTGTTGAAGCACTCAATTTGCAGGCTGGGTAGATTTGCACCTTACTGGGTGAGTGTAGTAGTCTACATGTGTGCTTTAATGTGCAGTAGCCTATTTTACTGTGCATTAAATCATCATATAAAAAAGCATGCAATTACACTAATTTGTAATGAATTAAGCTAGTGCACATTAAGCGTCACTTAAAAACATGCACTTGCAGTACTGTACGTTAGGACAGCCTAATAAGCATTTCTTTAGTGCCTCACATTGGCGGCACTAAATTTAATGCACATTAGGAAAAGTGTATTAATGCACATGTAGACACATCCACAGACTATATCAGAGATGCAGTAGTGGCTCACTTCATCAAATGCACTCAGTTTACCAGAGATACTGGGCACCTAGCAAGGTCTCTGCCCTTACATTTCCCTTGTCCATAAGATTAATAATAAGCAGAAATGTTCAGAGAATTATGTTCACATTTTTAAAGAGGTCTGGGCATCTGAGAAATAGGGTTTTCTGTCAAACTCATGTAATTATATAACTGGAGATGCTAAACCAAAATTGTTAAATATTTCCATGAATCTGCCAACTCCAAATATTTCAGCTGCAAATAATTTGTTTCATAGGGACAATTTAATATGTGATTTTAAAAATCAGTGAAAAAATTATAAAACAGCAGGGGAAATACATATGGTGGTGCCAAGATATTTTTAAATCATCTACTGACTTTTTAGGAATATGCAAAGTGACTTTTAAACAACCCCTAAACTTCCTGGTGCCACTTCCTGCTGCCTTCTCTCAGTATTTCCTTCCCTGTTATGTGCAATGATTATTTCAAATTGTCTAGCCACAGGTTTTGGGTTACACACAGTGAATCATGGCTCAAGTTCTATACTTAATTTGCAAACAATGTAGGACATTACAATAACTTTTTGTCATAGAAGCTATCAATTACAGCAATTTACTGATATCATTAAGGACAAATTAAATTTTATTGCCCAATTACTTTGATCTCCTTTATGTTGATCATCAAGAGTTTTTTAATAGCATGCAGGTAGGTATTAATGATGTATAATACAACTAGGCCAACGTTTGTATTGTCAAAAGTAATTGATGGAATTGTCAGTACAAACACCTGTAACTATTATCTAAACAGCTGTGCTGTATCTATAAAAATAAATATTACAAGGCTAACTTTTTGCAATAGAAAACTAATTTGGTTTTGTTACTTAGATAATGCTATTACATTTATACTGATTATTCCTTTAATTTACAAATCAATAAGCATTAAATATTAGATTAACAGTAACATACAAACTTATATTTTAATTAAATTCATCTCATCCTTATTGCCCAGTATTATGTAGATCAGTGAACTCACTCTGTGCTGCTTATAGAGCAATTATTTTTAGTCAGTAAGGTATGGTATACAGTTCAGCTTGTGTGACCTGGAAGAGAATTTCACAACAGAGGCTTAGTTCTACAGCAGCTGAATACGAAGGACTCCCAATAGCTTCAAGAAGAATTTGTTGAATAGAGTGGCCAGTGCTGTTGCAAAATCGGGTCTTATACATATCTAAGTTGGGGAGTCAAATTTGCCCCCAGGTCCCAGCATGAATCTGGACTCCAGGACTCCGCATTGGCCAGATCCAGCCTGGGGCATGGGATGGGAGAAGTGGGACGGCAAGCAACCACCCATGTTCAGGAGCATTCCTGACACTGAGGCCCTTGTTCACCAGGGCCCAGGAGCCCCAAATTTTGTGGTAGGCCCCATCTCCACCTATCCATGCCCCAAAACCCATAGCCTGTCAGGCCAGGTGCCATGGGTGGATCTGGTTTGCAGGCTGGATGTTTGGCACCCCTGATGTAAGTTGTAGCTTTAGGGCCTGATCCCAAAAGCACCCTCTGTGCCTTTCAGTGAGGGTGCCCAGAACTGTACAGAAGGCACTTTGCACCTTGTAGGGATTGACCTTTGGAGGCAGTTGGCCCTTTGGAGGATGCTTGCTAGTGCCAATTTACATCAAGGAATCTCTAATTAAGCCTGCTCTGTGATTTTGTGAATGTCTGGATTTTTGTGGGTTTGCTTATTTGATCCTAAGTTTTGTTTTACCTGTTTAAGCCTTGCTGGAAATTCTAGTAGTCTACAAAAAATCTTTTTCAGCTTCAGCTGATTCACTAGTTTCTCTGGGACTGTTGGTGGGACTAGTAGTCCCAGCATACTTTGACTTTGACTCTGTAACTGATCCACAAATCCTAAGTGAACCAGCTGAAAGTTTTCAGTAAGAATTCATTTGTGTGTGCAGCTATTGATGTGATTTTGTGTAAATCAAAAGGTCCAGGTCTAGTTGACAAATCCTGGTCACTTCTTTACCATCCATAATATGTACCAATAAAGCTATTTGATTGACCAAAACATAGAGCCACATGTGGTGCAATTTTCTCTGCTGGGTCAGGTTTCTTCATACATGAGATTCTGGAAAAGCCAGAAGGAAACTGCTCTCAAGTTTCTCAGCCTAGGACCAAGCAAGAACAAAAGAACTATGAAATGTATTTGGAATTACTGTTCTTTCAAAATATGTGCAAATACATTTAACAATGTGTTCATGCAGAGAAATATTTCTTATCTTTTGCTTTTTGGCTTATTGCCTAAGGAAACATATACCTTTATTAAATACCATTAAAAATACTGGGCCAAATTCAAACTGTTTCAGACCTAAGTTTCAGATTCATGAAGTATCATCTTTGTTGCCAAATATATGTTTGCTCATTTGTCTGTTCAGATATTGGGTGACTAGAGGAAAGGTTAAGAATAAACTCGTATCTAGCAGAGAACAAATAAGGCATTAAAGAAAATGTGCTGGAAAACTTATTAGTATATTATGTTTACCAAAAAGTTTGTCAAAGTAAGTCAGAAAGCAATGTTTATAAATTGCTGTACTGCAAAGGGAAGATCATTTCAAAAGCCCTCTATTATTTTCAGAAATAGGAAACGGCTATTTTAAAATCACAATTCATTTTTATTTTTTCGATATCTACAGAGTTGCCACTCCATTTGGTGGTTTTGAGAGAGCCTCGAAGCTGGTTAAATTCAAGGTACCAGATTTTAATCTATTGCTGCTAAATGATCCCAGGTTCATGGTCCTTGCAAGCCCTTTGTCCAGCAGGAGGTCCTTCAATAGGACTCCTAAGGGATGGGTGTCTGAGAATATTCCTGTAGTGTTCATCCAGCATTCTGATTCCAACGCTGTTCCAGAAACGGATGACCTGTGAATGAGAAGCTATATATTGTGATGAAAGACGAACGTAAGAATCAGTGTGATATTGTTCTCACTTCTAATAGAAGCTACTTGCAACATCTTTTCTTAGTAGCTGGAGTCTAACTAGTAACTTCTGATCCAGCAGCTCTTTTCTGGAATTAAATGTCATCTACAGACTAATACAAATAAAATAATTTTGCAACTATTCATTGAATCATTTTTTTTGACTATTGTGTGTCTATACATTTTATAGATTCATAGATGCTAGGGTCAGAAGGGACCTCAACAGATCATTTTATGTTTTTGTTTAATTGAAAACTACTTTGTTTCTAAGTCTAAGCAAGTTAGTTTAGTTTTCATGGTCACTGCAGATTACAAACTACATTTTAATAAAAGGACAAAACAGCAGGTTGATAACTGATTGTTTATCATTTTTTCTGTATTTGGAAAGGCTACAGCATTTGCATGTTATATTCTCTAATATACAGTTTGGTAAGATTGGATTTTTAAATAGGAAACAACTTTATTACATGGGCTGTGAACTCTGGCTGTAAAAGCTCTATTCTTATGTATACTGAATTCTCTAAGGGACTAGTCTTTCCTCAGTGTGTACACAACGCCCATTTGCTTTCTAATCTCAAATATGCAGTTTCATATCTCTTGTTTTTCTTGTAAAATCAGCTTACACATACCGGTCCACAGCTACATGATCAGACTTAAGCTTCATATGCTATGGCAAAAGTTAGGCCAATGAAATGCAGCAAACCACAATACTGTCAATGACATTTTGGCAATTACTTATGTCAATCCATAAAGGGTTTAGCTACAAGACAGTGCAAATAAGCAAAAATCAGATGTGTCTGAGGTAGTCATAAAATAATCGCAAAACAGGGAGAAAAGAAAGCTTATGGGGAAGTGTTAAGTGAATACTTTTAAAACTGCACTGAGGTCATGAAAGTACATCCTCAAAAGACTCAATGCTCAGGCTTTACTTCTGGGGCAGCAATTTGCAGCTGCAAAAATTGCACTCATATTTCAATTGTATGTTCAAGTCAAGTAGTTAGGGACTCACACTTGCAGATTTGTTGACTGCAAATTTTACAGATTGTAACTGCACCTTCCTACCCTACAGTCAATTTTAAGTTTTTTGTTGTGCAGAACTTACACTCATGATATGGACAATAATACTGAATATGAGTACCCCAAGTGTATAAATGCTACTAAGATTAAAGTAGAGTATATGAAGAGACACAATATAGAGAGACTTTATATAGTATAAAGATAGAGTATATGAGGAGAGACAATATTCAGATTCAGAGGGCTCTGGTTTGCTAAGTGATCAGGTTAGCAGATGACAACCACAGTCTGATGCAAAAAAGAAGTAGCCTGTTGATGTGAATCAAGTCTCAAGAATACATATGGAGTAAAACAAAACATATAGTGCCTTGATCAAAAACGGATTTGGAGATTAGTACTGAAAATCACTGAAATTAATTCAATGTACAACTGATTGTTAGCTCTAGGGGAAAAGCAGGACTCCCTCTCCTCCGCTTCCTCCCCTCCCAGAAGTCATCTTGTGCTAAGCCCCACAGTGCAAAAGGAGCCACTTGTTTGACTGTGCAGAGTCCCAGTGGAGCAGACAAAATTTATACTAGTATACAGATCTACACAGAAAGAATCCTTTATAGACTTGGGGATTTGGAGACTTTCCATTGACTTCAACAGACTTTGGTCTGTGCGCCCTGTGTACTGTGGGTCACCACAGGAAGGATATATTATGTTTGCATATGTAATGAAGGGCAATGGTGAAGAGTCTTAGTGGGTGAATGAACAAACAATTTTACTATTTTAAATGGGGGGGAGGGGTACTTACAGTGGTTCACCTGGATCCACTGTAACTACTTTGTCTGTCCACTCTTGTCCTGTAGGAAATGCACATTAAGCGGAGCCAGTTTATCCCTGAATGAAGCTAGGTTTATAGGTTCACTTTCTGTGGGACAGGAGAAGACAGACAAAACAAATACCACAGATCAGGTGACACATGTTCACAAGTGGTAAATTCCCCTTACCTCTTCTAAGAACATTAAAATTGTTTGGCCATGCTTTCATTTGTGCAAGGCTAAGGATTTGAGTTTATTCTTGATGACAAAGGTAAGGCCTTGAGGTGACAGTAAATGGTTCCAGATTTGTAGGATTGGAGAAGTCAAAAAGGAAAGACTTTTTTTGTACTTTGGTGTTCCTGAGACTAAGGAACATAATAGGAAACTTAGTTTAAATAGGGAACTGAGGGAAATAAGCATAGGGAATGATTTACTAGCAGAATAATTTACTGAAGCAGTTTAAATGAGATCATACATTTGTTACTTTTTCCTAGTAACAAACACATATTTGTTACTAGGAAAAAGTGAAAGGGATAATGAAAAGGCAGGAAAGGGTTAGAGGTAAAAATACATTTCAGAAAGTAAGTTATATTGGTCTAGGAAGCTGTTTTTGGTTCCCGAAATGTTCTTGGCTCAGGTCTCATTGACATTAAGGCCCCTTTCTCTGACAGAGCTCTGTGAAAGGGTCTTAAAAGTGCATGTAAACCTTTCTGATGCCAAACGGATGTAAATGAGAAATCAGAACCTGTTTTCCAAGTTAAGCCAAATATTTTGGGTGATATTCTTCCTATTAGAATGTGTAAAATCAAATGAGAGGGTGGAGTACTTCTATGAAAAATGCCATAGAGGAAAGTTCTCCAAGAATAATGCAATTTACACCTATTTATACAGGAGAAATACTATGAAACATTAGGGCTCAATGTCTCTATAAAGCTGAGGATAACAAGTATCAGCTGTAACTATGATCTTTGAAGTAGGGGGTTCATATTTCAATGCTGTGGACTTAGGCTAAGTACAGACATTACCCTTTTTCTGGTTTCGGTGGTCAGAAACCTGTCTATACCCAAAACAAAACAGAAATTCAGGGCACAATTTCAAAATTGCAGATTCTGGTCTAAGATAGGACTGGATCCATGTATTATTAGACTTACTTGAGCTAGGTTGGACTGGTGCATCAAATGTCAGTGCCAGATCCGACCGCAAATCAAGGTAAGTCGTTTTCTCCTGGTATCCCAGTTGCCTGTGACCCCTGTGAGTGCCCCCCATCCCCCTGAGGGGCCATAGCTTGGCTTGTGAGCTGTTGGGGGAGGTGGTGCCAGTGGCACACCCTGCATTCCCAGCCAAGTCTGTGGGACTCAGAGGGTCCCTACTGTGACCCCAAGCCCTGGGACCCCACGCTGCAGTGGCTCTGAGAAGGGCTCAGAAGATTCCTCAAACCACCAGTGCCACGTTCCATGCTGCTGGGTGGCCTCCAGTCCATGGGGAGGGAGGACAGCCATGGCCCTGCAGCTGCAGAACCTGGTGGAGGGCAACTCTAGTGCTGAGATATAGTGGGGAGGAAAGGGCAATGGGTCCCTGTGCTGGGCTGAGGTGGCAGTGGCCCCTCCCTTGCCCCAGTTCCTGCACTAGAATTGTGCCCCACCAAGCACTGCAGCTATGTGGGAATGACTGCCCCCCTCCCATCACTAGGTGGGGGGTGATTTCAGTGCGGGAACAGGGGCCACAGCCCGGGGACCTAGGCAAGCCCCCACCTAGCCCTACCAGCTGCTTGAGCAGCGACTGCTGCCAGCTGGGCTGGCTCAGCTCAGGCAGGGGAAGGGGGGCTGCTAGCTCAACCTGGCACAGGAACCCACTGCCCCCTGCCAGGCGCCGCAGCCATGGGGGCATGGCTGCCCCCCTCCCCATGGACCAGAGCACTGCAGCTGCATGGAAAGGGTCACAGGATGGAGCGGGGTGGAGGGGATCCTCTGAGCCCTTCCCGGATCTGCTGCAGCACAGGGTCCTGGGCAGGACAGGGCAGGGATACTCTGTGCCCCACTGACCTGCCCAGGACCACAGGGTACACCACTGGCACCACCTCCCCATCAGCAGCTCACAAGCCCTGCACTCCTCTGCCTCTGTCCTGCATGGGGTGCACCCCCACACCCCACCCTGGGCCCTGCTGCCTGACAGATGATAGGGCAGTGGGGGGAGGCATGTGTCTAACAGCCAATGAGGGATGGCACAGCCACTCAGCTGTGCTCAGGTGTCCTCGGTAATGTCCCTCATGCTGGGAGGCATATGAAAGCACCTCCCACCTAGTGGCCTTGGCCTGTGTAGGCATCTGTCTGCTTCTCCAGCTGAAGAACAAATATAAGTCACAGTTGCTGATGGTCCAATCTATGCAGCTTAGACAAAGCTGCATAGATTGAATCGATTCTGCCTTAGGCTTTTTGACTATCTGTACTTAGCCTTAGGGTCTGGTACAATGCCCATGAAGCCATTCAAGAGGCTCTCTTTGACTTTAATGCATTTTGATTCCAGTCCAAAACCTTAAAGCTATGCGTAAGGATGACCATAAAAATTTGTGGGAAATCCAGGACAAGGTAAGGAAATCTGTGACAAGGGGGCGATGCAGGGGTGTTCATGCACATGTACATGTACACACACACACACACACACACACACACACACACACAGAGAACCTCATGGGTCCCAGGAGCAGGACTGCATGGGACAGCATAGTGTGTGTACATGCATACACACATACACAGTCCTGACCCTCCACACATGCATGCACAGACACATGCACACACAACCCCAACTCCCGTGGCTCCCCACATGCACCCTTCCCCTGACCCCAACTCTACTGTGCAAGCAACTCCGTGTGCAGCCCAGCAGGGTCTGGACCAGGGAGTAATGCACTGGCTGGGCTTCCTGGAGAAAACTGAAGCAAAAAGTCCCAGATTGGCACAAACCCATCTGTACGGGCCCAATTCCTGACTCAGGAGTCACATGTGCAGATGGGTTCCTGCCAATCAGGGACTTTTGCTTCAATTTTCTCTAATGGTTGGGATGCTGAGACAGCCTCTGAAATCCAGAATTGTCCCAGCCAATCCTGGACATCTGGTCATCCTAGTTACACAGCATCTACAGTACTCAGTACAGGACAGAGAGGTAGAGCAAGCTAAGTATTCATGGCTCTTACTGGTGCCATTAATGTTGTTTTAGCAAATGGATACACCACAGTTGGAGTTTGATCCCTGGTCCCCACTTCCATCATATAGGCCACATTTATTTTAATGTGAAACCAAGCTAATACACTATTTATAGAGATGCAGAGAGGAGTCAGTAGCAACAAGACATGAATCCTAGTTTTGTATTCTCAACAAGATTGATAGTCATTTTTTTCTTCATGCTGCTGCATAACAGAGGATATTTGTTGGTTGGTTCCAAGAAATAAAAATGTGATCCTCATATTATGCTGATTGGCTATTACATTTTAGCAACGAAGAAGTGTTAGAATGAAGATCTAATGTTTATATGTGCTCCTGTACTTCGATGTAAACTTTCCTCAGATGTCCTAATTGTGTCAACATGCCTGACTACACTTCTTTTTTGTTATACACATACCTGTTTTTGTGGAAATAAATGCATATTATATTGGCTCCAAATATGTGCATATTTTGTTCACTTTATAGGCTCTTACTTAAAGCAAAATCCTTAGTTATGATAATTGAAAACTAGACCAAGCTGTTATGGATGAAATCCTATCCTCAGTGACATCAAATTGAGTTTTATCTTGACTGCATTGTGGCCAGGGTTTCAATGGACATCCTATTTATTTGTATCTTATCACCATTTATGATAAAATGTATTTCTAACTGTACATAATACCACTATTTAATCCAATCTGTGTTCAAGTCCAGAGCACATGATGGAATAAAGGAATCAACCATATATGTGGTTGGATTGGGCTCTTAAAGAGTGGCTAGGGACAGAAATTATACATAAACCAGTTTAAGTTATCAGAATAGGTTTATTGGTTTAAACCTATAATAGAACAGAAGTTCAGTGCACAAAATCCAGTTTCAAAATGGCTGAAATTAGTTTAAGATAAACCTGGCTGAATGTAATATTAGACTTAACTGATTTGGGTCAAACTGGTTTATGAAACGTCTGTCCCAGATCCCTTCCCAGTTCAAGTTAAATCACAGTCCCCCAGCATCCCAGCATGCTTTCCTGCCCTAAGCTGGGCTGTGCTGTCTGCTCTAGCAGGGAAGGGTTGCGGGGGGGGGGGGAGCGAGGGGGGGACAGGGACAGGGACTGCCCTCCTTCCCTCCAAGGCAAACCCTGGATGGGATCTGGGGCCAAGGAGGGGGTTAAACTTCCCTTCCCTGAGTACAGAGCTGCCCTGCCCTGATAAAAGGATACTGTTGGCTGCAACTGTGGACTACAAATCCCAGAGGTACCTGGAAGCAGGAAAGGAAGTGATGAGCAACCCTGCAGAGTCCTGCTGCTGTGATTGTGCATGGCAAATCTCAGAGACCTTAGAGGCAGCAGGAAGAGGAAGCGAACATACAGCCCATACTGGCTATGTGCCAGAGAGGTGTGCATTAGTGTCCCCCAGTTTCTGGCCTGAGCCATTGCAGGCATATGGCTGCATTTCCTGAATCAAAAGTGAATGCCTGTTCAGTTTATTTCTCAGTTTATTCTCTGCAGTTTAGACTAACCTGTAAAGACTGAACTGATTCAGCCTCAGGCTTTTTTACTGTCTGTACTTAGCCAGAGTGTATATTGGCTGAAACTTTAAGAAAATACACAGTTATGCAACACAAAGAGGAAAACATAGATTCATAGATGTTTAGGTCGGAAGGGACCTTAGCAGATCATCGAGTCCGACCCCCTGCCCTGGGCAGCAAAGAGGGCTGGGTTCAAATGACTCCAGCCAGGTGCATGTCTAGCCTCCTCTTAAAGACCCCCAAGGTAGGGGAGAGCACTACCTCCCTTGGAAGACCATTCCAGATTTTGGCAACCCTTACCATAAAGAAGTTCTTCCTGATGTCTAACCTAAATCTGTTCTCCATCAGTTTGTGGCCATTATTCCTAATTACTCCAAGGGGTGCCCTGGCAAATAGGATGGAATGAATAGTAAAGAGACCAGGGGCATGCAAGAAAGCCAGTCAATGAAGATGTAAATTGAGGAGTCAGTGGGTGAGAGACAGGCTGGGCGGGCGGGGGCAATGTCTCTATTTAGCCCATGATTTTTCATATCCAGGAGGTTGATGAAGTGAAGTTTATAGTCTCATCTGTGAAAAGTGTTTTGTAAAAGTGAAATTGTTATATGTAAGGATGAAGTGTATAAGGTCAGTAATATCTTTGGGTCTGTACTCTGAGTTTTAATCTTGCTCTTGTAGGTATGTAAGGCAGGCTTGGATGCCATCCTAGTGTGGGATGTTGGTATATAAGCTGGTAACAACCATGGTGGCTAGGAGGGTGTTACTTGGAAGGTGGTGTATGTTTTTAAGTTTTTGTAGGAAGTCTGTAGTGTTTTGGACAAAACTCGCTCTTTGGGTGACAAGTGGTTTTAGGATTGATTCGAAGAAACCTAATATTTCCTCAGTTAGGGTTCCATGGTTGGATATGTTAGGTCTGCAAGGGTTCCCTTGTTTGTGGATTTTAGGGAGCATGTAAAAGGTCCCTGGGTTACGTAGTGGGGGGGATCAAGGTCTGTAGTTTTTCTTGTAGTTCTGATGGAAATGATTTGATGGTAGTTTTCAGTTTCAAGGTGAAAAGGGGAGTAGGATCTTCCTGTAATTCTTTGTAGTAGGTGGTGTCAGAGAGCTGTCTGTTGGCTTCTTTTATGTAGTCTTTACTGTTAAGGATGACTATGGCTCCTCCTTTATCTGCTGGTTTTATTACTATTTGGTGGTTGGATCTTAGAGATTCCATGGCCTTTCTCTCTGATAGGGAGAGGTTGTTATGTTGGTTATTTCACTGTTCATTCTTTCTCCAAAGCAGTTAATACAGAGGTCAAGGTTAGAGTTTCATCTGCTGTGTCCAATCTGATTTTTGGGGGGGAGTTTTGGGATTGATTTTTTCCTCGATGTTGTCAGAGGATGAGTTGTTGTCAGAAGTGGATTCATTTGGTTGTGGAAATACTGAGGCGAATGCATTGGAAGAATTCTTCTACTTCTCCACATGGAAGTATTTTATTAGGGTATTTTTCTGGACAGAAATTTAGGTCTTTAGAAAGGACAGATTTTTTAGTTTTGCTAAGTGTGTGCATGGAGAAATTAATATTTGAGGGTTGGTTGCTGCTTTCCATTTCATCAAGTCTGAGGTTGGAATGTTATATGGTGTTGGTGGTGTTTCTCTGATGGTTGTTTTGTGGCTGGTAAATTTGTTCCTGGAGTAATTTGTTCCATTTCTTCCACTTATGACACACTATAACCCGCCTGACATCTGAGGTACCTCTTCACTATTTACCTGCTACATTCATCCCCCTTCCCCTCCCCACCTCACCCACTGACTCCTCAATTTACATCTTCACTGACTGCCTATCTTGTGCAGACCAGCCCAGCCTCTGGCTTCTTTACTATTCATTCCATCCAGGAAGAGCACACACCAACTGCAGATGTGTCCTCAGCCTGATGAAGGGTTTTTGAACCCGAAAGCTTGCACAGAAATTTTTTTTCAACTATTTAGTTGGTCTAATAAAAGATATCAGATTTACCCAAAGAACTGTGTCTGCATAATTAAAGTTCTGCATACAATTGGCTTTTCAGATTTGGGGACAAACTGGGAAAAACAAAAGAAAACAAAAGGCCTTTTTCAGTACACACACACACACAGAAAAGAAAATATCTTAGATCTCTTGGCAAAATAAAAAGATACTAAACTAAACAAAAAATGTCTCCAAAACAAAATATTTCTTTTTTTGGAGAGGGAAGGAGGCAAATTTAGACTCCAAATCTTGTTTTGTGGGGGAAAAAAATCATTTTGAAGATGTTAAAATATTTTGATATTTTCAAAACATTTTTATTTCTTTTCAATGGAAAATAGTCACTAAATTTAGCATAAATACACAAGCAGTTTTGGTCAACCTGAGTTTTCTGCTGACAAACTATTCACCTGCAAAAAAATTGCCCCGCTCTTAAAATATTACTTCTCCACTTCACAGAGATAGTGGGAGATTAAATTCAATAATGGGGACAAAATACAAACTCCATAAATCATTGTAAGTGAGAAGCTCTAACTGTTGTGAGCCAACTTTTTGTTTCAAAAACAAATGGTGATCAAAACACTGAATGGCATTTGTACTAAGAACATTTTGAACTCTGCCAAGTAGAGAGGTGACTGTGCCAGCAAAATTAGTAATGCAGGAATTCCTTCACACTCAGAGATGGAATTTCGTACATTTTCTAAAATATATCTGCTTTTTATTTGCGCTTCCAATTTTTTAACATTCTTTTGTTATAAAAATAGCCACACATCTTTCTCTTGTTCCTGGGAATACAAAGGCCCTTTTGCCACAGAATTAGTCTAGTCCAACAAAGCTGAGATGGAGAAATGGAGAGTATAGGATTTCAGGAAGCTATGCAAGAAATAAGCAAACCCAGCATAGTGCAGAGTCCAGCTTTCCAGGATCTCCCTTTAGTGCTGTTTTCCTACATCTGTTGATACGGGGCATTTTAAATCCTCTTGAGCACATTCTCATTGCTGCAACATAGCTTGAAGAAAAAAAAAATCTTTGTTTCCTACAGCAGAGTTCCCCAGGACCCAGCTAAATTACTCAGGCCTGGCATAGCATTGACTGTTAGATGTAGATAATGTACTGAAGATGTTGGAAAACCACTGTGTGAAAGATAGCTTCAAATGAACACAAACAAGCAAGGTTTGAGGTATGTCAGGCTGTTGTACACTAAGCCACTGTATGTCAGGAAGGATCCCAGTATGTCTAATAAAAGGAGTTCAAACTAAATTAAAGTATTTCCTACCCCTTCCCCACTCTTCTACATTCAGAGACTTAAATTCTTGGTACAGAGGCATTCCTTGGGTTCTTAAGCTAAGCACTTTAGATACTTGCAGGGAGAGATTAAAACAAGAACATTTTGTTCAGACAGACAGCAAGCTGGACGTCTAACAGCAGCAGGTACTGATTGCTGAACCAAACTGGAATACAGTACGTTTTCTGTTGGGGCTGTGCAGTGACTAAAGTCGATTTCTTTGGTTGAAGGATTGTGTGGGAGGGAAAAGGGACATGATAAACTGGGATAAAAGGGACAACAAAAATAGTGAGAGAGGAAAAAAATCAACATAACTTATTTCATAATGATACTTCAGTTTATCCTTCAGTCAGGTAGATTTTTTTGTCAGCTGTAACAATGGCGAGAGCAGAAATAACAGCAATGAGAAGGGTTGAAACTTGGTGGACAGGGGTGCTGTTTCATAGAGAATAAAAAACAAGAGCAGGTAGAAACTGGCCAAATCCTAATTTGTTGCTCTGGTAGCAGGGAACACAAGTTATCAGAGGTCTGTTGGACTGTCTGAGGGTAAGTATGGTACCCTCTATGTTTTACCAGACATCAGTGCTCAGATGCAGTGCTCACAGCATAACATAGTAGTATATTCCTTCTGAGAGCTTATTACCTCTTAGGCTTGCTTCCATGAATTTACATATGGTATTTTGGGATGTGTTGGTTTTTACTACAAGTTACCAACCCAGATACATACACACTGGGCCATCAAGTCTATTCCCCTGCTATTGTAGATTATCACAACATATACATTTATGAATGAAAGAGATGCATGGAGCCTCATTTTCATACTGGTTGGGTTTCTTGCCTCATTATTCCTGTTGAGTGGCTGTTCCATATTCTCACTTTTTGTGTGGTTACAAATATTTTTCTTCAATTTTCAGCTTATATTTATTCATGATAATTTTATATCTGGCATCCTTAATTCGTTTTCCCCTCTCTTTGGTGTTCACCATCCTGAATACAAGCCTTGGTCTGGCTATGCTAAACAACCAAAACTCTTTTAGTCTCTTTTCGGAAGCTAGGTTTTCCTTTCCTTTGCTCCTCCTAAAAGCCCTTGTTTACTAAATTGAATGAATTTTTTTGAAAAAACAGGGGACCAGAATTGTACATAGTATGCCAGATGAGGTCTTACAAGTGCCTTGTACAATGATATTCATATTTCCTTATTTCTACTGGAAATACTTCATTTTGTATATCTTAAGACTCAATTTACTTTCTTCATGGTCACATCACAGTGGTGGCTCATAGCTGTCTGTTGATTAACTAATACACTCAGGTCTTTCTCCCTCTATGTTTTTTTCCAACTAATGATCTCTCAGCTTATTACAGTAATTCTTGTTCTTAGTCCCTAAATACCCAACCTTGCACTTTGTACTATTACATTTCATTCCATTAGATTATTCTAGTTCCCAAGGTCAACCAATTATTTCTGTAGGACATCCTGTTCCTTCTCTGTATAGATGATATTTCCCAACATTTTGTCATCAGTAAATTTTATTAACACACACTTACTTTTCGTGCCAATGTTACTAATGAAAATATTAAATAAGACCAGCCCCAGAACAATTCTGACACTTCCCAGTTCAGACTGACCCACTATTGTCTCTCCTTTATTTACTTTTCTATCCATCCTATAATTATTATACTAATCCCTATCTTTTCCAATTTAAGAAATAAATTCCCACATGGCATCACATCAGCAAAGTTCAGCTAAATTAGATCTCCCTAATTTCCTTTGTCTAAAAAATCAATGATCAAAGAAAGACACCTCATTAGGCAGGCATGACGAAGCTTTGCAAAATACATGTTGTGTTTTACCCCATTTACCGTTTATGTCTGTGTCTATAAATGTACATCAAATTTTCCTAACATCTTTATACTACTGAGGTCAGACACTCATTCTTATCGGACATCTTGCCTTTGACTTGTCTATCTACATCACGATCCTTATTGAAAACTAAGGCAGAGTGTTAAGTCAGTTTTTAATACATACTTAAAATGTACTGACCTTTGACTCCATTCTTACTACGTAATGGCTCTACTGTCTCTTTTCCTTTTCTGGAAAAAAAAAATTCCCCACAAAATATCTCTGACCAATAATTTAAAAATGAATTCCTGACATTTTCATTGGAGTGGACTGTGCCTAAGAGCCAAAATCCCTTTTCAACAAGGGACTGAGGCCTAGTTTTTCCTGTAGATAGACTGATTAAAATGAAATTTCTCATATTTTTTTAATTGATGTAACCAAGTGATGGGAGCCCAAGAAGGGTGGCTGTGCCTTAAGGAAATGATCCTTTGGGCACAAAGCAAGATGATCCCCGAGTGAGGCAAAAGGGGGAAAGGGGCCAGGAGGCTTCCCTGGCTGATCAGAGAAATCCAGGGCAGCCTAAGGGACAAAAGGGGAGCACATAAAAAGTGGAAACAGGGAGAGATCACCAAAGATGAATATACCTCCTCTGCTCGTGCTTGTAGGGAGGCAGTTAGACGGGCCAAAGCTGCCATGGAGCTGAGGATGGCAACCCAAGTAAAAGACAACAAGAAATTGTTTTTTAGATATATTGGGAGTAAAAGGAAGGCCCAGGGAGGAATAGGATCCCTGCTAAGTGGGCAGAAACAATTGGTGACAGACAGAGGGGACAAGGCTGAACTCCTCAACGAGTTCTTTGCCTCAGTGTTCCTAAGTGAGGGGCACGACAAGTCTCTCACTGGGGTTGTAGAGAGGCAGCAGCAGGACGCCAGACTACCATGCGTAGATCCTGAGATGGTGCAGAGTCACTTGGAAGAACTGGATGCCTTTAAGTCGGCAGGCCCGGATGAGCTCCATCCGAGGGTGCTGAAGGCACTGGCCAACATCACTGCAGAGCCACTGGCGGGAATATTTGAA